>NC_133536.1:86717387-87025303 GCF_048544455.1 Silene latifolia
AGGGCACGCTTTATTAAGATTAGTAAAATCAACACACATCCTCCACGCCCCTGACGATTTCCTCACCATTACAACATTTGCTAGCCACTCAGGGTAAGTATAAGGCATGATAAAGCCCGCCGCTAACAATTTGTCTACTTCAGCTTTGATGGCCTCATCCTTCTCGGCCGAGGAGTTCCTCATTTTCTGCTTGACAGGCCGAGCGGTGGAGAGTACGTTCAGCTTGTGAACGATCACCTCCGGCTCACGCCCGGCATCTCGGCGGTGAGTATGCGAAGACATCTTTGTTCTTCCTCAGTAGGTCAAGGAGATCGGCTCTGAATTTTGGCTCCAGCTCGGCACCGACAGTTACGGTGCGCCCTGGGTCAATTTCCACTTCCTCGGTCTCGGCTCCTTCGACCATGCCGACATTGGTATTCATCGGATCGCCCTCCTGCTGCAAGGATGGGCTCTTCCCCTTCTCCGATTTCTTCGCCACTTTGAGGGATTGCATGTTGCACCCCCTGGCAGACACTTGGATATTGACTACTTCGTCTCTCTCGTCTTTTGAGACGAGCTTTTGCGCTTCCCCCCGGTCAGAGACATACATCAATGTCAGGGCTCGGATGGACATCACTGCATCGGCCTCGTTCAAAGTGACTCGGCCTATGAGAACATTGTAGGCAGACGAACCGTCGATAACCACGAACTCAGATAAAACATTCTTAGCCGCATCCGCTTGGCCGAACATCACCGTGATCCCGATTGACCCTGGGGTACAGGCCGGCCCCAAAGAAGCTGTATAGCGGGTTAGTGCAGGGGCTCAGGTCTCCAATCTTCAGACCGAGATTAAGAAAGCACTCCTTGAACATGATGTTCGTGTAGGCGCCTGTGTCAATCAGGCACCTTTTGACCAAGTGGTTGGCTATATCCAGGTGGACTACAAGCGGGTCACTATGCGGGGCGACGACTCCGTCGTAGTCCTTCTTTCCAATGGTTATATCGGGGATTGTGGAAGCGGGGATCGCTGTTTTGGGCACAAAGTTGATGGCTTGGTATAACTCATTTAGGTGCCGTTTGTGCCCATTAGCTGACCCACCGTTCTCGTTCCCCCCGATGACAACCTGGATTACTCCCATCCGTTGGAAAACCGATTTTCTATTCGCCCCGTCGGCGCTTGCTCCTGGGCCTCCAGCTACATACTTGCTGAGGCTCCCCTTTCGGATCAGCTCTTCGATGGCGTTCCTCAGATGTCGGCAGTTGTCAGTTTTGTGGCCGGTGTGGCCGTGGTATTCGCAAAACTGGCTTGTGTCACCGTCCCCCCTAGCCTTGGGGGGCCTTGCCCACTTCTGTCCATCATTCTTGCTTAGGGTGAAGACCTCGGCTGGAGAGGCGACCAAGGGGTGAGACTACTGCACCGCTTCGGTTGTACGGTCGAACTCCCCCGCGCCGCCGAGTGTGTTTTCTATTAAATCTCTCAGGCCGTGACCTATTCCTGTCACGGCGACCTTCATCTATGTTGTCCCGGCGGCTCTTCCTCTCTGGGTGCCCAGCTTCACTGTGGCCTACCCAGGTTTTGTGATAGTCCTCCACTTTTACGGCTCGGTCGGCGATCTTTCTGGCGGAGTCCAGGTTGAGGTCCTCGCACTTGATCAGCTCGTTTTTGAACTCGCCTTTCGGGAGGCCTTTCATCAGTGCGAAGGCCACCAGTTCGGTGTTCAGCTCACGGATCTGCTGAACCTTGGCGTCGAATCTTTTCACGTAGCTTCGGAGGGACTCGTCCTCCCCCTGTCGGATAGTCAGGAGATCTGATGTTTCCACGGCCCTTCTCTTGTTGCAAGCATACTGGGCTATGAAATTGTCTCTCAGGTCGGCATAACAGTATACCGAGCCATTAGGTAGCCCCTTGTACCAACTCTGAGCCATCCCATGCAGGGTCGTTGGGAAGACTCGGTACCATACCTCATCAGGCTGCTCCTATACCGACATGTACGACTCGAAAGCCTCGGCATGGTCGGTCGGGTCACTATCCCCTTTGTATGATAAGGGCGGCAGCTTTAGCTTAGTCGGCACAGAGATCTCGAGGACATAGGCACTGAGGGGCTGTCTGACCACGTGTCGAATGACACGCGGCGATCGGCTCCTCGCAACCTTAGTCCGGCTTCTCTCCCTATGGCGGGAAGGGCTTCTTGTTGTCCGACTTTGGTGAGTCGGACTTCTTTCATTCCTTCGGGGGTGACCTCGTTGTTGCCGCGGCGACGCTGTCCTCCTGCGAGTGGGGGAAGGACTTAGGTCTGCCACTGGCACCACGGGCTCTGCTGGCGTTCTTGCATGCCCAGCTCCTTGTATCGCTCCGTACAAGTTGTTCGGAGTCACTTTATGGGCCCTGGTCACCTGTAGATGCGCTGCCGTCACCGTCGTCGTGACAGGGGTGATCGGCGTACTACCCATCAGGTCCAGGAATAACTTTAGTTTGGCTGCATCGACCACATGTCCCATGACAGTGACTTAGCCAGTAGGCAGCGGTGTTTCTGGCTCTTTCGGCATCCCATACCCCGGTTCAGTGACTCGGTCGGTGGGGGACTGCCCGATCTCAGAATTAGGGAACGTGTCATCCTGGAAGAATGCAGTTCCTTCACTCACAGTTTCTTGTTGCTTTGACATCTTCTTAGCTCGCTGAATGGTTTTTTTTTTTTTTTTTTTTTTAAGGTAGGTGACTAGCTTTTAGTATCTTTCCCCACAGACGGCGCCAATTGTTCCGGGTGTAATTCCGAAGCAGGATTATGACCACTTGAGCTTGTAGAATGATGTCGTTGTACATCTCTTCCTTTCACTCTTTCCTGTAAAGATGAACAAACTGAGGGCTCGGCTTGGGGCCGAACGTACTCACTCCGACGCTCAAGTCAGTAAACTTAAAGAGATAAGTTGTGTGTTAACTTGGTAAAGTATATTGTAGAGAGATAAGGGAGTTTTATACCAGATTAAGAGATATTTCAGATGATTTCCGATCCTTTTCTCAATGAGAGAAGTGGAGTATTTATAGACTTTCACCTTTTGTCACGTAGTGGCCAAGTGGCGTAGCAGGTGGAAAGACTATCTTGCCCTCGGCCGAGGGACCCATGACAGGCCGGCAGGCCTGGTTGACTCCATGCCGAGGGGACTGGATGTGAGTACACGGATATGCCTCTCGGCCGGCTAGTTGCCGAGCCGAGACCCAAGTGACAGGCCGGCAGGCCTTGTCGGTTAGGCCGTTTTCCTTTGACTTGTTGTCTTTTGGCTTTGACATTGCTCAATATGTTGACTCGGTCAGCGGGTGCATAATATGCCCCATCAACTGTCTCTACAATAATGATTTCTAATCTAAGTTAATTTTTGGAAAATCTTTTAGTTATTATAATATATACTCTCTATTTCTTATTTTATATTCAAGTGATGTTTGTAATTTTTATATAATTTTTTTTACATTTCATTTGGCAAAATAATGTCGGTAAAAATTATGAAATATGGATTTAGGAATTAGATGATGAAGTGTTTGTGTAATAGATAACAAAAGAAAAAGGCGTCACACCTCATAGGAGTAATGGCGTTATGACGAAAGTTGTCAAATGGTATTCTGGGAAAGAAAAAGGTGAACATAGCCACATAAGGGTACCATTTGCAGAAACTTAAAATTAGGGGTACCATGTGTAATCTATCAAAGTTCAAGGTTACCATGAGAAATTTTCAATATTATAATGATATAGTTAATTAAATTTACATTTAAAAGAGAGAGATATCTGTACCAATAAAACAATAAATGGGGTATTATTTTTTAATTGTTAATTTATTATTAGCCCATCAAACTTAACATCCATTTAACAGCCTTTACATTAGGGGTATCATGGGAAAAAAAATGGAACCTCAAGGGTACCATAGGACATTGTTAAAAGTAGGGGTAACATGGAAAATCTGACAAAATTAAGGGGTACCACGGGAAATTTCTGTATCTCAATTATGATAAATTTTTTTTTGAAGAAAAACAACGTACAAATATTAATGGAGAGTACTTTATCTTATTATTAAATTTAAATATAACTGTTAGATATAATAAGTAGCAATTGTCCGTATTTGGTATTCGAGATCTGGTTGGATGTCGAACTAAGTGCAAAAAAGATGGTGTAATTCTGAGTATGTTATTTGTCCCACATTGAAAAACAATGCATGTTTGATGAATATATACTACGTATAAATAGTAGAATTGTCCCACATCATAAAAATAATCCGAGTTTGGTGAATATATTACTTATAAATAGTAGAATTGTCCCACATCATAAAAATAATCCGAGTTTGGTGAATATATTACTTATAAATAGTAGAATTGTCCCACATCGAAAGATTGGTATAAGATGGGGTGATTATATGATTATAAATAAGAGTTAACCCACATCATCAAAAAATTAATTTACGGAAGTATCATAAATAATAATTTTTGACTTAAAAATTAAAGTGGAGAATTATTTAATTATTATAATATATATATTTCCTAAATTATATTCAAGTGATATTTCCAATTTTTATATCAAACTTTTACATTTCATTTGGCAAAAAAAAAGATCGTTAAAAAAATTATTAAAATAATATAATTAGCTTCGTGGCAAAAAATGCTATCATTAGAGTATAGATTTCATATTATTTGCACATATTAAAACTTCTTAGTGTGTAAAATTGTGTAGTTTTTAGTATGTTTTGTCCCACATTGGAAAATAACGTAGGTGTGATGAATATACTACATATAAATAGTAGAATTGTCCCACATCGAAAGATTAATATAAGGTGATGTGATCCCTATGATTATAAATATGAGGGCATAAATATTAATCTTTTATTTTATTTTTTTGAAAGAGATATTTTAATAATATGTAAACAAATCATTAGACATAGAATGTAAACATTAAACGCTTTTAACGTTTTTTTTTTGCATTATAAATAAGTTAATTACCCCGTTGCAACGCACGGGCATTCAAACTAGTTTGTAATATATAAAAATAAAATTTATAACTTAGATAAAAAGCTTAAACCATTTTTTTCATAAACCTAGACAAATTGCATATACTTTTTAGTTCTTACCCACGCAAATACCCAACAATCTAAACCCAAAAAAAAAAAAACGCTAATACTCAAACTATTTCGTGATTTGAAAAACTTGTGCTGTGAACCCCCGCTATAGCGCGGAAATTATAACTTATAAATTCAAGCGGAAATTAGGAATTTTTTTTTGAAACTTTTAAAGTTTAAAGCGCGGGTTCATTAAAACCTAAAACATAACTAGAGAATGCGAAAATAAATATTTAAATTATACAAACGTGGTAGTCAAGGTGAGGGAAAATATATCCCTCGAATGATAAATGATAAAAGGTGAGTATAAGCAATTCTACTAAACCGACTACTAGTCCAAGGCGCTCGCTAGCTCACACGTCTAAACCCCACAAATGCATCTTCAAACCTGTCATTCATGTAAACATGAAAGCCACAGTCAGTGGGGAGTAACTCAGGGTTCTCCCAGCCACATTATGTCAAAACGAACATAACAAAGAACATGAACAAATAATCATATTAGATAAGTTATGAGTGAATCGACTTATAACTAAACATGGGATCATACGTGTTTAAACCAACAAGGATAAAAGAAATGATGGAATAAACAAGTAAGGCATAAGCAACAATAAAATAAATGGAGAAGAAAGACAAGGAAACAGACACGACCACTTAGCCACGAGCACGTATTTCAAGGAGATATGACCAAAGTAACCATCCAAATAATACAAGACATTTACTACTCTTAGACTATAATTTCCCCGGGTAGGACTACGATAATGATACGGCTCTAGTCTAAATCTGCAGATTCTCGGGTGTACATCCCGATTCGACGTGCGCCAGCACAGCACGCACCCAAGACTCGACTACTCATGGAGACCGAGTACCCCTAATGCCAGAACAACACGAAAGTGGCGGAAAGACTAAGATAAGACTCACTTGCCAGCAAAACACAAGTGGCCCAAAACCACACTTGCCAGAACAGCACAAGTAGGCCAAACCCGTACTTGCCAGAACAGCACAAGTAGGGCGTAAATGCATGTCAAGCACATACGATGGTATTATGGCATTTCTACAAGAAGACGACTCACAAGTGTAAGACCAACACGAAGTGTAGACGGAGTATCCGACTCAGAGGCTACCTTGAAAGCATGTCCGAGATACCACACACAAGACTACATCCTAGACTCCAACCTCTTGGTAGGACGACGATCATATCGCAACTAGAGGGCCTATGGCTCACCCCTAGTGTCCGATAGGACCAAGACTCACACAACCGAACAATACTAGACATTATTAAGAATACAACTCACTACAAGTAACTATTTATAATAAATATCTCATACTTGCATTATGTTAATAAATATTCCATTTTATAATTTAACATGCCGGTTAAATACAATATAATATGCGATAATGACTAATTTACGTTATGTGAAATCTACAGGATAAATGTGACCAACTCAAGCGACTCATTTATGAGCCCATCAAACAAGTCATAAAAACCCAATACTTGAAGTCACAGGAAATCCATCAAGTTAATCATGCAAAGTCCAACCATATAATCATGTGAAGTCCAACATTTAAAACATAACAAGCTCAAAAGAAGGAAGTATGTAAATTTTCCATATAAATTATAGTGAACCCAATCTATAAAATATAATGAGCGGTAATGAACAAACGTTTCATTTCTCATTTACATGTTACCTGAACAAAGTATAAATAACCGATAACAAATGAATTAATTAATACGGAACACGAGGCAAAACATAAATAAACCAAAATCCGAACCACCCATAAGCATATATGAGTCAACAAGGGAAAACTTTGGTCATGATACGAAT
Source organism: Silene latifolia (assembly GCF_048544455.1). Lineage (NCBI taxonomy): Eukaryota > Viridiplantae > Streptophyta > Magnoliopsida > Caryophyllales > Caryophyllaceae > Silene > Silene latifolia. Next base: position 86,724,284 of record NC_133536.1, read on the forward strand.
AAAAGCATAAACAACCATCATACACAAAGGATATATATATTTATAGAACTTGAAACGGTAAAACGGGTGCCATTTACTCATACGGACTCCGAATCGAGTGATTCAAGTGGCTAAACCACCTGATATTTCGACGCCGGTCCATCTGTCATATTTTCAGTGGCATTGGAAATTGTACCGGTCAGATACGACGGGTTCCAGGCCAACACGGGTCGCCTAAATAGTCTCAAAAATGCAACTTTAGCAAGCTAAATGGAACCGTCTCAAAACTGAAACTTTAAGCAAGTAATAATACTAGTGACATATAACAACAACCACATCTAATTACTCGTCTCATAAGAAAGCTAAAGATACCATCTTTACTCAATTTAAGCAAGTAAAACCTTGTATAAATCCATCTTAAACAACTACACATATAATCTCATAAGAATCACAATTACTAGCTTATAACAACAAAACATAACATATAAACATACAAATGACATAATACCGAGTAACCCATCACCGTTACCTTATTATTTCTTCAAAATGCAAGATTCCGACTCAAAACCATGCCGGTTGCCCAAAAGGAAGCTCAAGAACCGAGTTCCAAGTAAGACCTCGAAAATCGTGCCACAAAAGTCACGTACAGCAGCAAGGGTGAGGGAAAGTCAAGATCTTTCTTATCTAGGAAGATGGAGGGTGAGGAGAGGAAGAGATAGGCGCGAAAATCGTTGAAAACCGATAAGAAACGAAGGTTTTATGGCCATTTTAGTGAAGGAGGTGGAAGTTGTGTAACAATGGTGTTGTAGTTGTGTGTTTGTTGCTGAAAAATGAATGGTGGAGGGAGAAGATAGGGTTTAAGCTCTTATATGGGTGGAGGGAAAAGAGTAGGATGAAGTCCCAAAGTTATCTTAGGCTCAAACTATCATTTTAAGTCGATTTTACCCCAAAATACAACCCGGACCTACTACAAACTTAAGACGGATATTTTTTTATCAACATTAATATTATTTTACATGTAAAGCCGCATTTTTATGAAAACGGTTTTAAAATACAAATAAAATAATAAAATGGCTAATTAAATTATAAATGCCAACACGAAAAATTCGTGGGTGTTACAATCATCCCACCTTTTAAAAAGTTTCGTCCTCGAAACTTGAAAGTTAAAAAAGTAAGACCGCAAAGTTGTAGTCAAATATTTCAAAGTCGGCCATCCAAAACATTTACAAGATTTTATGCCATAAAAATTTAGTGTTTCTTAAAAAGGTCTCATAAAGAATTTTCTAAAAGACCAAGTTTCTCGTCAAAGGAACGGGAGAGTTCTCGTTGCGCATTCAAGAACATCATCATTCCAAATCGAAGACAAGGTAAAAGACAAAATCGTACGTCGATAAGCGTAGAACCCGTTATTAGACGTCTCTAACAACAAGTCCTAACATCCGATCAAACGTTAAAATAAATTAAAAAGATAATCCACTTCAAAGTTTCTAAAGACGTGACAAATTAAAAGCGAACTTTCGTTTCCAAACCCTTAAAATGAGTAAAGTTTTGCAATAGTAATGTGAGATTTAAACAGAGAATTTCAAATGGGTAACTTAAAACGGGTTGAAGTTGCACAAGGTGGAAAACAAGTTAGGCATCATAATCATTAAGTACGATAACGGGGTTCAAACCCAACAGACCAAAAGACTAAGTCGAACTTCTACGGGTAGGAATCTGAGGAAAAAGTCAACGAGAAGGATAAAGGGTACAGAGTTTCATGAGTCACTAGCTTCAAGTCCAAAGGAGAAGCACATGGAAAAGCGTAAGAGGGGGCACGAACGGTAAGGCTTACGGTCAAGGCAGAGAAGAAAATTATGGAGCTTAGAACTGCCACAAACACTTTAGAAAAAGTTGCACCCTCATCCAAAATTGTCAAGTTAACAAGTCTCTCTATTATTTCTCCCACAACGGATTCCCAAAGGCAAAATTACACTTAATTGAAACATCATTTCATTACCTCAAATACTCCAACAACTTCAAAGTTTCGAAACCACAGGATCATTAAAGACTTCTCTATACTAAATTTCTCTCAACTCAAAACTCCTAGGAACCAATTCAACAAATTTCAAGTCTTATCCTCAAACTATTTATGGTTATCAACATTCCCCAAAGTGTTTCTTTCAAATTCCACATCTTAGGACATTACTTACCATCAAGCTCTCAAGAATTCAAGGCTTTAGTTGTAACAACACTTCATCATCACTTCATATCTCTATACTCTAATACCACAAGGTGAAACCATATTCACCACTTAACAATTGATGTCAACTATACCATTACCTCTTATGACTTCCAAAACAAGCGCTAAGACTCTCCAATAACGCAACTTAGTCTCACTCTCATCTCATACCTTGAGTAGTATTCAAATTTACTCACTTACACCGACTAATAATCCAACAACTCCTCTAAGTCGCTAGAAGAGGCTCTACGGTACTCAATTAAGGTGGCTCATGCTCATGAAAGTCCTTCATAATATAAACGGTTTATAGTTTTGTTTACAAGTAGTATGAGTAAGTCATTTTCCAATAATGGTATCAACAAAAGTTTTAGCAATAAAATTTCATTCATATTATTTGTATTATAATCAAAATATTATAATTTAAAGGTAATTGGAAATTATACAACTTGATAAAAAGATTTATTTTGATGAAAACGGAAACTTTAATGGAAAGATAAAATATACCAAAATACATTATAATTACCAATTTCTTATATAGTTAACACACTTAGGTGTCAATAATTTTCTTATTTAAAAAGATGTAATTTTGTTGGGAAAACTTAGTTTGCTAGTCTATTATTTTAGAAGATAGGGAATTACTCACAAGGTAGTTCTCACCCAATTACACTCTCAAATCCATGTATGTTCCATAACGTCAACCACAACTTCAAAGCTATAGTCTCACATATAACTCAAACTTTACGCAATTGATTGTTTAGTTAAATCACACTTATTTCAAATTAAGCATCTAAACTCTAAAATACCCAAGTACGCCAACTCACTTTCCAAGAAGTTAACCGCTCATCACAGGGGTTGAGGTTCAAAACAAAACGCTTTCCTCAAAACAAAACTCGACCAAGGTGAACATCTCACAAAGGAAAAAGGGAAGTGCCTTCAAAAGGGTATTATAAGAGGAGGAGATACAAATGCTAAGTTGGAAGGAAAGATACAAGAGTCATTAACAAGGGGCGAGAGTCGAGGTAAGGCCAACAACGATGCCATAGATAGAGTTTTATAGGTTACCATCATCAAATTTAAAGAAGGAGCACGACGAAGTGAGGAAGAGAGGTATGAATGGTAACGCTTATGGTCAAAGAAAAAGGGAAATTAGACAACAAGGAAACGTCGGATGCTCAAAACTCAAATAACAACATCATCCTAAACGGTTCCTAAAACTTCCTAATAAAATCAATCTTACAACCACATTACCTACAAGGATTCCTCAAGATAACTTACGCTACTTTACATCTAAGCTAATCTATGAAACAAAGTACTTCACCACACTTGTGATTCAACAATTCCCAATCATTAAACATTCACGACTTCCATAAAACAAGGTCAAAACTATTAACAAGGCTATACTCATACCCGACAAACGTCAAAAGGCAACAACAATCTATGTATGGTTATCAACATCCTAAAGGTATCTCTTTCCAAACTCAAATCATAAACATTACTCCATGTTTACTCCTAAGGTAACAACGCTCAACCTACTAAGCTTTAAAATCTCAAACATAAACAACAAAGCCAAGTTCTATAACCTTAGTATCATAGGCAACTCACACTTAACACACAGAATCCACCAATCAATTAAACTCACTTTATCAAGGAACTAGGTATAAGAATCACTAAGTATGTCTCATCACACTACCTAAGTCCTTCTAAAATCACAACCCCTAAACCAAGGTTATGGGTCAAATACAAACAAACTCCATAAAGCCAAAGTATCCAACCAAGATTAACATCCCACAAAAGAAAGAGAACTATCTAAAAGGCGTCAAGGGAGGACAAGCAAGGAATAAATGACAAGTTAGGAGGGTACAAGAGTAGCTTCCAAGGGAAAAAAAAGAGTTTAGAAGAAAGATAGGCACCAAGAGGTAAAGAATAAGGCAAGGAACACAAAGAAGGAGGAATATCTTCGAGAAAGAAGAAGCATTCTTCAAAGGTTGAACAAACCTTGAGTTTAGAAGCACTAGGCACCAAGTCTTGATCTCCACATAGGTAAGTTCACGGTCATTGATCAAAGGGCACAATAATTATTAAATGACAATGAACAAACATGTTAGAACCTAACAAAGAGCAAACACACTACAGACTACCACCTTTGGTCCTTAAGTCTACCCATCTCTCATTCATTATTCAAGGTCAAATTCAAGTTTAAATTTGGGGTACACGTGTGTGCATCGGGAGCAATAAAGGCTCTGATACCAACTGTGAACCCCCGCTATAACGCGGAAAATATAACTTATAAATTCAAGCGGAAATTAGGAATTATTTTTTGAAACTTTTAAAGTTTAAAGCGCGGGTTCATTAAAACCTAAAACATAACTAGAGAATGCGAAAATAAATATTTAAATTATACAAATGTGGTAGTCAAGGTGAGGGAAAATATATCCCTCGAATGACAAATGATAAAAAGTGAGTATAAGCAATTCTACTAAACCGATTACTAGTCCAAGGTGCTCGCTAGCTCACACGTCTAAACCCCACAAATGCATCTTCAAACCTGTCATTCATGTAAACATGAAAGCCACAGTCAGTGGGGAGTAACTCAGGGTTCTCCCAACCACATTATGTCAAAATGAACATAACAAAGAACATGAACAAATAATCATATTAGATAAGTTATGAGCGAATCGACTTATAACTAAACATGGGATCATACGTGTTTAAACCAACAAGGATAAAAGAAATGATGGAATAAACAAGTAAGGCATAAGCAACAATAAAATAAACGGGGAAGAAAGACAAGAAAACAGACATGACCACTTAGCCACGAGCACGTATTTCAAGGAGATATGACCAAAGTAACCATCCAAATAATAAAAGACATTTACTACTCTTAGACTATAATTTCCCCGGGTAGGACTACGATAATGATACGGTCCTAGTCTAAATCTGCAAATTCTCGGGTGTACATCCCGATTCGACGTGCGCCAGCACAGCACGCACCCAAGACTCGACTACTCATGGAGACCGAGTACCCCAATCGCCAAAACAGCACGAAAGTGGCGGAAAGACTAAGATAAGACTCACTTGCCAGCACAGCACAAGTGGCCCAAATCCACACTTGCCAGAATAGCACAAGTAGGCCAAACCCGTACTTGCCAGAACAACACAAGTAGGGCATAAATGCATGTCAAGCACATACGATGGTATTATGGCATTTCTACAAGAATACGACTCACAAGTGTAAGACCAACACTAAGTGTAGATGAAGTATCCGACTCAAAGGCTACCTTGAAAGCATGTCCGAGATACCACACACAAGACTACATCCTAGACTCCAACCTCCTGGTAGGACGACGATCATATCGCAACTAGAGGCCCTATGGCTCACCCCTAGTGTCCGATAGGACCAAGACTCACACAACCGAACAACACTAGACATTATTAAGAATACAACTCACTACAAGTAACTATTTATAATAAATATCTCATACTTGCATTATGTTAATAAATATTCCATTTTATAATTTAACATGCCGGTTAAATACAATATAATAAGCGATAATGACTAATTTACGTTATGTGAAATCTACAGGATAAATGTGACCAACTCAAGCGACTCATTTATGAGCCCATCAAACAAGTCATAAAAACCCAATACTTGAAGTCACAGGAAATCCATCAAGTTAATCATGCAAAGTCCAACCATATAATCATGTGAAGTCCAACATTTAAAACATAACAAGCTCAAAAGAAGGAAGTATGTAAATTTCCCATATAAATTATAGTGAACCCAATCTATAAAATATAATGAGCGGTAATGAATAATCTTTTCATTTCTCATTTACATGTTACCTGAACAAAGTATAAATAACCGATAACAAATGAATTAATTAATACGGAACACGAGGCAAAACGTAAATAAACCAAAATCCGAACCACCCATAAGCATATACGAGTCAACAAGGGAAAATTTTGGTCACGATACGAATAAAAGCATAAACAACCATCATACACAAAGGATATATATATATTTATAGAACTTGAAACGGTAAAACGGGCGCCATTTACTCATACGGACTCCGAATCGAGTGATTCAAGTGGCTAAACCACCTAATTTTTCGACGCCGGACCATCTGTCATATTTTCAGTGGCATTGGAAATTGCACCGGTCAAATACGACGTGTTTCAGGCCAACACGGGTCACCCAAAATAGTCTCAAAAATGCAACTTTAGCAAGCTAAATGGAACCGTCTCAAAACTGAAACTTTAAGCAAGTAATGATATTAGTGACATATAACAACAACCACATCTAATTACCCGTCTCATAAGAAAGCCAAAGATACCATCTTTACTCAATTTAAGCAAGTAAAACCTTGTATAAATCCATCTTAAACAACTACACATATAATCTCATAAGAATCACAATTACTAGCTTATAACAACAAAACATAACATATAAATATACAAATGACATAATACCGAGTAACCCATCACCGTAACCTTATTATTTCTTCAAAATGCAAGATTCCGACTCAAAACCATGCCGGTTGCCCAAAAGGAAGCTCAAGAACCGAGTTCCCAAGTAAGACCTCAAAAATCGTGCCACAAAAGTCACGGCCAGCAGCAAGGGTGATGGAAAGTCAAGATCTTTCTTACCTAGGAAGATGGAGGGCGAGGAGAGGAAGAGATAGGCGCGAAAATCGTTGAAAACCGATAAGAAACGAAGGTTTTATGGCCATTTTAGTGAAGGAGGTGGAAGTTGTGTAACAATGGTGTTGTAGTTGTGTGTTTGTTGCTGAAAAATGAATGGTGGAGGGAGAAGATAGGGTTTAAGCTCTTATATGGGTGGAGGGAAAAGGGTAGGATGAAGGCCCAAAGTTATCTTAGGCTCAAACTATCATTTTAAGTCGATTTTACCCTAAAATACAACTCGGGCCTACTACAAACTTAAGACGGATATTTTTTATCAACATTAATATTATTTTATATGTAAAGCCGTATTTTTATGAAAACGGTTTTAAAATACAAATAAAATAATAAAATGGCTAATTAAATTATAAATGCCAACACGAAAAATCCGTGGGTGTTACATGTGCACTGCTTAACTAAATGTTAGACAATTTTGTGGAAACTTATTTGTATAAAATGTACGAGAGTACGACACTAGTATGTTTTAGATTCAAGATTTATATTTTTAAAAATTATTTTGTGAGGAGATAGGTAATTTGGCGGGTCAACAGGTCCCCGCGGGGTGGGAACGGGTTTGAAAAGTTCAACCCGCTGCGGGTTGCGGTGTGGGTACGCATTATAGTTCGCGGGTACGGGTTACCCCTCCTCCGCACCCACCCCGCCCCATTGACATCCCCAGTGATGATAACTAGGAAATTAGGAATGGGTGATTCTAGAGGAGGTAATCGGGTCAGTCGAGTCTGGTTTGGAGTGGATCGAGTTGAGCCGGGTCATATCGGGTAAGCACACCATTTTGGGTCGAGCTGTATTTAAGTCGGCTAGTCTTCAGGTCTGGTCATTTGGGGTCAAATGATGTATCGGATCGGGTCACTATCAGGTCTAGGGATTTTTATCGTATTACTTCAATTTTTTACCATTGCTATTGGCCTAATGGTGGCAATTGTAATCTGAAGATTCTAAACAGGGTTCACAGCATGGTACATATACAAATAGAATTCTTCATTCATCTCCCATTTTCGGGTTTGTTCATTTGGGGTTAAAAACCAGTTTATTCGACCGACTGAAATTCCGATTGGTCAACTCCTTACGCTGACAACAGCCTCAAGTGGGATACGCAGCCTCAAGTGGGATACGCAAGTGTGTTGCTATTGGTTATGACAGGTTCCATGACGTTTTACACTTTCACATAACTGAACAATTTATATGCTCATGTTGTTACTATCATCCATCTATACTTTCACTACCATGCCAATAACAATAACAAATATGTTCATAATTTCATGTCACTTGCATATCAATTTCATATATTACTCCACCCATCTCATCTATCCTCATCACTTTCATTCATCCACTTCACCACAATCTAAACTCATTAATCATGATCATACCTACTCTTTACACCATTATATATCAAGACTGACGAGATAACCACAACACATAGCAACCACTCTATCTACCCACTCTTGTTACTCTTACCACGGTGTCCGGTTCAAAACTAATAGGACCATAACTCGTATTAAGGGCGTCTCCCTAACCGAGTTAATAGGGTTCCTAATGGCTTCTACCCGATGTTAATTTTATTTAGACTCATCTTGAATTCATTTGTTTTACCCTAGGATCGTTTGCTCTGATACCACTTTGTAAAACCCTTATTTAGGCAGAAGCCTTTAGCAAGATATTCTCAACTAAATGAGACTGTTAGCATCTCGGTAACCGAAGGCAATGATAATCAAATTGAAACAATACAAATGATGTATCACTTTCATATATACTTTTATAGCTCCCTTTATACCATTTTACATACCATTTCGTGCCTATTATATCATTTATATGCTTTATTTCAATGAATTGTCGATACTGCCGCTATTTTGTGTTTTGATGCAGAAATGACTCGTTATGAGTATGATCAAGCTAAGGTTGGCATGGCGGAGACGGCATAGAAGAGTACACGAAGCATGGCACGGGAAACGAGGAATCATGAAGACTAGAAGTGAAAGAAGAGAAGAAGGAACCTGTGAGCTAGTTCCTCGATCGAGTCATCACGACTCGATCGAGCAGCCGTCCTCGATCGAGTCACCTCTGACTCGATCGAGGATCCTTTCTGGCGGGTTTATTTCCGGAATTTCCTAAAACGTTAATCTTTTGTTATAAATTAAAGACTCGTGTTTTATTGTAAACTTACGTTATACTTTGCTTTATTATTGCTGGAAAAATCTCTTAGAACCCTAATCTTCCTTTTGTATGGTACTAATCTTTCCTCAATAATTTAATCATTGTTTTATGTTCTTCAATTATTGTTTTATACTTGCAATTATGTCTTCATCTTTAATCATATTCATTGTTGTTATCGTAGTTATGAGTAGCTAATCCCCTCATCTAGGATGAAGGGGATCTAGGTTAATTAAAAAGGGAAAATCAATTAGTTGCTATTGATATCATTAAAGTTGTTGTTTGATTATTGTAATTCTTCTAGTTAATCAACTTGAGGCCTAAGTTATTAATTAGTGTAGCGAATCGATCCTATCGCCGATAGGGTTAGAATTGATATAGGTGCGATAATCAAATAGAGAGTATCTAATCATAGCGACCGCATGTTAGAATCGATCTAAAGGGCATAATGGAGTCGACCGATCTTATGACCTTGAACAACTTGATAGATTTAGTAATTGATTGATAATCCCCGACTAATTGACCTAGTGAACCTAATTCCTAGACTTTTAATAATATTGTTATTCATCCTTTAATTACATTGCAATTAGTTTGTTAGAATCAACTCAAAACAAAACCCCCCGAAATTGGTTACTTCTAGACAGCTTAAATACTCTTAGACTTAGCTTTTACCGCCTCCCTGTGGATTCGATACCTGTCTTATCACTAGCTATTCTTGTTAGTCCTGAGATAGTTTTACTTTGATTTGGTAATACGACTTTAGCCACATCAAATTTTGGCGCCGTTGCCGGGGAGGCAATAGTCCTAATTTTAGTTGTTTTTATTTTTAGTCTTTCTTAGTTTAAGGGACATCTGTTCCTTAAACTTTTCTTATATTCTTTTTGTAGTTTCTTCTTATGCGCAGGTCACAGGGTGGAGAATTAGTACCGTTGAACCCTGAGCTTGAAAGATCCTTGCGCGAGTTGAGACGAACACAAAGAGTATTACCGAGAGGAAGAGCGAGTACTCTGTCAAGCTATTACGAGAACGATCTGTTCAAGAAGACCCACGATCTTCACCCGTTTCCACTTCTTCACCGAGACGAGTTACTTCTCAGGATATTCCAGTCATGGCCGAGGAAGCAAGTATAGCTAGTTATTCGAGTAAACAGTAGAAAACTTATATAAGGGGTTCGAGTTACCAGGAGATGCCAGGAAGTTCGAACCAAAGCCTGCCTACATTACTATGGTCGAGAGAAATCAGTTCGGGGGAGCTGCAAATGAAGATGCAGCTAAGCATATGGAGACCTTTATCGACTACTGCTGTTCCATACCCCCACCAGCTGGCGTGACCCAAGACTAGATCAAGGAGACCATGTTCATCTTCTCCCTTCGTGATGCTGCAAGGGAGTGGTATAGAGATCTGGACCGAGCCATTCAGGGGATCACTGACTGGAATACATTGGCATTAGCATTCTACAAGAAGTACTTTTCTGCTTCAAGGACGATTGCTATTAGAGCTCAAATCACGGGCTTTAAACAAGGGCCAGATGAGAATTTCCACGAAGCATGGGTCCGATTCAAGAAGTTGGTGCAAACCATACCGCACCATGGGTTCGAAAAGTGGAGCTTGTGCAATCATTTCTACAATGGGTTGTACGACGATCAGAGGGCCATTTTGGATGCTGCAGCCAATGGAAGATTCGCTGAAAATTTGGGAGCAACCAAGGGGTGGAAGATCATTGACGATCTAGCTACCCACAAGGCCGAGTATGGGAATTCGAGAGGGAACCAGAGGAGAGCTGCTGAATCTTCCTCTGTTGCTGCACTTGAGGCTCTCACTGCGAGATTTGACAAGTATGAGCTAGGAGGAGCTTCAAAAGGTGGGATGTACCAAGTCAATGCTGTACCAAGCCAAGGACATTTGCTAAGGTAATGCAATCGGGTTTTTATTGGCCTACTATCCTTAAAGATGCTACTAACTTTGTCCGTTCTTGTGATGCTTGTCAAAGAACTGGCAATATCTCGCAAAGGCATGAGATGCCTCAAACTGGACTCTCTGAAGTAGAGATTTTTGATGTTTGGGGCATTGATTACCAAGGTCCGTTCCCTACATCTTTTGGGAACCAATACATATTAGTAGTGAGAGATTATGTTTCTAAATGGGTGGAGGCAATTGCCACCCCCACTTGTGATGCTAAATCTGTTGTTCGCTTTTCAGAAGACTATCTTTCCACGGTTTGGAGTGCCTCGCGCAGTGATCAGTGATGAAGGCAAGCATTTCAATGAGCGTCATCTCAATTCTCTCATGGAGAAGTATGGCGTTACACACCGAAGAGGACTGGCTTATCATCCTCAAACCAGTGGACAAGTAGAAGTTTCCAACAGAGAGCTGAAACAGATCTTGGAAAAGGTGGTAAGCAAGAATAGAAAGGATTGGAGTCGGAAGCTCGATGATACTTTGTGGGCCTACCGTACTGCTTTCAAAACGCCGATTGGAACCTCACCTTACCGACTTGTCTATGGCAAGTCCTGTCATTTACCTGTGGAGCTTGAGTATAGGGCTATGTGGGCCATTAAAGAGCTGAATATGGATCCCTCACTGGCGGGTGAGAAACGATCGATGCGATTGAATGAGCTTGATGAATTTCGACTGCATGCCTATGATAGTGCTCAAGTATACAAGGAGCGAACGAAGAAGTGGCATGACAAGCATATCTTGCAAAGAGAATTTAATGTTGGTGAGAAAGTTCTCTTGTTTAACTCTCGTTTGCGCTTGTTTCCAGGTAAATTGAAGAGTAGATGGTCTGGACCGTTCACTGTTACTGATGTGAACAAATTTGGGTCAGTTACACTGCATTCTGACACAGGAAAGACCTTCAAAGTGAATGGGCAACACTTGAAGACTTATTATGAAGGTGGTTTTGTGGGGGTAAGAGAGGCTCTTGACCTCTTCCCCATTGATTCTTCTTACTGATGAAGAATTACGGTCGTGCGGGACCGCAAAAACCAGCGCTACCGAGAGGCAGCTCGGATTTTGTAATCATTAGTTTGTAATTAGGATTTAAATTCACGTATTGCTTTTGTTTTTATGTTTCTTTGAACTTGGAGAGACGAGGAGAGGGTACTTGATGCGCTTTCAAGTGTCTTTTGCAGGGATTTTGACCGGATTTGAAGTTATGAGTAACAAAAGAAGAAGAAAGGAGCCCCTACCTACTTCCTCGATCGAGCCAATGGCGACTCGATCGAGGAACCTATCAGCTCGATCGAGTCACTTGCGACTCGATCGAGGAACCTGTGATGAATTTAGAAAAGTTTAAAACGAGAGTTGGGTATTCCTGAAATTGGTTCCTCGATCGAGCCAGCAGCGACTCGATCGAGGATCCAACTTGGACCGGGTTCCGCGTTTGTTTTTCCGCCGGTTTTATGCTCTCATTGCTTTACTTTCTTTCAATTCTCTTCTTCTATTTGTGACAATTCCTGCGATACTTCCTCCTCTATCACTCTTTCTCTCTTTATTCTTCAACAATCATCATCAAAACTCACTTACAATTTGTGCTTTCTTGCTTATTACTTGATTGAATCATTCTCTTGTGCTTCTTTTCTCCATTCTATTGCTTAAACTGCTCAGGTAAGTCACGATTTGGTCTTTATTTGTCTCGAAAATTCTGATTTTTCTTGCTTAAATCTTGAGTTTATTGTATTGAATCTTCCCTTGATAGTATACAATTGCTATTTCCTTGCTTTCTAGCCCCTTACTTGTTGAAATTCGTGCCTAATTTGCTAATTTGGGAATTAGGGTTCTTCAAAATCCGGGTAGAAATTTTGCATTAAATTGGTTAGAATTGTATTCTATTGCTTGGAATCTTCCATATTTGATACATACTCATGTTCCCCTAAGTTTTTGGATGCTCTCATTGTCATTTGGAGTCTTAAAAATTGATTTTTCGGACCCATGAGTGCCAAAACCGGGACTGTTTTTCTGACATTGTTGAAGTTTAATTTTCTACTTGCTCTTATGTAGATAATGTCGACTTCCGGGCAAGGAAATAAGCGGACTAGAGAAAGGAGAGCACCGGTTCAACAACCCGAAGTAATTCCTGAGGAGATTGTGTCTTCGGAGGATGATTTGTCTCCCTTAGACGATTATCCATTTATCGAATTTCGTGACATAGCACAGAAGGACAGGTTTGTGTATCTGTTATCCAAGTCTATGAGTGCCACTCGATGTGTTGATAGGAAAATTTTGCGCACTTTGAAGATAGACGACATTATGTTTGGCATGTTTAATGAAATCGGGTTGCAGGGTCTTTTCACGCTCCACGAGTTGTCTTACCCTGCCCAAACTCTTGAATTTCTGAGCTCCTTTACTTATTTCCCCAATGATCACCTAATTAGATTTCGTTTGCTTAATGTTGAACGGCCGTTAACCTTTGGCCGTATTTCTGAAATCTTGGGATTGGATAAGCATACTGAAGGGGACTTGTACGGTGTTGGTGGGTTGTCTGCCGTTCTTTATTTTCCATTGTTTACTGGTTATATGGATGCGGACGTCAGTGCTATGGCTTTGTTAGATGTCCAACACGTTTGCCTTCGGATGTTTTTGAGGTATTTGAGCTATTTGTTGTATGGTCGGAGCGATAAGAGCAAGACCTCCACTATTGAGGTCTTAATACTTGCTAGTTACTTGAATCCTTATAGGGAGGAGACATTCCAGTTCTCTCCCCCTGCTCTTATCTTTTCGGCGTTTGATAGGATGATTGGGAGGGCGGGAACCTTGATTGTGGTGCTCTTGTCACCAAGATTGCTAAGGTGTTTGTGACTTTGAGGGTGGTGACCCGTATGAGCCCATGGTCGACTATGAGCCACTTGTTGACGATGACCACCTTTGCTATGACATTTCTTATCTTGATATTAAGAATGGGAAGGACCATTCTTTGGAGGGTCCGAGGTGAGTCATACATGCTTCTTCCTTGCGCCCGTTTACCTTTGTTGACCCCCTCGAGGAGAGTACGGTTTGTGGAGCGACCCCCACCCGTTACTTATCGATTCCGAGGATCTTTTGGTTACTTTTCCCGGGTCTAGTACTACCACCACCACCGGCGGGCGCGGAGGCGTCGTGCACCCACTACCCATCCGCCGAGGTTCCTACCAGCCCGCTCCTCCTCCACCTCCTTGACCTATCCCACTTCAAAGGCTATGCTCCAGGTTACCATTTTGATCCCGTCGTTGAACGGGAAGTGAGGATGCATACGGGCATTAACACCGCTTTGAGAGAGAGGAGGATGTGGGAAAAGATGGAGGCTATGACTTTAGCTTAAGGGGGCGTGATCGCGGTGTGTCACCTTCTTACTACACTACTCCCGGTGACGACGTAGTGTGTTCCATCTTTACGGAGTGACTCCTACGGAGTTTGGACGATTTAGCACCGATTTTGGTGCATTAGGCCGTCCCTTCTACACTCCAGTCCACCCCTCTCGGCCTACTGCTTTTTGCGGAGGACACCGGCATCCCTTGTTCCCAGAGAGGCCCATTCGGCCGCTTTGTCGCTTCTACTTCCACCGCCGCTTCTTTGCTCCGGAGGCACTCGTGGTCGCGGCCGTGTTCGGAGACCCACTCGTGGTAGAGGCCGTGGCGCGATGCCGTTCCCGATCCCGAGCTTATGTCCTTATATCCGATATTGATGATTTTGATGATACTTACGGAGCCCAGTGAGTGACGGTGGTCACTACATCCCTCTCTTTCCATTTGGTTTGGGGAGGCTCTTGCATTACAAATTTGGTATTATCTTTCTTTTTGTTTTATTGCATTTCTTTTTACCCTCCTTCCTTTATTTAGTAGTGTCCTGTAGGTTCTTTGGTTTTACGTGTGATTGCTATCTTTGTAGGCGTCACAATGAGGACACTGTGACATTTAGGTTTGGGGGAGTGTGTTTATTTCTGTTGTGTGCTTTTATTTATTGTTGTGTGAAAAAAAAAAAAAAAATTCCAAAAAAATTGAAAAATTATAAAATACAAAAACATGTTTTTATTTACTTTTTTTTATTTTGAGTCGAGTCTTGGTGAATTGTATAGCAATGATGATAACTTGCTTTGTCTTTGCATTTGAGTCTCATTTAGTTTCTTAGCTTTTGCGCGTTCATTTGATTGAGTACATGTGGATAGGCGATTCTTATTGTTCAAATAAGCCTTACATTACCCAGTTTTGTTAGCCCGTTTGAACCATGTAGCCATTTTATATCCTATTTCTTAGCTACATTCCAGAATTTGCCTACCTTTTTCGGGACAGTCGCAGTTGTTTGAGTCCTTATTGTTATAGCTACTTTGGTTGGGTTGGGACTTTATTTGTCACGTGGGTAGTAGCTATCTTTTTGTAGCAACTGTGTGACCTCTTATGTGGAAAAAGAGAATACTATGAAGTAGAAAGAAAATGAAAGTTAAGAAAAAGAAAAAGAAATAGGAAGGAAAAAGAGAAGAAAGAAAAGAAAAAGAGAAAAAAAAAGAAAGAAGTTTCGAAAAAAAAAAAAGAAGAATCGAAAAAAAAAAAGGAGAAAAAATGTATGCTTCATTCAGTTTTGTTAGGAGGTCGTGTGTGGTAATTACTGGAGTCTAATGCACATTTGGAGAGCCTTTACATTTCTCTCATATGTTGTCAAAGTTGAGATTATTTCTCCAGTTGGATGTTTGATTTGTTACTTATTAGTTTTGGCTATTGGTCAGAGTCGCGACTACCGTCCGAGCCTCACATTACCCATACGTGCTTTTGCACAAGCCACTTCTATACCCATGCCACTTTACCACCATTCTGTCCTTGATACATGTACTTTGTCTATTTCGTGAATGCGTATTAGTTGGAGAATCTCTTATCACATTAAATTGCATGCATATCTCATAAGTTGAGTGAGAGTCTTACTTCTTTCTATCTTACATATATTTCACCCTTTATGAGTGCATGAGTGAAACCGCGAGAATCCGACAAAATGGTCTTGCAAGGTTGAAAAGTATTTGGTTGAGTCTCGGTATCATGTCACATCTTGAGTAAGAGCTGCGTGAGTCTATTACCCGTGCTTTTGAATTTGTTTTATTAGCACAATTTCGGTCATTACTTTGTTCTAGATATGGACAGCTGAGATTTGTATGTGCCTAGACATTTGCTCTGAGTTATTCATTCACCATATGTCCGTTGTTCTTTGTTTGGTCTGACTGCTTTGCTTGAGGACAAGCAAAGGTTTGGTTTGGGGGAGTTTGATGTATCACTTTCATATATACTTTTATAGCTCCCTTTATACCATTTTACATACCGTTTCGTGCCTATTATATCATTTATATGCTTTATTTCAATGAATTGTCGATACTGCCGCTATTTTTTGTTTTGATGCAGAAATGACTCGTTATGAGTATGATCAAGCTAAGGTTGGCATGGCGGAGACGGCATAGAAGAGTACACGAAGCATGGCACGGGAAACGAGGAATCATGAAGACTAGAAGTGAAAGAAGAGAAGAAGGAACTTGTGAGCTAGTTCCTCGATCGAGTCCTTCGACTCGATCGGCAGCCGTCCTCGATCGAGTCACCTCTGACTCGATCGAGGATCCTTTCTGGCGGGTTTATTTCCGGAATTTCCTAAAACGTTAATCTTTTGTTATAAATTAAAGACTCGTGTTTTATTGTAAACTTACGTTATACTTTGCTTTATTATTGCTGGAAAAATCTCTTAGAACCCTAATCTTCCTTTTGTATGGTACTAATCTTTCCTCACTAATTTAATCATTGTTTTATGTTCTTCAATTATTGTTTTATACTTGCAATTATGTCTTCATCTTTAATCATATTCATTGTTGTTATCGTAGTTATGAGTAGCTAATCCCCTCATCTAGGATGAAGGGGATCTAGGTTAATTAAAAGGGAAAATCAATTAGTTGCTATTGATATCATTAAAGTTGTTGTTTGATTATTGTAATTCTTCTAGTTAATCAACTTGAGGCCTGAGTTATTAATTAGTGTAGCGAATCGATCCTATCGCCGAAGGGTTAGAATTGATATAGGTGCGATAATCAAATAGAGAGTATCTAATCATAGCTAACGCATGTTAGAATCGATCTAAAGGGCATAATGGAGTCGACCGATCTTATGACCTTGAACAACTTGATAGATTTAGTAATTGATTGATAATCCCCGACTAATTGACCTAGTGAACCTAATTCCTAGACTTTTAATAATATTGTTATTCATCCTTTAATTACATTGCAATTAGTTTGTTAGAATCAACTCAAAACAAAACCCCCCGAAATTGGTTACTTCTAGACAGCTTAAATACTCTTAGACTTAGCTTTTACCGCCTCCCTGTGGATTCGATACCTGTCTTATCACTAGCTATTCTTGTTAGTCCTGAGATAGTTTTACTTTGATTTGGTAATACGACTTTAGCCACATCAAATTTTGGGCGCCGTTTCGGGGAGGCAATAGTCCTAATTTTAGTTGTTTTTATTTTTAGTCTTTCTTAGTTTAAGGGACATTTGTTCCTTAAACTTTTCTTATATTCTTTTTGTAGTTTCTTCTTATGCGCAGGTCACAGGGTGGAGAATTAGTACCGTTGAACCCTGAGCTTGAAAGATCCTTGCGCGAGTTGAGACGAACACAAAGAGTATTACCGACAGAGGAAGAGCTGAGTACTCTGTCAAGCTATTACGAGAACGATCGTTCAAGAAGACCCACGATCTTCACCCGTTTCCACTTCTTCTTGGTAGAGACAGTTACTTCTCCGGATATTCCGGTCATGGCCGAGGAAGCAAGTATAGCTAGTTATTCGAGCCGACAGTAGAAAACTTATATAAGGGGTTCGAGTTACCAGGAGATGCGGGAAGTTCGAACCAAAGCCCGCCTACATTACTATGGTCGAGAGAAATCGTTCGGGGAGCCGCAAATGAAGATGCAGCTAAGCATATGGAGACCTTTATCGACCATCTATTTGTTCCATACCCCCACCAGCTGGCGTGACCCAAGACCAGATCAAGGAGACCATGTTCATCTTCTCCCTTCGTGATGCTGCAAGGGAGTGGTATAGAGATCTGGACCGAGCCATTCAGGGGATCACTGACTGGAATACATTGGCATTAGCATTCTACAAGAAGTACTTTTCTGCTTCAAGGACGATTGCTATTAGAGCTCAAATCACGGGCTTTAAACAAGGACCAGATGAGAATTTCCACGAAGCATGGGTCCGATTCAAGAAGTTGGTGCGAACCATACCGCACCATGGGTTCGAAAAGTGGAGCTTGTGCAATCATTTATACAATGGGTTGTACGACGATCAGAGGGCCATTTTGGATCTGCGACCAATGGAAGATTCATTTGAAAATTTGGGAGCAACCAAGGGGTGGAAGATCATTGACGATCTAGCTACCCACAAGGCCGAGTATGGGAATTCGAGAGGGAACCAGAGGAGAGCTGCTGAATCTTCCTCTGTTGCTGCACTTGAGGCTCTCACTGCGAGATTTGACAAGTATGAGCTAGGAGGAGCTTCAAAAGGTGGGATGTACCAAGTCAATGCTGTACCAAGCCAAGGACATTTGCTAAGGTAATGCAATCGGGTTTTTATTGGCCTACTATCCTTAAAGATGCTACTAACTTTGTCCGTTCTTGTGATGCTTGTCAAAGAACTTGCAATATCTCGCAAAAGCATGAGATGCCTCAAACTGGACTCTCTGAAGTAGAGATTTTTGATGTTTGGGGCATTGATTACCAAGGTCCGTTCCCTACATCTTTTGGGAACCAATACATATTAGTAGCAGTAGATTATGTTTCTAAATGGGTGGAGGCAATTGCCACCCCCACTTGTGATGCTAAATCTGTTGTTAAGCTGTTTCAGAAGACTATCTTTCCACGGTTTGGAGTGCCTCGCACAGTGATCAGTGATGGAGGCAAGCATTTCAATGAGCGTCATCTCAATTCTCTCATGAAGAAGTATGGCGTTACACACCGAAGAGGACTGGCTTATCATCCTCAAACCAGTGGACAAGTAGAAGTTTCCAACAGAGAGCTGAAACAGATCTTGGAAAAGGTGGTAAGCAAGAATAGAAAGGATTGGAGTCGGAAGCTCGATGATACTTTGTGGGCCTACCGTACTGCTTTCAAAACGCCGATTGGAACCTCACCTTACCGACTTGTCTATGGCAAGTCCTGTCATTTACCTGTGGAGCTTGAGTAAAGGGCTATGTGGGCCATTAAAGAGCTGAATATGGATCCCTCACTGGCGGGTGAGAAACGACTGATGCAGTTGAATGAGCTTGATGAATTTCGACTGCATGCCTATGATAGTGCTCAAGTATACAAGGAGCGAACGAAGAAGTGGCATGACAAGCATATCTTGCAAAGAGAATTTAATGTTGGTGAGAAAGTTCTCTTGTTTAACTCTCGTTTGCGCTTGTTTCCAGGTAAATTGAAGAGTAGATGGTCTGGACCGTTCACTGTTACTGATGTGAACAAATTTGGGTCAGTTACACTGCATTCTGACACAGGAAAGACCTTCAAAGTGAATGGGAAACACTTGAAGACTTATTATGAAGGTGCTTTTGTGGGGGTAAAAGAGGCTCTTGACCTCTTCCCCATTGATTCTTCTTACTGATGAAGAATTACGGTCGTGCGGGACCGCAAAAACCAGCGCTACCGAGAGGCAGCTCGGATTTTGTAATCATTAGTTTGTAATTAGGATTTAAATTCACGTATTGCTTTTGTTTTTATGTTTCTTTGAACTTGGAGAGACGAGGAGAGGGTACTTGATGCGCTTTCAAGTGTCTTTTGCAGGGATTTTGACGGGATTTGAAGTTATGAGTAACAAAAGAAGAAGAAAGGAGCCCCTACCTACTTCCTCGATCGAGCCAATGGCGACTCGATCGAGGAACCTATCAGCTCGATCGAGTCACTTGCGACTCGATCGAGGAACCTGTGATGAATTTAGAAAAGTTTAAAACGAGAGTTGGGTATTCCTGAAATTGGTTCCTCGATCGAGCCAGCTGCGACTCGATCGAGGATCCAACTTGGACCAGGTTCCGCGTTTGTTTTTCCGCCGGTTTTATGCTCTCATTGCTTTACTTTCTTTCAATTCTCTTCTTCTATTTGTGACAATTCCTGCGATACTTCCTCCTCTATCACTCTTTCTCTCTTTATTCTTCAACAATCATCATCAAAACTCACTTACAATTTGTGCTTTCTTGCTTATTACTTGATTGAATCATTCTCTTGTGCTTCTTTTCTCCATTCTATTGCTTAAACTGCTCAGGTAAGTCACGATTTGGTCTTTATTTGTCTCGAAAATTCTGATTTTTCTTGCTTAAATCTTGAGTTTATTGTATTGAATCTTCCCTTGATAGTATACAATTGCTATTTCCTTACTTTCTAGCCCCTTACTTGTTGAAATTCGTGCCTAATTTGCTAATTTGGGAATTAGGGTTCTTCAAAATCCGGGTAGAAATTTTGCATTAAATTGGTTAGAATTGTATTCTATTGCTTGGAATCTTCCATATTTGATACATACTCATGTTCCCCTAAGTTTTTGGATGCTCTCATTGTCATTTGGAGTCTTAAAAATTGATTTTTCGGACCCATGAGTGCCAAAACCGGGACTGTTTTTCTGACATTGTTGAAGTTTAATTTTCTACTTGCTCTTATGTAGATAATGTCGACTTCCGGGCAAGGAAATAAGCGGACTAGAGACAGGAGAGCACCGGTTCAACAACCCGAAGTAATTCCTGGGGAGATTGTGTCTTCGGAGGATGATTTGTCTCCCTTAGACGATTATCCATTTATCGAATTTCGTGACATAGCACAGAAGGACAGGTTTGTGTATCTGTTATCCAAGTCTATGAGTGCCACTCGATGTGTTGATAGGAAAATTTTGCGCACTTTGAAGATAGACGACATTATGTTTGGCATGTTTAATGAAATCGGGTTGCAGGGTCTTTTCACGCTCCACGAGTTGTCTTACCCTGCCCAAACGCTTGAATTTCTGAGCTCCTTTACTTATTTCCCCAATGATCACCAAATTAGATTTCGTTTGCTTAATGTTGAACGGCCGTTAACCTTTGGCCGTATTTCTGAAATCTTGGGATTGGATAAGCATACTGAAGGGGACTTGTACGGTGTTGGTGGGTTGTCTGCCGTTCGTTATTTTCCATTGTTTACTGGTTATATGGATGCGGACGTCAGTGCTATGGCTTTGTTAGATGTCCAACACATTTGCCTTCGGATGTTTTTGAGGTATTTGAGCTATTTGTTGTATGGTCGGAGCGATAAGAGCAAGACCTCCACTATTGAGGTCTTAATACTTGCTAGTTACTTGAATCCTTATAGGGAGGAGACATTCCAGTTCTCTCCCCCTGCTCTTATCTTTTCGGCGTTTGATAGGATGATTGGGAGGTACGGGAACCTTGACTGTGGTGCTCTTGTCACCAAGATTGCTAGGGCTGTTTGTGACTTTGAGGGTGGTGACCCGTATGAGCCCATGGCTGACTATGAGCCACTTGTTGACGATGACCACCTTTGCTATGACATTTCTTATCTTGATATTAAGAATGGGAAGGACCATTACTGGAGGGTCCGAGGTGAGTCATACATGCTTCTTCCTTGCGCCCGTTTACTGTTGTTGACCCCTCAAGGAGAGTACGGGCCGTGGAGCGACCCCCACCCGTTACTTATCCGATTCCCGAGGATCTTTTGGTTACTTTTCCGGGTCTAGTACTACTACCACCACCGGCGGGCGCCGGAGGCGTCGTGCACCCACTACCCATCTGCCAGGTTCCTACCAGCCCGCTCCTCCTCCACCTCCTTCAGCCTATCCCACTTCAGGCTATGCTCCAGGTTACCATTTTGATCCCGTCGTTGAACGGGAAGTGAGGATGCATACGGGCATCAACACTGCTTTGACAGAGAGGAGGATGTGGGAACAGATGGAGGCTATGACTTTAGCTTCGGGGGCGATGATCGCGGTGTGTCACCTTCTTACTACACTACTCCTGGTGACGACAGCCGTGTGTTCCATCTTTACGGAGTGACTCCTACGGAGTTTGGACAGTTTAGCACCGAGTTTGGTGCATTAGGCCGTCCCTTCTACACTCCAGTCCACCCCTCTCAGCCTACTTCTGTTTTTGCGGAGGACACCGGCATCCCTTGTTCCCAGAGAGGCCCATTCGGCCGATTTCTTTGTCGCTTCTACTTCCACGCGCCGCTCTTTGCTCCGGAGGCACTCGTGGTCGGCCGTGTTCGGAGACCCACTCGTGGTAGAGGCCGTGGCCGCGATGCCGTTCCCGATCCCGAGCTTATGTCCTTATATGCTGATATTGATGATTTTGATGATACTTCTGGAGCCCAGTAGTGACAGCTGGTCACTACATCCCTCTCTTTCCAGCTGGTTTGGGGGAGGCTACTGCATTACAGCTGGTATTATCTTTCTTTTTGTTTTATTGCATTTCTTTTTACCCTCCTTCCTTTATTTAGTAGTGTCCTGTAGGTTGCTGGTTTTCTGTGTGATTGCTATGCTGTAGGCGTCACAATGAGGACACTGTGACATTTAGGTTTGGGGGAGTGTGTTTATTTCTGTTGTGTGCTTTTATTTATTGTTGTGTGAAAAAAAAAAAAATTCCAAAAAAATTGAAAAATGATAAAATACAAAAACATGTTTTTATTTACTTTTCTTTATTTTGAGTCGAGTCTTGGTGAATTGTATAGCAATGATGATAACTTGCTTTGTCTTTGCATTTGAGTCTCATTTAGTTGTCCATGTACGTTGTTTTGACCCGTTAGCTATGATGAACAAAGCTCTTTACTCAAGTCTTGACCGTCACAATATGCCTTATGCCGAGTAGACTTGACTTTATTTTGTTGGTAAACCACTTAAATTTCTGAGGTCTTTAGAGCTTCCTAGGCCGGGAACATTAATAAACCGGTCTCATTGTTATTTAGGCTAATGAGTGTGGTCTCCTTGTGGTATATGTAATATCAAACTGCATAAGTGTGACATTAGTTTCTTAGCTTTTGCGCGTTCATTTGATTGAGTACATGTGGATAGGCGATTCTTATTGTTCAAATAAGCCTTACATTACCCAGTTTTGTTAGCCCGTTTGAACCATGTAGCCATTTTATATCCTATTTCTTAGCTACATTCCAGAATTTGCCTACCTTTTTCGGGACAGTCGCAGTTGTTTGAGTCCTTATTGTTATAGCTACTTTGGTTGGGTTGGGACTTTATTTGTCACGTGGGTAGTAGCTATCTTTTTGTAGCAACTGTGTGACCTCTTATGTGGAAAAAGAGAATACTATGAAGTAGAAAGAAAATGAAAGTTAAGAAAAAGAAAAAGAAATAGGAAGGAAAAAGAGAAGAAAGAAAAGAAAAAGAGAAAAAAAAAGAAAGAAGTTTCGAAAAAAAAGAAGAATCAGAAAAAGAAAAAAAAAGGAGAAAAAATGTATGCTTCATTCAGTTTTGTTAGGAGGTCGTGTGTGGTAATTACTGGAGTCTAATGCACATTTGGAGAGCCTTTACATTTCTCTCATATGTTGTCAAAGTTGAGATTATTTCTCCAGTTGGATGTTTGATTTGTTACTTATTAGTTTTGGCTATTGGTCTAGAGCTGCGACTACCGTCTGAGCCTCACATTACCCATACGTGCTTTTGCACAAGCCACTTCTATACCCATGCCACTTTACCACCATTCTGTCCTTGATACATGTACTTTGTCTATTTCGTGAATGCGTATTAGTTGGAGAATCTCTTATCACATTAGATTGCATGCATATCTCATAAGTTGAGTGAGAGTCATACTTCTTTCTATCTTACATATATTTCACCCATTATGAGTGCATGAGTGAAACCGCGAGAATCCGACAAAATGGTCTTGCAAGGTTGAAAAGTATTTGGTTGAGTCTCGGTATCATGTCACATCTTGAGTAAGAGCTGCGTGAGTCTATTACCCGTGCTTTTGAATTTGTTTTATTAGCACAATTTTGGTCATTACTTTGTTCTAGATATGGACAGCTGAGATTTGTATGTGCCTAGACATTTGCTCTGAGTTATTCATTCACCATATGTCCGTTGTTCTTTGTTTGGTCTGACTGCTTTGCTTGAGGACAAGCAAAGGTTTGGTTTGGGGGAGTTTGATGTATCACTTTCATATATACTTTTATAGCTCCCTTTATACCATTTTACATACCGTTTCGTGCCTATTATATCATTTATATGCTTTATTTCAATGAATTGTCGATACTGCCGCTATTTTGTGTTTTGATGCAGAAATGACTCGTTATGAGTATGATCAAGCTAAGGTTGGCATGGCGGAGACGGCATAGAAGAGTACACGAAGCATGGCACGGGAAACGAGGAATCATGAAGACTAGAAGTGAAAGAAGAGAAGAAGGAACTTGTGAGCTAGTTCCTCGATCGAGTCACTGCTGACTCGATCGAGCAGCCGTCCTCGATCGAGTCACCTCTGACTCGATCGAGGATCCTTTCTGGCGGGTTTATTTCCGGAATTTCCTAAAACGTTAATCTTTTGTTATAAATTAAAGACTCGTGTTTTATTGTAAACTTACGTTATACTTTGCTTTATTATTGCTGGAAAAATCTCTTAGAACCCTAATCTTCCTTTTGTATGGTACTAATCTTTCCTCACTAATTTAATCATTGTTTTATGTTCTTCAATTATTGTTTTATACTTGCAATTATGTCTTCATCTTTAATCATATTCATTGTTGTTATCGTAGTTATGAGTAGCTAATCCCCTCATCTAGGATGAAGGGGATCTAGGTTAATTAAAAAGGGAAAATCAATTAGTTGCTATTGATATCATTAAAGTTGTTGTTTGATTATTGTAATTCTTCTAGTTAATCAACTTGAGGCCTGAGTTATTAATTAGTGTAGCGAATCGATCCTATCGCCGACCGGGTTAGAATTGATATAGGCTGCGATAATCAAATAGAGAGTATCTAATCATAGCGACCGCATGTTAGAATCGATCTAAAGGGCATAATGGAGTCGACCGATCTTATGACCTTGAACAACTTGATAGATTTAGTAATTGATTGATAATCCCCGACTAATTGACCTAGTGAACCTAATTCCTAGACTTTTAACAATATTGTTATTCATCCTTTAATTACATTGCAATTAGTTTGTTAGAATCAACTCAAAACAAAACCCCCCGAAATTGGTTACTTCTAGACAATTTAAATACTCTTAGACTTAGCTTTCACCGCCTCCCGTGGATTCGAGCACTGTCTTATCACTAGCTATTCTTGTTAGTCCTGAGATAGTTTTACTTTGATTTGGTAATACGACTTTAGCCACATCAAATTTTGGCGCCGTTGCCGGGGAGGCAATAGTCCTAATTTTAGTTGTTTTTATTTTTAGTCTTTCTTAGTTTAAGGGACATTTGTTCCTTAAACTTTTCTTATATTCTTTTTGTAGTTTCTTCTTATGCGCAGGTCACAGGGTGGAGAATTAGTACCGTTGAACCCTGAGCTTGAAAGATCCTTGCGCGAGTTGAGACGAACACAAAGAGTATTACCGACGAGGAGGAAGAGCCGAGTACTGGTCAAGCTATTACGAGAACGATCTGCTCAAGAAGACCCACGATCTTCACCCGTTTCCACTTCTTCACCGAGAGAGTTACTTCTCCGGATATTCCGGTCATGGCCGAGGAAGCAAGTATAGCTAGTTATTCGAGCCGACACATTAAAAACTTATATAAGGGGTTCGAGTTACCAGGAGATGCTGGAAGTTCGAACCAAAGCCCGCCTACATTACTATGGTCGAGAGAAATCGGTTCGGGGAGCGCAAATGAAGATGCGACTAAGCATATGGAGACCTTTATCGACTCATCTTTGTTCCATACCCCCACCGGTGGCGTGACCCAAGACCGATCAAGGAGACCATGTTCATCTTCTCCCTTCGTGATCTTTGCAAGGGAGTGGTATAGAGATCCGGGACCGAGCCATTCAGGGGATCACGACGGAATACATTGGCATTAGCATTCTACAAGAAGTACTTTTTTGCTTCAAGGACGATTGCTATTAGAGCTCAAATCACGGGCTTTAAACAAGGACCGGATGAGAACTTCCACGAAGCATGGGTCCGTTTTAAGAAGTTGGTGCGAACCATACCGCACCATGGGTTCGAAAAGTGGAGCTTGTGCAATCATTTCTACAATGGGTTGTACGACGATCAGAGGGCCATTTTGAATCTGCGACCAATGGAAGATTTGAAAATTTGGGAGCAACCAAGGGGTGGAAGATCATTGACGATCTAGCTACCCACAAGGCCGAGTATGGGAATTCGAGAGGGAACCAGAGGAGAGCGGCTGAATCTTCCTCTCGTTCTTTCGCACTTGAGGCTCTCACTGCGAGATTTGACAAGTATGAGCTAGGAGGAGCTTCAAAAGGTGGGATGTACCAAGTCAATCTTTGTACCAAGCCAAGGACATTTGCTAAGGTAATGCAATCGGGTTTTTATTGGCCTACTATCCTTAAAGATGCTACTAACTTTGTCCGTTCTTGTGATGCTTGTCAAAGAACTGGCAATATCTCGCAAAGGCATGAGATGCCTCAAATCGGACTCTCAAGTAGAGATTTTTGATGTTTGGGGCATTGATTACCAAGGTCCGTTCCCTACATCTTTTGGGAACCAATACATATTAGTAGCAAGAGATTATGTTTCTAAATGGGTGGAGGCAATTGCCACCCCCACTTGTGATGCTAAATCTGTTGTTAAGTCGTTTTGAGAAGACTATCTTTCCACGGTTTGGAGTGCCTCGCGCGATGATCGGTGATGGAGGCAAGCATTTCAATGAGCGTCATCTCAATTCTCTCATGAAGAAGTATGGCGTTACACACCGAAGAGGACTGGCTTATCATCCTCAAACCAGTGGACAAGTAGAAGTTTCCAACAGAGAGCTGAAACAGATCTTGGAAAAGGTGGTAAGCAAGAATAGAAAGGATTGGAGTCGGAAGCTCGATGATACTTTGTGGGCCTACCGTACTGCTTTCAAAACGCCGATTGGAACCTCACCTTACCGACTTGTCTATGGCAAGTCCTGTCATTTACCTGTGGAGCTTGAGTAAAGGGCTATGTGGGCCATTAAAGAGCTGAATATGGATCCCTCTCCTTTGGCGGGTGAGAAACGACTGATGCAGTTGAATGAGCTTGATGAATTTCGACTGCATGCCTATGATAGTGCTCAAGTATACAAGGAGCGAACGAAGAAGTGGCATGACAAGCATATCTTGCAAAGAGAATTTAATGTTGGTGAGAAAGTTCTCTTGTTTAACTCTCGTTTGCGCTTGTTTCCAGGTAAATTGAAGAGTAGATGGTCCGGACCGTTTCACATCGATGTGAACAAATTTGGGTCAGTTACACTGCATTCTGACACAGGAAAGACCTTCAAAGTGAATGGGCAACACTTGAAGACTTATTATGAAGGTGCTTTTGTGGGGGTAAGAGAGGCTCTTGACCTCTTCCCCATTGATTCTTCTTACTGATGAAGAATTACGGTCGTGCGGGACCGCAAAAACCAGCGCTACCGAGAGGCAGCTCGGATTTTGTAATCATTAGTTTGTAATTAGGATTTAAATTCACGTATTGCTTTTGTTTTTATGTTTCTTTGAACTTGGAGAGACGAGGAGAGGGTACTTGATGCGCTTTCAAGTGTCTTTTGCAGGGATTTTGACGGGATTTGAAGTTATGAGTAACAAAAGAAGAAGAAAGGAGCCCCTACCTACTTCCTCGATCGAGCCAATGGCGACTCGATCGAGGAACCTATCAGCTCGATCGAGTCACTTGCGACTCGATCGAGGAACCTGTGATGAATTTAGAAAAGTTTAAAACGAGAGTTGGGTATTCCTGAAAATGGTTCCTCGATCGAGCCAGCTGCGACTCGATCGAGGATCCAACTTGGACCGGGTTCCGCGTTTGTTTTTCCGCCGGTTTTATGCTCTCATTGCTTTACTTTCTTTCAATTCTCTTCTTCTATTTGTGACAATTCCTGCGATACTTCCTCCTCTATCACTCTTTCTCTCTTTATTCTTCAACAATCATCATCAAAACTCACTTACAATTTGTGCTTTCTTGCTTATTACTTGATTGAATCATTCTCTTGTGCTTCTTTTCTCCATTCTATTGCTTAAACTGCTCAGGTAAGTCACGATTTGGTCTTTATTTGTCTCGAAAATTCTGATTTTTCTTGCTTAAATCTTGAGTTTATTGTATTGAATCTTCCCTTGATAGTATACAATTGCTATTTCCTTGCTTTCTAGCCCCTTACTTGTTGAAATTCGTGCCTAATTTGCTAATTTGGGAATTAGGGTTCTTCAAAATCCGGGTAGAAATTTTGCATTAAATTGGTTAGAATTGTATTCTATTGCTTGGAATCTTCCATATTTGATACATACTCATGTTCCCCTAAGTTTTTGGATGCTCTCATTGTCATTTGGAGTCTTAAAAATTGATTTTTCGGACCCATGAGTGCCAAAACCGGGACTGTTTTTCTGACATTGTTGAAGTTTAATTTTCTACTTGCTCTTATATAGATAATGTCGACTTCCGGGCAAGGAAATAAGCGGACTAGAGAAAGGAGAGCACCGGTTCAACAACCCGAAGTAATTCCTGGGGAGATTGTGTATTCGGAGGATGATTTGTCTCCCTTAGACGATTATCCATTTATCGAATTTCGTGACATAGCACAGAAGGACAGGTTTGTGTATCTTTTATCCAAGTCTATGAGTGCCACTCGATGTGTTGATAGGAAAATTTTGCGCACTTTGAAGATAGACGACATTATGTTTGGCATGTTTAATGAAATCGGGTTGCAGGGTCTTTTCACGCTCCACGAGTTGTCTTACCCTGCCCAAACTCTTGAATTTCTGAGCTCCTTTACTTATTTCCCCAATGATCACCTAATTAGATTTCGTTTGCTTAATGTTGAACGGCCGTTAACCTTTGGCCGTATTTCTGAAATCTTGGGATTGGATAAGCATACTGAAGGGGACTTGTACGGTGTTGGTGGGTTGTCTGCCGTTCGTTATTTTCCATTGTTTACTGGTTATATGGATGCGGACGTCAGTGCTATGGCTTTGTTAGATGTCCAACACGTTTGCCTTCGGATGTTTTTGAGGTATTTGAGCTATTTGTTGTATGGTCGGAGCGATAAGAGCAAGACCTCCACTATTGAGGTCTTAATACTTGCTAGTTACTTGAATCCTTATAGGGAGGAGACATTCCAGTTCTCTCCCCCTGCTCTTATCTTTTCGGCGTTTGATAGGATGATTGGGAGGTACGGGAACCTTGACTGTGGTGCTCTTGTCACCAAGATTGCTAGGGCTGTTTGTGACTTTGAGGGTGGTGACCCGTATGAGCCCATGGCTGACTATGAGCCACTTGTTGACGATGACCACCTTTGCTATGACATTTCTTATCTTGATATTAAGAATGGGAAGGACCATTACTGGAGGGTTCGAGGTGAGTCATACATGCTTCTTCCTTGCGCCCGTTTACCTGCTGTTGACCTCCTCGAGGAGAGTACGGCTGTGGAGCGACCCCCACCCGTTACTTATCTGATTCCTGAGGATCTTTTGGTTACTTTTCCTGGGTCTAGTACTACTACCACCACCGGCGGGCGCCGGAGGCGTCGTGCACCCACTACCCATCTGCCAGGTTCCTACCAGCCCGCTCCTCCTCCACCTCCTTCAGCCTATCTCACTTCAGGCTATGCTCCAGGTTACCATTTTGATCCCGTCGTTGAACGGGAAGTGAGGATGCATACGGGCATCAACACCGCTTTGACAGAGAGGAGGATGTGGGAACAGATGGAGGCTATGACTTTAGCTTTCGGGGGGCGATCGCGGTGTGTCACCTTCTTACTACACTACTCCTGGTGATGACAGCCGTGTGTTCCATCTTTACGGAGTGACTCCTACGGAGTTTGGACAGTTTAGCACCGAGTTTGGTGCATTAGGCCGTCCCTTCTACACTCCAGTCCACCCCTCTCACCTACTACTGCTTTTTGCGGAGGACACCGCATCCCTTGTTCCCAGAGAGGCCCATTCGGCCGCTTTGTCGCTTCTACTTCCACCGCCGTCTTTCTCCGGAGGCACTCGTGGTCGCAGCCGTGTTCGGAGACCCACTCGTGGTAGAGGCCGTGGCCGCAGTGCCGTTCCTGATCCTGAGCTTATGTCCTTATATGCTGATATTGATGATTTTGATGATACTTCTGGAGCCCAAAGAGTGACAAATGGTCACTACATCCCTCTCTTTCCAATTTGGTTTGGGGAGGCTACTTTGCATTACAAACCGGTATTATCTTTCTTTTTGTTTTATTGCATTTCTTTTTACCCTCCTTCCTTTATTTAGTAGTGTCCTGTAGGTTGCTGGTTTTCTGTGTGATTGCTATGCTGTAGGCGTCACAATGAGGACACTGTGACATTTAGGTTTGGGGGAGTGTGTTTATTTCTGTTGTGTGCTTTTATTTATTGTTGTGTGAAAAAAAAAAAAAAAATTCCAAAAAAATTGAAAAATTATAAAATACAAAAACATGTTTTTATTTACTTTTCTTTATTTTGAGTCGAGTCTTGGTGAATTGTATAGCAATGATGATAACTTGCTTTGTCTTTGCATTTGAGTCTCATTTAGTTGTCCATGTACGTTGTTTTGACCTGTTAGCTATGATGAACAAAGCTCTTTACTCAAGTCTTGACCGTCACAATATGCCTTATGCCGAGTAGACTTGACTTTATTTTGTTGGTAAACCACTTAAATTTCTGAGGTCTTTAGAGCTTCCTAGGCCGGGAACATTAATAAACCGGTCTCATTGTTATTTAGGCTAATGAGTGTGGTCTCCTTGTGGTATATGTAATATCAAACTGCATAAGTGTGACATTAGTTTCTTAGCTTTTGCGCGTTCATTTGATTGAGTACATGTGGATAGGCGATTCTTATTGTTCAAATAAGCCTTACATTACCCAGTTTTGTTAGCCCGTTTGAACCATGTAGCCATTTTATATCCTATTTCTTAGCTACATTCCAGAATTTGCCTACCTTTTTCGGGACAGTCGCAGTTGTTTGAGTCCTTATTGTTATAGCTACTTTGGTTGGGTTGGGACTTTATTTGTCACGTGGGTAGTAGCTATCTTTTTGTAGCAACTGTGTGACCTCTTATGTGGAAAAAGAGAATACTATGAAGCAGAAAGAAAATGAAAGTTAAGAAAAAGAAAAAGAAATAGGAAGGAAAAAGAGAAGAAAGAAAAGAAAAAGAGAAAAAAAAAGAAAGAAGTTTCGAAAAAAAAAAAAGAAGAATCGAGAAAAAAAAAAAAAGGAGAAAAAATGTATGCTTCATTCAGTTTTGTTAGGAGGTCGTGTGTGGTAATTACTGGAGTCTAATGCACATTTGGAGAGCCTTTACATTTCTCTCATATGTTGTCAAAGTTGAGATTATTTCTCCAGTTGGATGTTTGATTTGTTACTTATTAGTTTTGGCTATTGGTCTAGAGAGTGCGACTACCGTCCGAGCCTCACATTACCCATACGTGCTTTTGCACAAGCCACTTCTATACCCATGCCACTTTACCACCATTCTGTCCTTGATACATGTACTTTGTCTATTTCGTGAATGCGTATTAGTTGGAGAATCTCTTATCACATTAGATTGCATGCATATCTCATAAGTTGAGTGAGAGTCTTACTTCTTTCTATCTTACATATATTTAACCCATTATGAGTGCATGAGTGAAACCGCGAGAATCCGACAAAATGGTCTTGCAAGGTTGAAAAGTATTTGGTTGAGTCTCGGTATCATGTCACATCTTGAGTAAGAGCTGCGTGAGTCTATTACCCGTGCTTTTGAATTTGTTTTATTAGCACAATTTTGGTCATTACTTTGTTCTAGATATGGACAGCTGAGATTTGTATGTGCCTAGACATTTGCTCTGAGTTATTCATTCACCATATGTCCGTTGTTCTTTGTTTGGTCTGACTGCTTTGCTTGAGGACAAGCAAAGGTTTGGTTTGGGGGAGTTTGATGTATCACTTTCATATATACTTTTATAGCTCCCCTTATACCATTTTACATACCGTTTCGTGCCTATTATATCATTTATATGCTTTATTTCAATGAATTGTCGATACTGCCGCTATTTTGTGTTTTGATGCAGAAATGACTCGTTATGAGTATGATCAAGCTAAGGTTGGCATGGCGGAGACGGCATAGAAGAGTACACGAAGCATGGCACGGGAAACGAGGAATCATGAAGACTAGAAGTGAAAGAAGAGAAGAAGGAACCTGTGAGCTAGTTCCTCGATCGAGTCACTGCTGACTCGATCGAGCAGCCGTCCTCGATCGAGTCACCTCTGACTCGATCGAGGATCCTTTCTGGCGGGTTTATTTCCGGAATTTCCTAAAACGTTAATCTTTTGTTATAAATTAAAGACTCGTGTTTTATTTAAACTTACGTTATACTTTGCTTTATTATTGCCGGAAAACTCTCTTAGAACCCTAATCTTCCTTTTGTATGGTACTAATCTTTCCTCACTAATTTAATCATTGTTTTATGTTCTTCAATTATTGTTTTATACTTGCAATTATGTCTTCATCTTTAATCATATTTATTGTTGTTATCGTAGTTATGAGTAGCTAATCCCCTCATCTAGGATGAAGGGGATCTAGGTTAATTAAAAAGGGAAAATCAATTAGTTGCTATTGATATCATTAAAGTTGTTGTTTGATTATTGTAATTCTTCTAGTTAATCAACTTGAGGCCTGAGTTATTAATTAGTGTAGCGAATCGATCCTATCGCCGACCGGGTTAGAATTGATATAGGCTGCGATAATCAAATAGAGAGTATCTAATCATAGCGACCGCATGTTAGAATCGATCTAAAGGGCATAATGGAGTCGACCGATCTTATGACCTTGAACAACTTGATAGATTTAGTAATTGATTGATAATCCCCGACTAATTGACCTAGTGAACCTAATTCCTAGACTTTTAATAATATTGTTATTCATCCTTTAATTACATTGCAATTAGTTTGTTAGAATCAACTCAAAACAAAACCCCCCGAAATTGGTTACTTCTAGACAGCTTAAATACTCTTAGACTTAGCTTTTACCGCCTCCCTATGGATTCGATACCTGTCTTATCACTAGCTATTCTTGTTAGTCCTGAGATAGTTTTACTTTGATTTGGTAATACGACTTTAGCCACATCAACAAAGCTACTTTATTAAAAGTTACATCAAAATATAAATATAGTCTAAACTGAATGAAATACAATCTTAAACCAACTATCAAATACCAAATGCTTACAACTGAATTTATTAAATAATACTGTCGGACTACGGTTTCAAGACAAGTAAGTGTAATACTACGCATTTCTGAGCTCTGGTTACTCGGTCGAGTGGCTTATTGTACTCGACCGAGTATGTCTAAACGAGTGATTAATGTGTTTCTGACAGGCTTCTGCCTAGATGTCACGCGACCGAGTAGTGCGTACTCGGTCGAGTGCCTCTGCTACTCGAACGAGTGTCCGCTCGGGGGAGAGTTTTGCGCGATTTTGATTAAAATGATTAGAGGTTTATAAACTCATAACGTCAGTTCCTTAATCATTTCTTAATGGCCTAAAAACATTTCTAAATCTGCTGGCTGCTGCTATGAAATGGCATGTAACACCCCCATGGCCCCATACTCCAAGTGCCTTACCAGGACCACTCAGGTATAAGGATACTACCATCTCGGTTACCCGAGGCAATGAATATCATAAGACAATAAGGAAACATTTAAATAGTATAACTTTAGTGAAAGGTTACAATCCGAAACCAAATACCAAAATACGATACAAGTACTCAAAACCAACTGTCTACCGAGCTAACTGAAATGTTTATTAAATACTAAGCTACAGCGGAAGACTTCTATCATCAGACGGTGGCACATCCCAGCTATCCCAGTAACTCAACTCATACCTGCTCAATAACTGCTCACCATCCCCGAATGGATCACCACAGTTTTCAAAATATTAAACGGGGTTAGTACTAATCTCACAATATATATATATATAAACCAACAATATGGTAAACATGCAGCTCACACAATCACACCACTCCCATCAATCTCCGTCACCGACTGTCCACTGGACCAGCCCTGCCAGTGGGGGACCGCAGCCGTTCCGACCTAAGCCCCGCTCATCATACCGAGCGATAACCCTGTCCCATTAATGTGCACATCCCCTTCCGTGGCGGGTTCCACGAAGGGCGAAACTAGGGCGTGAAGCCACTCCCGCAAGTGACTCCTCTCAGCCGAGAACGCATCTCGAGAACCAGAGACAAACAATCACAATCAACAACCATCACAATACAATTACGATAATATTCAACAACCACAACACATCAACAACACATTATGAGACTAATACTGAGTAGGGAAACCCTACCTGGAAAGCAACACGATCAGACAATCTCACAGCTGATATCAAAACGCTTCCTCTACGAATCCTCCTCCTAACATACAAACATATAATCACTACCAAGCATAGAATACAACAAAACCCCCAATTCCCAATACTTGGGTTTAACCAACTTTAAGGAAATACTATAAAAACGGTACGTAGATCTTACCCTCGACGCAAGGATCACAACGGTATAAAGAAAGGTGAAATCCGACTCTCCAAACTCCGGGATTTGCCAACAATGCGATTGAAGCGAAGAACGTAGTTTGATTTCTCTTTTCTCAGTAATTAGGTTTTAAAAAGTGTTTAAAGAACAATGACGGAAGTAATATATACTTTAATCGCATTATTAACAAAACCCGAGAAATCATCCCCCGTAAAACGGCTACTCGATTGAGTAGCTAAGGTACTCGATCGAGTGCCACCTTACTCGATCGAGTATACGTTACTCGATCGAGTACCCAACAGGTCAGAAACTATTTTAAACTGCAACTCACCCTTACTCAACAGAGTAAGGCCTACTCGATAGAGTACCCAGAGACTCATAAATACGTAGTATTACATGGCATGTTGTGGACAAGGCCCTCGGGAACTGCGTCCGCGGGATCCACACTAGGCATAATCGACTCGAGGTTCTTTCGAATCGAATTAAGACAAACTAGAGTCGCCACCAAGTTTTTTGGGAACTTGGAACCGTTCAAGTCAACTTTACACCTTTCATCGAAAAGCATAAAGCCCATCGACTACGAGTGATTAAAGATAAAGACTTGTACCCTATATCACTCGATTAGAATGACTCTCGTAATCCAATGGTATTTAGACGGATCCACAAACCATAGATCTTGAGTAAGGGGTGAGGGTACGTGTTGGGAATTCCATAAGGACACCCAACCCCGCCCGTCAATAACGGCCTCTACTAAGTCAAGTGTCGGAGTTCAAACAAGGTCATAGCTACTACGATGTATGATTTGCAAACATTGTTTTAACCCTAACATGTGACAATAATTTCTATGTCGTTTAATGCATGAATACTAACTTTGTCAAAGTTGTTTTAGCATGTTGGTTGATTTGAAATAAAAGATGCGCAAACACGGCTTAGGAGGAATGGGGGAGCCATTGGGATCTATCCTATTACAACCCAGACATTTCATGCCGACACAACGAGAAATAAATTACAACTCAATCTAATTACAACAACTATCGTAATTACTTTGACTCAGATTACAATACAAACTAACAAAATACAACTTAAACTATTAAGTCTTAATAAACGAAACAAATGTAAACAAAAAAAAAGCTAAAGCTAAGTTAGACTAATTAAAGATGTTAGCCGAATTATTAGTTAATAAACAAATTAGATTAGAATTAAACTAATTAAATTAAAATAAATAAATACAAAGGCTTGAAATAAATTAGGTACAACTTATTAATTAAATTGAACCCAACTTATTAAAATTATTCACCAATCCATATTTATTAAAATAGGATTAGTAAACAATTAAAGAAACAAAAGAAGAAAAGAAACTAAAACTGGCAGACCCGTGCAGTGCACGGATCAGAAGTCAGACAGACCCGTGCAAGGCACGGTTTTTGGAGAAAAGCAAAGTTAATTATGTTTTAATTACGAAATCAGTAATATAAATTACGAAAAAATTCATTAAATTAAATTTACAGATTTTGAACCATAAAAGATAATTAAAACGACTTTTAAAAAATTAGAAATAAATAAAACAAATTAAAGGTTAATTAATTACAAATTGAATTAAATAAATACGAACTAGGTTAGGTACAATTCTAAATCGTCAACGAGTGCAAATGGAAAGGTGTTAAGCACGCACTTCCATGCTAGCGAGAAAATTAGTGAAAGGGAAGATGAATTCAATTAGGTTATAGAATTGTTAATCGATTTTTAAAGCTACGTCGATGCCACCTAACATGTCTAATTAGGTTATTAAATTGATCTAATGTCATCTAAATAAATCATATTTTAACAATCAGAGGTCATACTAACATGCAACAGGTCCTAAGGTGGGTCGAATTGGCCGAGACAACAAAGGGTCAAAAGCGAAGAGCGAAGTTAGAAATTCGTTTTATTTATGCCCTACCTTGAACACGAGGATATGTAAATGAGACGGGGGTGTACGACCGACTGATGTAGCGGTTTCTTTTCCCATCTCAAGTCAACGCGGGTGTTCATGGTGGTACTTTAACTCATACTCGGACTAAACTAGTTTCATAGTTAATTTAGACGATGAATAAAAACGATAAACCAACAAAAATAAACTATAAGAAAGACAAGCATAAAAACGAAATAAAAAAAGGAGAAAGAGGAGGATTTGATGCACCCTCAACCTACATGTATCGTTGACACCGTCTTGGGTCGTAATCGATGGTAGATTTTATCTCGAGAGGCCGTCGTCGACGAAGAAACAAAGCAAACACGCGCTTTTTGACAAATCTGGACAGCAACTTTCAAACGATGATTTCTCCCTCGTTTCACAACGAAAATTCGATTTAAAAGATGTTTTGAAAACTAGAAAGAGAGGAGAACAGAGATCTTAAAGCAACCCCTGCTCGTTTTGGGTTATTGGGCACGAAAAACGAGCACAAACAGAACTGGACAGACAAGAACAAACCGCGAAAACAGAGTGTATAACACTCTATTTTTCGAGGGATTTCGTGTACTCTCAAGGGCAATTTGGCTCGTAAATCTTTGTCTAATGTGTAGATGGATGTTATGTGGTTAATTAGGAACAAGAAAATCGAGTTTTGACGGAGGTTTGAGGGAGGAACGAATTGTTTTTCAAGGAGGACACACAAACAGTTTCAGTTTGTATGTCGGTTTTGTGGAGGGTTTTTGAGAGGCAATTAGGGTTTGTTTCTGAGGTTTAAAGCTTATGGGTGATGGTAGGATGTATGGAGAACTTAGAGGAATGAATGTATGGTAAAGGGTGGGTATTTATAAGGAGTTAAAGTAGGGTAAAAGGGAGGAGGAGGCAGTCGGGCCTGTTGAGCATAGCTGCTGTCCAGCAGCTTTTGGGGGGCTTTCTAGGGTTCGTATGGGGGGTTTTCTTGAGGGTTAAGGTAAGGTAATATGGGTAGGATATTAGGGTATGGGTTAGGGTTAATGGTCACGGGTTTTGGTAGTGTTTGGAGCGGGTTTTGGGCTCGGGATTGAGCTGCAAAACAGGGGGCTGCTCATGCTTTGTGCGGGCTGTTTGGGGGGTGTTTGGGACGGGATTTTGGGCCATGGATAAGGGGTTCGAACTGGGGTGGATGGGTAGTTGTCTAGGTTGGTTAGTGTACTCGAGATTCGCGCCAATTCGTAAAGAAAACGGGCTCAAAAACCGAGCTAAAATCGAGCTCAAAAACGCGTGGTTGAAACGAGTTTTTATCGATTTTCAAATCGATTTTTCAAATCAATTAACACATTAAAATAAATGATTTTTCAAACCAAATATACTCATAAAATGATTTTTCAAATCAAATATTTATTTTATTTTCAATAAAATAAACTTGGGAAAATAAATTCAAAATAAAATAAAATAAATTGAATTTACCTAAAAAAAGCATTAATTTAAATATCATTTAAATTAATAAAATGAACTCACTTAAAAAACATTAATTTAAATATCATTTAAAATAATAAAATGAACTCACTAAAAAACATTAATTTCAATATCATTTAAATTAATAAAATACTTCATCGACGACGCCCATTCTACATCGTAAAACGAACCCAAATAATGACAATGACAACTAAAGAATACATGTGTCCTATCATCATCGGGTGTTTGTCGGGTTCTCTATAAATTCCAATATCGACGGATACGGGTATCTACAGAGCCCCCACTTTGACTGAGGCTTGGACAAGGCGAAAGTCAAAGTATACCCCAGGTCCCTCTCGACCTGAGGATTCTTCGGGTCGTTTATAGTCCATTAGACTTGCGTATATAAGCTACTTGACCATAAGAAGAGACCATACCTGAAACTTCGTTGGGGATTGACTCTCGCTTCTGTTGTGTCAAATTATCGTCGTTGGTCGTCGACCCATAAAATTGCATATATGGTGGATTGAGCCTTATCCTTAGGCGCCTACGTATCCGTTTCTGACGGAATCAAATCCGCGTCGTAGTTCGGCAACTGTTGACACATGCCCAAAGTTTATCATCTGCTGGCGTATGTCCAAAATTCATCATCTGCTGACATTTGCCCAAAATTTATCATCTGCTGGCAGGTGTCAAAATGGGACGGGACTTTCCGAGGAGGTTGCCGCCACTTTCATCATTTGCTTTCAGCTGCGGAATTCTTCCATTTCATACTCTTGTATTGAATTGAATTCTGGGTGGATGTCATCCCTTTCATCTTGATAATGGTCTCGAAGCCAACGGCCAGAGCCCCGATTCTAATGGCTCTAAAGTCGAAGACTTTAGAGCCCCCAGTTGAAGCGTATCCTGCTGCATTTGAAACACAAAAACGTACTAGCAATAATCATCACATAAGCACATTTGGATCATCGATCTTAAAATTGGATTATTTGAAAGATTTGGTCATCGACCCGAAAATTGAATTTGAAAATTTTGAATAATTGGGCCCTCGACCCGAAGTTTGAAATTGACATCACTTGGAATGTTGGGTCATCGACCCGAAATTTGAGTTTGAAAGACTGGGTCATCGACCCGAAATTTGAACATGTTGAAAATTTTGAATAATTGGGCTATCGACCCAAATTTTGAATTTGAGATGAATCACTTGGATGTTGGGTCGTCGACCCAAAATTTGATTTTTATCTAAGTTGAGATTTGAACCTTGACTTGAATCATCTATCCATAATGCGCAAAAAGTTTTTGAAATTTTGAAATATCTGGCATTTTTGAAATCGAACCTTGATGGGTGAGCATGAAATACGACTTAGACACTCTGTATGACTCGTAAACCACGTGGGCGTAGCCCGCTACCGTAAAACAAAAAGGAAAATAAAACCGTAAGTGTGCACGAGTTTAAATTCAATTATTGACTTGTTGAGGGTAGAAAAGTAAATTAGCCATTCTGACGCCAAAAGATGACAAACGGGAATCACAAGGTCGTCGGACTTGGGACGAAGATTTCGTATGGCATGGGCGTGCTCCCGAGGGCACACGGGAATCAAGATCACTTGGCATTGACAAGGTGGATTAAACTCACGGAGCAACAACGTTGGCTTCGCCCAGACACTAAACACAGACTGATTTTATGAGAACACTTAGACAACACACATGACTTTTGTCGGGAACATTCTGTCACTCTTCTCCTCGCCTCCTTTCTTTTCAGCGAGTTTCATCATTTCTTGTCACCGCCTTCTTTCTTTTCAGCGGGCTTTTACTATTTTTCTTCCACGCCTTCTTTCTTATCAGCGGGTTTTTCATATTTTCTGTTCCTAACACAAACCCACATCTATCTGACTCAGCATCTTTGCCTACACCGTTAGATAAAGCTCATTCCGAGACTTGACATTACTCATCTGAACCTATATCCTTATCCTAGCTTACATCAAGTACTAAGACCTACTCAAACAAAGGTGGCTTCATTTGGACTTGGTTAAGACCCGTAAGAAACCGACAAGATGACAACTTGGATGATGGGTGGATTGAATCCCTTATTCTGAAGGACTGCCTACGTATTCGCGTGGAGCGAAATCAAATCCGACGTAGTTCGATCATGGTGCATAAACATGGCACTTTGATTGTGTGTACACACTCGAAGGTTTCACCTAAGGTATCATGTCGTATCCCATTCTAGCTTGTAAGGTACTGTTAAATCCCGTGTCTGGGGTTAGGTGTAAAAGGCTTGGATCTTTTGGGATGTGGAGCTTGGTAAAAATAGGTTCGCAAGGTAAACCATCATTCTGAAGGTTCGTTTTGTGGTGCTAAGGCCAAGGGCTATGGCTTATAACGTGGTTGGAAATGGTGTCTCAGGTTTGATAAAACCCGAGTACAAATTGGGTTGGAAAACAATGTGGCTTCAAATCTCCATATCTGGATCCTAAAGGCTGGGTGTAACAGCGCAAGCGGAATGATTCTCAAAATTCCCGACTATCCCCTTGTAACTGTCTCAGGAAGGACTTAGGGGTAAAGAGGTTACTACTTAAGCTTTTGGGCTTCGCCCATTGAACTTCAACTATGGGTATTTGACTTGACTTCTAGCTTCCGTAACTTCGACATTCAACCAAAAGCGTTCTGCAATAACTTCAACATCTTTTTTCTTTTTTTCTTTTTTCATCTTTTCTTCTCTTTTTCCTTTTTTCTTCTTGTGTTTTTTTTTTGTCGTTTTTTTTTTCATCTTTTCCTTTTCCTTTTTTTTTCTTTTTCTTTCTGAAAATGATCTTCCACCCATACTGCTTGTTACCATTGAATTCATACTGAAAACTGGGCTTCGCCAACTAATTTGGGTCAGAACTAACAATTCCTTGTTAGAACGGGTTGGTTTCTTCTCTCTTTGAGAGGGGATAATTCTATGGGGAAAAGGCTTGCCTTCCGTCATCGATAGGGGAAACAAGGAGCTAGTCCGGGTTCGTCATAGAATCATCTAAAAGCTTGTCACAAACATTGGTTCTGATGGAGGTTTTCTACCGCCAGGCATGGAATAGGTAAAGGAATCAAACACGGAATCCTATTGTACCTTACATTTTGAAACAAGACATATTTCTACCCCAGGGATGCCTTTGAGTGTGTTGTGCATTCTATCATATTTTGAAATGATTGAGGATGGGAAACAAGACATATTTGGAAACGAAACTGCAACCTTTTATTGGAATGAGAAATGCTTAACAGACTCGAAGAAACGATTCCTAGGACACACCCTAGGTCATCGCGGGACAAACGGCTCAACTTCAAGAAAAGAAAGTCCTAGACTTGACTCGACTAAGATAAGAAAACAGATCCCGACTCATAATTTTCAAATCTGGTCATGAGCTTTCCCTTGTTCAGCTGTCAACTTAGATGCTCGGCTCTTGTCCTTGATCCCTTTGATGGTCTGCCTCCATCCTGAGGTAGTCCTCTGAGGATCTACGCCAGTGATGAAGGTTGGTGAATCAAATTGTATTTTATTAACTTCGTTAATGAGAGGAGTACATTCTAGAGCAAGACTCCAGACTTGAATTTCATTCTTCGGGTTTGGTAAGAATTCAGAGAAATCCACAAATATTTTCCCGATAAACAAACTTTCAAGTGACATGGGCGGATAAGATGGGAATAATCGACATTGTCTTCGACAAAAACAAAGTTAGAGTGATCGCCAAATGGATTGGTGATGTTATTGGGTTTAACAGCTGGGATCGGGAGCGTTCCATTCTCAATCATGTCTTGAATTTCGTGTTTCAGTCGATAACACCTTTCAGTATCATGGCCTTTCCCTTGATGAAAGGCACAGTAGGCATTTGGTTTATACCATTTACCTTGTTGATCAGCGGGAGGGTCCGGAGTTGGACCAATAGGCTTCAGCTTTCCTTGGGCTATGAGCCTTTGGAGAGCGTATGTATAAGTGCATCCAATATCGGTGAATGCCCTAGGTGTTTGGCGCTGCGACTTCTTCGGTTGCCCTTCTAAGAGATTGATGGCTTCATCAATATGGGTCGTTGCTGGGGCTTTTGTCTTAGATGACGAGGCCCCTTGGTATCCTTTTGGCTTTTCAGCCTCAGCAATTCGGACATCGTCCTCTACCTTTATCCCGATCCTTATCAATTCTTTGAAAGAACCAAAATTTTGGTATTTCAGAGCATTACGGTAAACAGGTCGTAAATTGTTCACGAACTTATCTACCATTTCGACTTCATCAGGCTTCTTAGCTAGTTTCACGCTTTGGCGCGCCATCTTGCGAGGAATTCAAGTAAAGCCCTCTTTTTCCTTTCGTGTCATCACTTCCAAAGTCCTCATATTGGTTTGAATCTCAACATTGTCAAGATAGTGCTTACGTAACTCCACCGTAATATCTTCGAAAGTGGGGAAGTTCTTGAGGTCAAGATTATAGAACCACGCTTTGGGTGTTCACCCGAGAGATTGGGCGAAAATTTCGAGAGCATATCAGCAGGTACTCCCTTGAGTGCTAAGTACCCTTTATAGGCCTTAACATGGTGGATGGATCTTGAGTGCCCTTGAACTTTGGGATGTCGTGAGTACCATGTTCGTGGGCAACTTATCCGAATCGGGGCATAGGCCCTAGCATTCTCATAGTGAATGTTCTTCCCCGGGGAGAGCTTCAAACGGTCCTCGATGAACTTGAACCGTTTTTCCGATCGTCGGTGGTGGAGGGGAATCTTCACACAACTTAGATTCGATTGCATCCATTCGGGTCATCATGAGGTTCACGGCCTCGGTAAGCTTGTTAACAACATCTTCCATTGCTTGACGTCGGGTTTTTGGCGGCCTTTCTACAAGAAAACCCCGTCTTCGAGTCAATATTTAAAGTAAGAGCCCCCGCACACTTAAGGACACGACCCCAACTTGACTCAAACAAAGACTCGACTTGAGATTGACTAACCAAAGGTTCGACTCACGGTTGGATCTAGACCTTGGTTCATTTTAGACTCGACAAAACGACATGACTCAAACTGTCATAAATCGGTTATAAACCGGTGTGGCCAAACCCGTGATTGGACTAACATAGCCCATAGGTTCGGGTGAAACGCCCTAAATGGCCTAGCTTGGGCGTTT
Organism: Silene latifolia; assembly: GCF_048544455.1. Lineage (NCBI taxonomy): Eukaryota > Viridiplantae > Streptophyta > Magnoliopsida > Caryophyllales > Caryophyllaceae > Silene > Silene latifolia. Next base: position 86,767,468 of record NC_133536.1, read on the forward strand.
TTGTGGACTATCCTAGACCAAAAGGTCGACCAACATGACTCAAGGCCCAAGAGGTGAGCTTGGGTGACCCAACAAGGTCGTGTTCTAGACTCTTAGAACGAAACACACCCGGCCTAACACGGCCATGACCTGGACACGACTCGACGCATTTCATGCTTGGTTAAGGTTCAAGAAATATTTTTGGATTGATTTTGAAAAACGAAGGATTGATTTGAAAATGAGATTTGAAATGGGCAGCATGCCGGCTATAAAAGCTTGTTTTGGCCGAAATTTCTAGTCCTATTTGGGCAGCATTCCGCGTTTTTTAAAACCATGCTAATTTTGAAAGTAAGTTGTTCAAAAGTTCGGTTTTGAAATGGACATGGAAAATTTCGAAAAGACTCGGGAAAACAATTTGCACATTGTCATTCTCATGTTACAAGGATGTATGCTCCTAGACATCTCTAAGTCTCGGCAAGTCTTCTACAAGAAGGTCTATGCCCTCCATCCTTTTGCGGTCTTATAGAGCAAGGTGTCTTAAGGTAGAGTACCTAGAAGATCGTCCCCACCATCAAGAACCACGCGAGGTGAAGTGGAAGCGAGCAATGTGCAGCTTCCTAGCATAGTGGGACGTCGCCCCCGACGCATCACGAAGAAACGCCTGGGACGGCCGGGCAAGTCCTTAAGGGTTTATGCATGAATCGTAGCACTATGAGTAATGTTTTACTTTCCAACACTTTCTTTTCAAGTTTCACCTCGGAGGAAAAGACCCTAGAAACAAAGTGTAACTAGTCCTCTTTTCCCCAGCAGAGTCGCCAAACTGTGGACAAGGCCCTCGGGAACTGCGTCCGCGGGATCCACACTAGGCATAATCGACTCGAGGTTCTTTCGAATCGAATTAAGACAAACTAGAGTCGCCACCAAGTTTTTTGGGAACTTGGAACCGTTCAAGTCAACTTTACACCTTTCATCGAAAAGCATAAAGCCCATCGACTACGAGTGATTAAAGATAAAGACTTGTACCCTATATCACTCGATTAGAATGACTCTCGTAATCCAATGGTATTTAGACGGATCCACAAACCATAGATCTTGAGTAAGGGGTGAGGGTACGTGTTGGGAAGCCCATAAGGACACCCAACCCCGCCCGTCAATAACGGCCTCTACTAAGTCAAGTGTCGGAGTTCAAACAAGGTCATAGCTACTACGATGTATGATTTGCAAACATTGTTTTAACCTTAACATGTGACAATAATTTCTATGTCGTTTAATGCATGAATACTAACTTTGTCAAAGTTGTTTTAGCATGTTGGTTGATTTGAAATAAAAGATGCGCAAACACGGCTTAGGAGGAATGGGGGAGCCATTGGGATCTATCCTATTACAACCCAGGCATTTCATGCCGACACAACGAGAAATAAATTACAACTCAATCTAATTACAACAACTATCGTAATTACTTTGACTCAGATTACAATACAAACTAACAAAATACAACTTAAACTATTAAGTCTTAATAAACGAAACAAATGTAAACAAAAAAAAAACTAAAGCTAAGTTAGACTAATTAAAGATGTTAGCCGAATTATTAGTTAATAAACAAATTAGATTAGAATTAAACTAATTAAATTAAAATAAATAAGTACAAAGGCTTGAAATAAATTAGGTACAACTTATTAATTAAATTGAACCCAACTTATTAAAATTATTCACCAATCCATATTTATTAAAATAGGATTAGTAAACAATTAAAGAAACAAAAGAAGAAAAGAAACTAAAACTGGCAGACCCGTGCAGTGCACGGATCAGAAGTCAGACAGACCCGTGCAAGGCACGGTTTTTGGAGAAAAGCAAAGTTAATTATGTTTTAATTACGAAATCAGTAAAATAAATTACGAAAAAATTCATTAAATTAAATTTACAGATTTTGAACCATAAAAGATAATTAAACTGACTTTTAAAAAATTAGAAATAAATAAAACAAATTAAAGGTTAATTAATTACAAATTGAATTAAATAAATACGAACTAGGTTAGGTACAATTCTAAATCATCAACGAGTGCAAATGGAAAGGTGTTAAGCACGCACTTCCATGCTAGCGAGAAAATTAGTGAAAGGGAAGATGAATTCAATTAGGTTATAGAATTGTTAATCGATTTTTAAAGCTACGTCGATGCCACCTAACATGTCTAATTAGGTTATTAAATTGATCTAATGTCATCTAAATAAATCATATGTTAACAATCAGAGGTCATACTAACATGCAACGGGTCCTAAGGTGGGTCGAATTGGCCGAGACAACAAAGGGTCAAAAGCGAAGAGCGAAGTTAGAAATTCGTTTTATTTATGCCCTACCTTGAACACGAGGATATGTAAATGAGACGGGGGTGTACGACCGACTGATGTAGCGGTTTCTTTTCCCATCTCAAGTCAACGCGGGTGTTCATGGTGGTACTTTAACTCATACTCGGACTAAACTAGTTTCATAGTTAATTTAGACGATGAATAAAAGCGATAAACCAACAAAAATAAACTATAAGAAAGACAAGCATAAAAACGAAATAAAAAAAGGAAAAAGAGGAGGATTTGATGCACCCTCAACCTACATGTATCGTTGACACCGTCTTGGGTCGTAATCGATGGTAGATTTTATCTCGAGAGGCCGTCGTCGACGAAGAAACAAAGCAAACACGCGCTTTTTGACAAATCTGGACAGCAACTTTCAAACGATGATTTCTCCCTCGTTTCACGACGAAAATTCGATTTAAAAGATGTTTTGAAAACTAGAAAGTGAGGGGAACAGAGATATTAAAGCAACCCCTGCTCGTTTTGGGTTATTGGGCACGAAAAACGAGCACAAACAGAACTGGACAGACAAGAACAAACCGCGAAAACAGAGTGTATAACGCTCTGTTTTTCGAGGGATTTCGTGTACTCTCAAGGGCAATTTGGCTCGTAAATCTTTGTCTAATGTGTAGATGGATGTTATGTGGTTAATTAGGAACAAGAAAATCGAGTTTTGACGGAGGTTTGAGGGAGGAACGAATTGTTTTTCGAGGAGGACACACAAACAGTTTCAGTTTGTATGTCGGTTTTGTGGAGGGTTTTTGAGAGGCAATTAGGGTTTGTTTCTGAGGTTTAAAGCTTATGGGTGATGGTAGGATGTATGGAGAACTTAGAGGAATGAATGTATGGTAAAGGGTGGGTATTTATAAGGAGTTAAAGTAGGGTAAAAGGGAGGAGGAGGCAGTCGGGCCTGTTGAGCATAGCTGCTGTCCAGCAGCTTTTGGGGGGCTTTCTAGGGTTCGTATGGGGGGTTTTCTTGAGGTTTAAGGTAAGGTAATATGGGTAGGATATTAGGTTATGGGTTAGGGTTAATGGGCACGGGTTTTGGTAGTGTTTGGAGCGGGTTTTGGGCTCAGAATTGAGCTGCAAAACAGGGGGCTGCTCATGCTTTGTGCGGGCTGTTTGGGGGGTGTTTGGGACAGGATTTTGGGCCATGGATAAGGGGTTCGAACTGGGGTGGATGGGTAGTTGTCTAGGTTGGTTAGTGTACTCGAGATTCGCGCCAATTCGTAAAGAAAACGGGCTCAAAAACCGAGCTAAAATCGAGCTCAAAAACGCGTGGTTGAAACGAGTTTTTCTCGATTTTCAAATCGATTTTTCAAATCAATTAACACATTAAAATAAATGATTTTTCAAACCAAATATACTCATAAAATGATTTTTCAACTCAAATATTTATTTTATTTTCAATAAAATAAACTTGGGAAAATAAATTCAAAATAAAATAAAATAAATTGAATTTACCTAAAAAAAGCATTAATTTAAATATCATTTAAATTAATAAAATGAACTCACTTAAAAAACATTAATTTAAATATCATTTAAAATAATAAAATGAACTCACTAAAAAATATTAATTTAAATATCATTTAAATTAATAAAATACTTCATCGACGACGCCCATTCTACATCGTAAAACGAACCCAAATAATGACAATGACAATTAAAGAATACATGTGTCCTATCATCATCGGGTGTTTGTCGGGTTCTCTATAAATTCCAATATCGACGGATACGGGTATCTACACATGTCGACTTTTATGTTTGGTTTTGGAATCTATGGAGGACTATGACGTTGAATCTGTCTTGCAATTAACAATCTCTTTAAATTTGAATTTAGCGGCTTGCGCTAATAAGCTCCATAAGTATAAGACAGCCATAAACTTTTGCTCTTTGGTTTTGTCGTCCTTCCCTAAAAATGCTAAGGCTCTATTTCGTAGAGTTGTAGCTTGTATGAAGACTAATATGCTCCTGGAAACGCAAACTGATCTAGAAATCGCGTCAATGCTTGAACCTAAGAATAAAGATATCCTTAGAGAACTGAATGTTGTCAAGAATCTACGGTCTATAATCATAACGGTAAAATAAGTATTAATGACCAGTTGCTATGTGAGGTGGCTAGGGAAAGTAAAAAACTTATCCCTGATTTTGATAATACTGGGGACATCTCAATAAACGATAATAGAAGGTTTTCTTGTGGCTCTTGCCTTACTCCACTTTCTGACTCTATTGTCAAGGATACCTGCATTTCGAATGATCACCTTCCTATAAATTTTAAAGGAAACTCTTCTCCTAACTTTGAATTGGAACACAATCACAAAGACTCAAATGGGTGATAATGAGCATATTCTTAACAACTTGGTTCTTGAGTTCTCAAGAAAGGGTGGAGGAAATTCACGACTAAGGATCTTCGGACAAGCTTATTAAAAAAAATTTCAAGGTAGTAAGGTGAGCTTTTACAATAAAAGAAACTTGTCAACTATGACAATTCAAATCCTTAACATCGAGGTCACCAAGGAGGGAGGAATTACAAGAGATCATTATAAGAGAAAGAAGAGGAGGAGACGTTCTAAAAAGCGGAAACTAAAGACGGTTGTGGTGAATGAAGACACGTCTTCTTATTCAGGAGTCATCAATGGGATTCATGGTATTAGTTCGAGGGAGTGCTCTATTGGTGGCGTAAACTCGAGCTCGTCCTCTATTTGTGACAACTTATCTCCTTTTGTGTAATACCCGGATATTGTGGGACCCGGAAAGGAACCTTGGGATGCGTGACAGCACCTTAGACTAGACTAGAGATCACTCGGGAGTGAAGTATGACTATAAAGTGGGCCGAGTATAACCTATATTAGACTTAGTGGAGTTGTTATAATGTCCGCCTATAGAAGGGTCGTCTTAAAAATGTCATAACATGAGATATATACATAATATTGATGTGATTCCAATTGTAGGTGATAGCTGGTCCTCTTACGATTCCAACGGTAGGTCACACGCTCAACCAAGAAACTAGTGAGATATGACTGTTTTACGAAAACTGGTGATAGCTTGGACTCGGCACTCGATCGAGTGAGTGACACTCGACCGAGTGACGCTGAATCGGAACACGGGATAAGAAAATCTTATCCCCTTATCCTCATTCATTCTATCTTCTTCCTTCTCACTCCAAATCATCTCCCTTCTCTCTAAAACTCTCATAAACCTCTTCCACCATGGATCCAGCTTGCTTTAAGGAATATTTAACCTTATTCTTCACCATCCACACTTGAAAGACGATTTCCACTCATCCTTGTTTAAGTCTTAACCCTAATTTTTGGGGGTTTTCACTTAGGTTAATTAGTTAGTAATTAGTATATATAATATGGGTTGTTAGTGGGTAATAATAAAGGTTTGTATTATATAATAGAATATGACTTATTTGTGATGGTATTAGATGATTTGTATAGGATTAAGACGGTCTTGCGAGACGGAATCGTATGGGATTCGGGTAACATATGAAGAATGCTACAAGGTAGGTTTATCCTACTCGGTTTCAATATTTTGTGTGCATATTTGTTTGTCTTGCATCATCATTTTTATGTATGAGTTTATTGGGATAACATGTTGATATTTGAGGAAGTTTTATCCCTGATATGTTGGGATTGAGTTCATGATGAGTCATATAATTGGTGTTGTGTTGCATTTTCCATGTATGGTCATTATTGTGTCGTGTTGGAGATCATTGGTGGTGTTACTTGGTTATTGAGGAGACGTAACAAGGTTGGGAGACCGTCTTGCGCTTGATTCGCCTCTTGGAGCTTCCCACTCCAAGAAGGATGTGCATATTAATGGCTTGAGTTATGGAGGGACTAGTGTGGTTGAGACACGACGTCTGGCAGGGGATACGGTTGGCTTCCGAAGCCGATACGTCTGGGCGTGTCCCAGTACTTATTTGTGGTTGTTGATATGTCTGGGCGTGTCCCGGTACCAGTGTGGTTGTCGGTATGTCTGGGTACCATGGTGGTTGTTTGATAGTATCTCATTCATGTTATTGGCATATTCCATATTTACTTTGAGGAATGGTATGAATTGAATTAATGGTTACAAAGGTTTATGAAACCGGGAAATGAGAGAGAACACTAGAACGAGAGATGATTTAGTGATTTTACAAGTTTTGTAATACAACATTCAATAAGGAATTTGTTATAGGTTTCGGGTGAACCCGTGTGAGGAGATCGACTCAGGTCGCATTATTGGCCGTGACATAAGAGGGATGAGTTTCAGTTTTAATAATTGAGATATATGTTGGTGAATTTAGTAATACCAAGCTTGGTTTTCGTGGTTATGAGAGTAAGAGTGTAATACATAATGCGTGTGAGTTTAATCATGTTGTTAAGAGATTTAATAACTTGTTTCATATAGTATGGCCGCTTAAGCTAAGTGTGTATGCATGAAGTGTGAAAGTAGTTAGGTGAGGTTCAGGCCTATGAGCGGTAGTATACATGTTGTTTGTAAAGTTGCCTCCCAATCGTCAGGTGGAACGCCCACAGTGTACATCATGACCGCACTAGTAGAAAAATAACATTAGGCAAGTACAAAAGGCTACGGTCGCTAAAAATAACCGTAGCCTTTTATAATTGGCTACGGTTATGTACCAACAACCGAAGCCTTAAATACAAATAGAAGAAAGAGACTACGGTTGTATGCTTGAACCGAAGCCAAATATCAATAAAAGGCAACGATTATTGGTAAACCGAAGCCATTAGGTACTCGACATAATAAAGTGACTCACCCTCCTAAACCCTAAATGTCCCTCAATATCCCTCTTTTATTCTGATTTCTGATTCCCATCTCGCTCAACACCCAACTTCCCCATTATTTCGAGTAATGTATAGTAGAAGGACCTAAACTATGTAAAAGGCTAGCCCTAAGGACCCAAAATTTTATAGTGAAGCTTTAAGGACCCGAGACTACATCCTCCGTTAAACTTAACGAACTCATGACCCAACTATTCTATTTGTATTTACATGGAAAACTAGATACTCATTAATCATTTCCCAAATACTTTAATTTTCATTCGCCTTCTTATCACATGGTGTTTTTTGCTTATTACATGGTGTTTTTTTCGCTGTCATTCGGGCTAAGAGTTTCTATTTAATCACATGGTGTTTTTTTCTTTCATTTTTAAATTCAATTTCGAGTTATTTGGTGAATATTTATCTTGGGAAAGTCAATATTTTTTATTTTGAATTATGTCTATAAATTGTGTACGGAGTATTAATTATGAGGTTATAATTCACTATTTGTAAATCAGCTCACACTTATGATGCTTTTTCTTTATATAAGTCATTCTCACATTGGGGTGACGATGAGTCGAGCCGAGTTGGGTGAGCCTATATTTGCTTATCTCGAGCTCAAAAAGCTCAGAAACCTGCTCGGCTCGAGCTTGAGCTCAACATGGCAGTGCGACCTAAGCTTGGGACGCGGTTCGAGAGTTGTGTTCAACTGGAAGATTGAGTTCGGCTCGTCTCGAGTTTATTTTTACATTGTTTTATTAGAACCATATACAAGGAACTATAAAAGAACAAAATATTAGAACCCATATTACTATATCTAGTGTATGTGAAAAATGAAACTCATATACAAAAATACGTAGCAGTAAAAATGCAAATTGTAGACTAAAAAAATACGGTATTGAGCTTCTAGCAAGCTTTTCGAGTCAGGAAATAGAAACGTGGTCAAGATTTTTTTTTAGATCAGTCATAAAAATAACTGATCTGAAAAGGAAAAATTGATGCATTCTGAACTCGTGGTTAAGAGTTACGGCTGGATATAATTCTATAATTCAAAATATTATATTTATAAGATTTAGAGGGTGGGAAAATAAATAAAGATTATAAAATAAATAGAAAGCAATACAAATCTGGTGCATGACATCAAATGAGCAAAAGACTAAAAAAACTATTGTGAGAGATTATGGAAATAAGAGATTTAATGGGGTTAACTTGTTAAGAGCTTATCACTAATTGTAAGCTAATGGAATTAATTAGTAAAGCCCTCGTATATTATGTCTAGTTCCAACAAGGCAACAAGTACCAAAGTAAACAGAAGTACGTTAATTTTGACGGAAAACATGACCCAGGTCCTTAAAGCTTGGCTTTTGAAGTTTAGGTCCTTATAGCTATATTTGTGTATAGTTGAGCTCCTTGTTGTATGGTTTACTCCCATTATTTCTCCTCACCTCGACACCCCCATCAATGGTCTATCTTCCCATTCTATTTGGGACTCCATCAGTACAATGAATTGATACTCCATCAAAATCGATTTGGGACTTCAGGTATATTTCAATATCTAGGTATTCGATTTTCAGCTTTGTATATATATTTGTATATATATATATATATATATATATATATATATATATATATATATATATATATATATATATATATATATATATATATGTGGGGTAATATCCGTATAAAACCATTAAATTTTAGGACTATAACGTAAATTTAACATGCGATTTATGGTCATAAACGAAAAACAATAGAGAAACGATAAAGAACAAGAATCAACCTCGGGTCCTTTGAAATGCGGCCTAAGAACAGAAATCAAAGTAGATTTCCTCCCAATCGTTGCACCCAAGACCGTCTGAGACTATGCCCCTTGTGCTAGAAATACTCTCTAATTGACTTGCAATATTGAGAGAGTTTTGTGTGAATTTTGCTAGATGTGAGATCTCGGTTTTTCAGAGAAGAATGCTCTCAAAACCCTAATTTTGTTTCAAATGAAAATGAGTTAGGGCAAAAGGAGAGAAAACTCTCCTTTTGTTCTCTTGTGTTCGGTCCGTGGGTTCTCAAGGGGAGGGAGTGGGCTTTCCACTTTCTCCTCATTTAACTCGTGGTCCGACTCATCTCGCTAATATGTATACGACGGGTTTTTAATTATAAATCGTCATCGGTTATCGGTTATTAAAATATCAACTAGTAACATGACTTAGTCGAAATATTAATACATGTCCGACAAAGACAATATTGTATAATTAATTCAATATACATCAATTAAATATAATCGTTTATATTTAAATTACGAATTAACCGTTTAATTCGTTTTAGCCATTATTATTTAATCCGTATTAAATAATTATCTCAACATCGCATTTGACTAATTATTAGTCAATAACTCCGACTAACTGCTTAGTCATATTAGGCATCAACATGACTGTATTTTCATACAGTCACATCTCTCAAACGTATCCTATAGGTGTGACTTTTAGGGACCAGTTGATCACCGCCATCAGTATGACAATAACATCAAACTTATATAGCAAGCCAACCGTTATTGATAAACGTGGACCAACTGATAATAATACAAAAGTATACCCTTTGATCCTTTTAAAGATTTAAATGTTATTGCACTAACTGTAGAGGACACCAGCCCCAACAAGCTCCCACTTGTCCGTACAAGTGTATGTGTAATAACGTTATCCGCACTAACTGGAGGACACAGCTCCAACAAACTCCCACTTGTCCGTACAAGTGTATGTGCGATAACCGATTCTCATATTCATTTAAAATTTCTCCCACTCAATGTAAGACAATTTGCAGATCCGGATCCGCAAAGGTCGTATTTTACAATCGATCTGTATCATGAGTGGTTTCCCCGACTAGAGAGTAACTTAACTGATAAAACGAATTCGTATTCGAGCATGGCCATGCATTTCGATTCTGACTCCTCGAGTGGCCCTGAGAAATATCGAGTACCTGATAAAGGCTGAATATTTCCTTCAACTCGACTCCTTCCGATCTAAGCACAATATGAAATGACCCAGAAAAAATCTACTTGGCCCCCTGTTACGGATGACCGTGAGAAAGAAACCAAAGTCACCCAAAATCTGCCTTAGTCTCAAGAGACAGTTGATAGTCAAAAGAATCGACTCTTAGGATCACCATGGAGGTCCTATCCACGACAGGGCACCGAATGTTATAAAACATTTAGGACTCCACGTCGATGTCACAATTGTGTCCTACGAGATATCTGTATAAATCGCCTCTGTGATTGGTCAGTCAACCTTTTGACTTATGGCTCGTTGAACCCACCATCAACCAACGTCATGAAATAATTGCCAGAGTTATCAGCTCACGTGGGCAATTAAGGACCAAAAATATAATGTTTGTTCAGTTCACTTTGTGGTGTTCAAAATTGTCGTACAAATCCACATGAAAAACAGAATATATGAATATCAAAACGATGATGTCGTATAGAGTACAAAAGAGAATGAATCTAATCCATAAAAGAGTACTACAACTCAGGAACACGTTTAATTCCCATGGAATTAACATGCCCTTCATGCTTATCTTGTCGTAATGGTTTAGTGAGAGGATCTGCTATATTATCATCTGTAGCAATCTTTTCTATCACTACTTCCTTTTGCTCCACGTAATCTCGGATTAGATGAGCTTTCCGTTGTACATGTCTAGACTTGTTGCTAGACTTTGGCTCCTTAGCTTGGAAGATGGCACCTCTATTGTCGCAATAGATGGTGATCGGGTCATTCGAACTAGGAACTACGAATAGTCCTTGTAAGAATTGACGCATCCATATCGCTTCCTTTGCAGCTTCGGACGCGGCATAGTACTCGGACTCGGTCGTAGAATCTCATGTAACAGTTTGTTTGGAACTCTTCCAGTGATCTGCAGCGCCATTAAGAGTAAAAACGAATCAGATCGAGATTTCGAGTCATCTCGATCCGTTTGGAAGCTAGCATCTCACAGAACGGTTGCGCATAGCTTTTGATCGCCTCCATAAGTCAATGCTCAATCTTTAGTCCTCCGTAGGTACTTAAGAATGTTCTTGACAGCCATCCAATGTGATTCACCCGGATCTTTGTTGGAATCGACTTGTCAGACTCAATGCATATGCCACGTCCGGACGTGTGCATATCATGGCATACATGATTGATCCTATAGCTGAGGCATAAGGAATCCGTGTCATGCGCTCTTTCTCTTTCGGTGTCTCTGGTGCCTGAGACTTGCTCAAATGCACCCCTGGAGCCATAGGAAGAAACCCCTTTTTGGAGTTAGTCATCTTTGAATCTCTCTAGTATCTTGTCTATATAAGACTCGATCGAGAGATAACATCCGACGTGATCTATCTCGATAGATACGGATGCCCAAAATTCTTTTTGCCTCACCCAGATCTTTCATCTGGAAATGGTTCTTCAACCATACTTTTACCGAAGTTAAGAGAGGTATGTCATTCCCAATCAAGAGTATGTCATCGACATATAATATTAGGAAGACAATCTTGCTCCCACTCGACTTGATATATAGACATGGTTCCTCGACTGATCGAGTAAATCCATTTTCTTTTATCACTTGGTCGAAACGATGATTCCAACTCCTAGAAGCTTGCTTAAGTCCATAAATGGAACGCTTAAGCTTGCACACTTTTAGGATGTTCAGGATCGATGAAACCTTCGGGTTGTACCATGTACAACTCTTCCTCCAAAAAACCATTTAAGAAGGCGGTTTTCACATCCATCTGCCAAATTTCATAGTCATGAAAAGCGGCAATCGCTAAGATAATCCGAATGGAACGCAGCATGACTACGGATGCAAAACTTTCATCGTAGTGCAAACCTGGCACTTGGGTGAAACCTTTAGCAACTAGTCGTGCTTTATAGATATCTTGTTGACCTTCCACAGAATGCTTTATCTTGTAAAGCCATTTGCATTGAAGGGGACGAACCTTAGCAGGTAAGTCAACAAGATCCCATACGTTGTTCTCATACATAGAGTCCATCTCGGATTGAATGGCCTCAAGCCATAGCTTTGAGTCGGAACTAGTCATGTCACCTTTATAGGTTGCGGGTTCACTACTCGTTAAGAGTAGAATGTCATCTATGTCATGTTCCTCGACCATACCAATGTATCTGTCTGGAGGAATAGAGACTCTTCCCGACCTCCTAGGTTCCTCAGAATATTAACTAAAGCCGGGATTGAAGGAATTGGTTCCTCCAATGGTTGCTCGGTATTTGGTTCTGGAATCTCCGACAGTTCGAAGGTTCTATTACTCTTTACATTCTCGAGAAATTCCTTCTCTAAGAATGTCGCACTAGCCGCAACAAATACACGTTGTTCGGTTGGCGAATAAAAGTAATGACCAAGTGTTCCTTTAGGATAACCTATAAAGTATGTCTTGACCGATCGCGGGCCGAGCTTATCCTCGTGTCTCCACTTGACATAAGCCTCGCAGCCCCAAACCCGTATAAAGGACAAGTTAGGGACCGTTCCCTTCCATAGTTCATATGGAGTCTTGTCAACAGCTTTAGACGGACTTCGGTTAAGTATTAGAGCAGCTGACAGAAGAGCATAACCCCACAATGAGTCAGGCAACACGGTGTGACTCATCATGGATCGAACCATATCAACTAGTGTTCGATTTCTCCGTTCGGACACACCATTCAACTGAGGTGTTCCAGGTGGAGTTAACTGCAGGGCAATCCCACAGTCTTTGAGGTGTTGATCAAACTCGTGAGAAAGATACTCGCCACCACGGTCTGAGCGCAGTGTTTTAATCTTTCTACCCAATAGGTTTTGTACCCGATTCTGGTATTCTTTGAATTTCTCAAAGGATTCACTTTTGTGCTTCATTAAGTAGACATAGCCATATCTACTTAAATCATCCGTGAAAGTGATGAAATACCTATAGCCTTCTCGTGCGGTGATTGACATAGGTCCACACACATCCGTATGTATGAGTCCTAATAAGTCAGCAGCGCGCATTCCAACACCTTTGAAGGAAATTCGAGCCATCTTACCAATGAGACATGATTCACACGTGCCAAATGATTGAAAATCAAAGGCCGAGATAGCTCCATTCTTTATGAGCTTTTTTACGCGTTTCTCATTAATGTGTCCCATACGGCAGTGCCATAGATACGTTTGATCTTTGTCACCAACCTTTAACTTCTTATTCATTACGTGTAATATTTCGGTGGTCTCATCTAAAACATAAATTCCGTTCATGGAGACTGCCTTGCCATAAATCATATCGTGTAATGAGAAAATGCAAGTATTATTCTCTATTACAAATGAAAAACCAAGTTTGTCAAGTGCGTAAACCGAAATAATGTTTTTAGAAAGACTGGTACATAACATAAGCAAGTTATATAAAAATAACTCAAATCCACCGGGAAGTCGGATCACGTATGTTCCCCTCGAGACGGCAGCCACTCGTGCTCCATTCCCGACACGCAGGTCCACCTCACCCTTTACGAGGGGTTCGATGTTTCGTAGCCCCTGCACATGATTACACAGATGAGAACCACAACCAGTATCTAGTACCCAAGTTCCGTAACTTGCGTGGTTAATCTCAATCATATGAATAAAAGTAGAAGAGGAAGAAGACATACCAACAGGTTTACCGCGACCTGCTTTTATGTCCTCATGGTAAACAGGACATGTACGCCTCCAATGCCCAGTCTTGTGCCAGTGATGGCATTCCATGTTTTCGGTCTTGCTCTTTGTCACGCCTGATGAGTTGCTTGCCTCACCAGGCCCACTCTTACCTGATCCCGACTTCTTAAACTTCGGTTTACCTACCGCTAGGTCTGCCTGAGCTTTGCCCTTACCCTTGCCCTTGTTTGACACAACGAGAACATCCTGTTTCAAGCTCCAATTGAACTTCATATCCTTCTCGGTCTGTACGAGTAGGGAGTGTAGTTCATGAGGACTTTTCTTCAAATCATTCATATAGTAATTCGCTCTAAAGAGCGCAAAACCATCGTGGAGTGAATGAAGCATGCGGTCAATCACAATGTTCTCGCTGATTTTACAATCAAGCGCCTCCAGTTTCTCGACATTCTCAATCATGCTGAGAATGTGCGGGCTAACCGGTTGGCCCTTCTGGAGTCTCGCATCAAATAAGCGAGAGGTATGCTCATAGGTCACGATTCTCGGTGCTTTCGAGAATTCCTTAGTGAGCGTGGTGAAAATCTTGTTTGCACCTTGGGCTATGAAGCGTTTCTGCAAATTGGATTCCATTGCAAAAATGAGTACGTTTTTAATTGCACCCGCTTCCATGACGAAATTGTTATACATGGCGATCTCGTTTGCTCCAGCCGTGGGGCCTGGGTTTGACGGGATGGGCTCTGTCAGATATTTGAGCTTCCCGTCAGCAGCGGCAGCATTCCGTAATGCTGCCTCCCAGTCCGTGAAGTTTGATCCATCATTCTTGATCGAGTAGACCGATTCATCCGATTCATGAAGATCCGGCCGGACTCAAGGTCCAATGTGGCACTTGGCATTGGGTCGTTAGCACGGCCAACCATTTTGTTATTAGCAGTTTAAGTGATCGTGATCTACACTGAAAAAGAAAGGAAAAACAAAACGAAATAAGCAACTCATCGAGGTGATTTAAGTCTATTTAAAATTCATTTTAACCGTGTAGACTCATTGCACTTGCATAATTGATCTCCCTCAAGAATGATGCAAGTGATCCCAAGACTCAATTTCCGTAAATTGATAAGCCAACTGTTTAGCTAGTTCTATCGTAAGAACTCTTGGTCGATAGATTTCCGTAAATCCTATCTATAGTCCACCATAATCACAGGATCGTACGAGTGACCATAGTGTTGAGATAAAATAGGTCAATCAGTTCCAACTTACCCGACGTAGAAGGGGTCATATTATGCCTACCGACGAAGAAGGGATTCATTGGAGTTTGACCTATAAAGACTATTCTCAATTTTTGGTTATACGAGGAAGATCCCATCAACTTAGTTTTAATTCATTTTAAGTGAACAAAAAAACTAGCATTGTGTGAATGAATTAATTTAGGTGATGGCTTATGGAAAAACGTGTGATATCTGTATATCAAAGAAAACTAACGCGTGACCTCTATATGAGTCAGTTTTCATGCAATTATTAGGTGGTTTAGTTTTAGGCGGAATATGATGCAATCTATCGTTACGATAAAATAAATAAAAGAATGCAAAACGTAAATAAAAATTCCTAGTGTGGCCTATCCTAGTAAAAAGAACATAATACAACTTTGGAATCCACCGTTGGACCCAAGAAGCTTGTCTTGATATTCCATCTTTGTCCATGCAGCGGGAGTGAGCATCCGATCTCCATCTTTGGTCTTCTCAAAATTACAATTAAAATTTACAAAAATAAACCTATTTACATTCTAAATAAAAACTGTA
The DNA here is from genome assembly GCF_048544455.1 of Silene latifolia. NCBI lineage: Eukaryota > Viridiplantae > Streptophyta > Magnoliopsida > Caryophyllales > Caryophyllaceae > Silene > Silene latifolia. The sequence goes on from NC_133536.1 coordinate 86,782,982, forward strand.
ATTACAAGGAAAAATCAAAATGGAGATGCGAGATCTCAAAATACAACCAAGACCGTGTTCCATCATTACGGTAACACGTTCTACTAAGGCCACACTAAGTTACAACTGTTTGTAAAAATTAAATACGTAATAAAACATTCAAGGCATTCAAAATAACGATAAATAAAAATGCATCAACTAAAATAAAATTTATTCGTGACATAATTCCGTAATTATGTTAAATTTATCCAAACCACCTTTAATGATTAAAATTATGTGACAAAACCGCTTTAATCAACTTAATTTTAATCCATGATAGTCCGTTACTTTAAATCGCTTTAAAATAACTAAATTGTACGTGAGTGAACCGTTTCACTATCAAGCCAATGCACAAAATCCGTATTATGCATAAATCATGGCCGAAAAAAAATAAAACCAAAATTTTTTTTTTCTTCATGGCAGAACCGTGAACTGTACAGCAAAACAAAAAAAAATTTCCAGCAGCTCAAAACCGTGAGCCTCAACAAACCAAAACAAAATCGATTTGTTAAAAACCAATTGCAATTTAACCTAATCCGTATAGAATTGAAACTACAATTGATAATACTTCAACATATTGCTATGATTATCGTTTAAAATAACAATATGCAAAGAACAAATTGAAAACAAAACATCGTCTGATCAGCATAAAGCCGTGTGGCACGATTACCAATGCAAAAAAATGTCACGGTTTGCTCAAAAAAAAAACAAAACAGCCGAGACAAAAAAAATTCTGCCGCACGGAATTTTATGCAAAAAAAAATATCGATTCAATTCGTTTAATGAAAATCACAAAGAAAAATTTACGTGGCCTCGCTCTGATACCACTTGTGGGGTAATATCCGTATAAAACCCTTAAATTTTAGGACTATAACGTAAATTTAACATGCGATTTATGGTCATAAACGAAAAACAATAGAGAAACGATAAAGAACAAGAATCAACCTCGGGTCCTTTGAAATGCGGCCTAAGAACAGAAATCAAAGTAGATTTCCTCCTAATCGTTGCACCCAAGACCGTCTGAGACTATGCCCCTTGTGCTAGAAATACTCTCTAATTGACTTGCAATATTGAGAGAGTTTTGTGTGAATTTTGCTAGATTTGAGATCTCGGTTTTTCAGAGAAGAATGCTCTCAAAACCCTAATTTTGTTTCAAATGAAAATGAGTTAGGTCAAAAGGAGAGAAAACTCTCCTTTTGTTCTCTTGTGTTCGGTCCGTGGGTTCTCAAGGGGAGGGAGTGGGCTTTCCACTTTCTCCTCATTTAACTCGTGGTCCGACTCGTCTCGCTAATATGTATACGACGGGTTTTTAATTATAAATTGTCATCGGTTATCGGTTATTAAAATATCAACTAGTAACATGACTTAGTCGAAATATTAATACATGTCCGACAAAGACAATATTGTATAATTAATTCAATATACATCAATTAAATATAATCGTTTATATTTAAATTATGAATTAACCGTTTAATTCGTTTTAGCCATTATTATTTAATCCGTATTAAATAATTATCTCAACATCGCATTTGACTAATTATTAGTCAATAACTCCGACTAACTGCTTAGTCATATTAGGCATCAACATGACTATATTTTCATACAGTCACATCTCTCAAACCTATCCTATAGGTGTGACTTTTAGGGACCAGTTGATCACCGCCATCAGTATGACAATAACGTCAAACTTATCTAGCAAGCCAACCGTTATTGATAAACGTGGACCAACTGATAATAATACAAAAGTATACCCTTTGATCCTTTTAGAGATTTAAATGTTATTGCACTAATTGTAGAGGACACCAGCCCCAACAAGCTCCCACTTGTCCGTACAAGTGTATGTGTAATAACGTTATCCGCACTAATCGGAGGACACAACTCCAACAATATATATATATATATATATATATATATATATATATATATATATATATATATATATATATATATATATATATATATATATATATATATATATATATATATATATATATATATATATATTTGAGGTCACATTTTATTAGATGTTCACTTTGGAAATCTTTCGTTGGTATTTCGATGACAGTCCGTTTGAAATTAATTGTAAAATTGGTTCGAAATTAGGAGAAGTTTAGTTGTTTATTTTGAATTTAATGTTATGGATGATTCTGAATTTCTGATTCCATTTTCGTTGTTTAATTTGATTGATAGTGTATTTTAATTGATAGAGACCAACTGAAGTTTTGATTTTGGTATTACTTTAATTGGTTGATTTGGTGTATTATTAGGGTTTAGTAAAATGTGTTGATTAAGGATTTGGCCAGAGGACTATTGTTTGGAGGAGAAACAATGACGGCGAGTCGACATCAAATTCTAAGGGAAGTGGTAGTGGTACTGAGTCTTAAGTCTTCTTGTGTTGGTAGCTTGCCGTGTCTTCGTTTTCTCATAGGTACTTCACTGGTGTACTTTGTCACTTGTAAAGTTTAAAGCTTCACTTGTTTTTTTAGTGTATTTATCAAGCAGTGTGAATTGATGTATGTAATTGGATTACAAGTAATTGTGTTTATACGAATGGTGTAGTTTTATCGAGAGGAATCACTTGTTAATCAGATATAAATTTACTTCACCAACTCCCCTAAATTGATAATTTAATTAAGTAGCTTTTAGGAAAATGATGAAGGTAATGATCGATACCTCAAATTTCTCTTATCATTTCTCTCAACTAGATTCCTTTAGTAGCTACTCTAATTGTCTAGATAATGCTATATACCTCAAACGTTTCTTTCTAGTTTGATTATTTTGGTTAAAAAAACTTGACTTTGTTGTACAACTTAAAACTTACTTGATCACTTGTTTTTCTGAAGAATTAATTAGTGAGATCCTGGTATTTCTGTTCTGGATTTACTAAGGCTTAGGTGTTGATAATCTATACATCATTACGCTGACAGGTTGTTCATGACACTGACATCCATAATGATATCATTTCTTGTACACAATTGTTTCAAAGATACTGTGGAGTCCTTTATTAGTTGTACTGATATCAGCCAACAAGCTGATTGTCATTAAGATATAGATAGGAGAGTAAGTAACCACTCTTAGCCTCAACTTTTTTATGAGTAAGCATCAACCGTACATACAAAATGTAGATATTAGTAAATTGACACAAAGGGCTATGTCAATTTTCTAGTCTACTCAGCCATCTACTATCCTTATTACTTGAAGGATATACAAATTTTCCTTTCATTCTATTTATAATTGCACTGATAATCTCTTTTCCTATTCTTGCAGGATGTGCCACATGCAGCAGAATTCTGCCCTTATTGAGTTGATCTAGATGACGTAAACACAACAAGTTAGTATCAAGGCATGTGCCTTGTTCATGAGGTTTGTGTCACGCCTCCCTTTCATGTAGTTAATAGTAGTATTAGCAGCAGTAAGATATTGGCCCCAATGTTCAAGAGTCTGAATAACCAGCCTATTATATTAACATTCGAAAAATAAAAGAGCATGTGTTTTGCTAAAATATGTCGTTAAGGGCAGAATCATCACAACATCCAGCTCTAATAAAGTGTAATTTGCTGTAAATGATTGCTGTTTTGCTAAAATATGGTGCAAAATCCTGTAACTTGTTGCTGATTTGCCGTAATAAGGTTTAAATTGCTGAAACATATTGTTGTTTTGCTGTAAAATAGTTTAAAATGATGTAAATTATTGTTGTTGTTTAGCTGTTATAAGGTCTGAATTGCTGAACAATCTTGATGTTTTGCTAAAATATGCTGTAAAATGTTACTGTTGTGCTATAGTTAGGCCTTAATTGCAGAAAAATCTTGCTTGTTTGCTGTAATATATAAAATGTCGTAAATTGTAGACGTTTTGCTGCATAAGGTCTAAATTGCTGAAATTTGTGATGTTTTGCTGTAATATGGTGAAAAATATTGTTGTTTTGCTGAAATATGTTGTAACTTGTTGTAATGGATTTTTTTATTGCTGGAATATGCTGTAAGTGACCATGTTTTACTGTAAATTGTTGATGATATTGTAACACCCCCATTTATCAAGGAGCCTTTAGCTAGATATTCCTCAATAAATGAGAGAGTTACCATCTCGGTTTTCCGAGGTAGTGAATAACAAAGGTAAACAAAACACAATACTTTATAAAATTTACTCATAAAGGTTTATTACAACTTAACCTGACTGAAAATAATTAAATTACAAAACTTGCAGCGGAATTAAATACGAATGACTACTATCTGAAACTATGTGAACTAGACATATAGGTAGTCTTGCCAAATCCTCACGCATCCCCATAAGCTCCCAGTCAGCTAACACAAGAACCTGTCCACCAATCTGCTCCCCAAAATGGTTCATCACAGGTGTTCACGAATACACGGTCAATCACGAGGTTGAGTAGAATAACCACCACAACAGAAATAAGATGAACAAAATGAATATGCATGATACGAAATGCCAAGGCCATATAATTAATCTCATCACCCGAAATACCCTTTCATCCCGCCAATTCCTGGCCCGGGGTATCCATCATCCCAACCAAAGGCTGAGGTATCCATCATCCCAATCACATTGAGGTATCCACCATCCTAACTGAGGTATCCAATGCAAATGCCATGCTAATATAAAACCATCTCAACACAAGGTTGAGGTATCCAACTCAATTATATGTAACAATAACAATCACAATAACTCATCCCAGAACGAATCTGAGGTATCCAATAAAGCAATATGCCATCCAATAAATAATTACGCCACATGAATAATTCCATCCAATAAATAATTATGCCACATGAATAATTCCATCCAATAAATAATTAACCACATGAATAATTCCATCCGATAAATAATTAACAAACCATCCAATTTCACAATACGGCGAGTTGAGTAGTTATCCTACCTAGCAAGCAAATCTTCGAGTCACACAAGCAATCAAATCGATCCTTTACAAATCCATAACCTGGCAAGCAAATCTTCAAGTCATACAAGCAATCAAATCGATCCTTTACAAATCCATAACAAAATAAAAGATTCAATCCAATGGAAGTAGATGCAAAATCCCCAAATTGATTGTCCAATTCCCTTTTCCCTTTTTATCTCCCTTCTAATTCTCTCTCTCTCTCTCTCTCTCTCTCTCTCTCTCTCTCTCTCTCTCCTTCTAACTTTTATGTGATGTTGTAAAAGTGAATAAGTGATTTATGAATAGGCTAGCATGATATATATATATATATATATATATATATATATATATATATATATATATATATATATATATATATATAGAGGAGTTCTAATGAGTCCAACATGTGTCATTGAGTCCATAAGTCCCTGTAAGGGCCATTGGATGGACTCAATGGATGGTTGAGATGAATTTGATTAAGAGCTATTAAAAAGAAAAGGTAAAAAATGTGGATGGTTGGATTGAGATGGGTGGTTGAGATTGAAAATTACCAAAAAAAATTACCACTAATCAAATTTCTATACACTAATTAATTTTTCTTTCTCTCTCTAGCTCCTAATTAATCAGTTTTGAGTTTGATTTTGAAGTGTAAATGTGTAATGTTGTATGAGTTTTACAAGTGTAAATGCGATGTTTTACGAGTGTAAATGTAACATTTTAAGAGTGTAAATTTGATTTTTTGTGACGGAAATTTTGAATTTATATAATTTTAACATTTTACAAGTGTAAATGTGATGTTTTACGAGTGTAAATGTAACATTTTAAGAGTGTAAATTTGATTTTTTTGTGACGGAAATTTTGAATTTATATAATTTTAACATTTTACAAGTGTACATGTGATGTTTTACGAGTGTAAATGTAACATTTTAAGAGTGTAAATTTGATTTTTTGTGACAGAAATTTTGAATTTATATAATTTTAACATATTACAAGTGTAAATTTGATCTTTTACGAGTGTAAATGTAACATTTTAAGAGTGTAAATTTGATTTTTTGTGACAGAAATTTTGAATTTATATAATTTTAACATTTTACAAGTGTAAATTTGATGTTTTACGAGTGTAAATGTAACATTTTAAGAGTGTAAATTTGATTTTTTGTGATGGAAATTTTGAATTTATATAATTTTAACATTTTACAATTGTAAATGTGATGTTTTTCGAGTGTAAATGTAGTATTTTAAGTGTAAATTTGAAGGTTTAACAGTGTAAATTTGGTCCTTTGAGTGTGACTTTGGTCCTTTATAAGTGTAACTTTGGTCCTTTACGAATAAAACTTTAGTCCGACTACCAACAAACACCACCACCGTCGTCCTCCACCACCAACTCATATCCACAAAAATATATTAGTGCAAATCTATATAAATTTAACAAGTGTAAATGTACAAATATATGAGTGTAAAGGTAAAGAAATATGAGTGTAAATGTAAAAAATTATGAGTGTAAATGTAAAGAAGTACGAGTATAATTGTAAAGAAATATGAGTGAAAATCTGAAAAATGCATGTAAATGTAAAGAAATATAAGTGTAAATGTAAAGAAATACGAGTGTAAATGTAAAAAAATATGAGTATAATAAATATATTTATTAGATCTAAGAATAAAAATTATTATAATATGATTTGTAAATGTGTAAATGTATAAAAACCAGTGTATAGATCTGAAAAAAAAAATAAAAAAAAATAAAAGCGTAAATGTGAGGAAGTAAAAGTGTAAATTTAAAGAAAAACGATTGTAACTGTAAAAAAATACAAGTGTAAAAAAACAAAAAGAAATATGAGTGTAAATGTGAGAAAATACAATTGTAAATTTAAAGAAATATGAGTGTAAATGTGAGGAAATAGAAGTGTAAATTTAAAGAAATATGAGTGTAAATGTGAGGAAATACGAGTGTAAATGTAATGATTTACGAGTGTAAATGTGAAGAAGTACGATTGTAAATGTAAAAAAATATGAGTATAATAAATATATTTATTAGATCTCGAAAAAAACTACAAAACCAAAAAAATATTTTATAAAAGAATTAAAAAACTAAAAACACAAGAAAAAGTAGTGTATAATATAGATCTACAAAAACGTGAAAAATTGAAACAACAAACTCCAATATAATAAGAAAAAAACGAAATATAAAAAAAAAAAAAACACTAAATCTGGGGCGGGTTTGTCTGAGTGAGGGACATGTAAAGAAAAAAACAATCACTAAAAAAAAACAATATAATATATGACCGACATAGCAGCGGCCACCAGCCACCACCGCCCCTTTTTTTATGTTGATATTGGCGGGTTGTCTGAGTGAGGGAGGTTGTTGTCGGTTGTTGGTTGTCGGCGAGGTGGTACGGCGGCGTTGTCGGGGTTGTAGATTTGGGTTTGTTGGTGGTTGGTGGTTGTGGGGCCATGATAGACATTGTTGGTGGCGGAATGGAGGGAGAAGGAGAGGGGAGGGGTCGAATGTTAAAGTGGTGATGATTGTCGTGGCTCTTAAAGTGGTGGGGATGCGAGGCACGAGGAAGGACAGCGGTGTGTCGGATGGTGATGGTGTGTTGTGGCCGTCGGTGATGGGTTGTTGTCGGTGGTGGTGGATCTGAAAAGGTGGGTTGTTCTCGGTGGTTAGTGTGGCGTTGTTGTTGTCGTCGTTGTCAGGGTGGGACGTGCGTGGTGGAGGGGTTGCAGGTTGTGGTAGATCTGAATTTTTTTTTTTTTTTGGGTGGTAATTGTTTTGGTAGGGTTTTTTGGGGTGGTTGGTGGGTGGTGATGGCGGGGTTGTGTGTTGTGAGGGAGGCTGAGATTTTTTTAATTTTTAGGTTTTGAATTATTTGGGTTTTTAGAGAGATGTGAGGAAGGATATTTGTGAGATGAGAGAGAAGTGCATGAGAAAATAATTGATATATAGTGAATTAATTTTTAATTAGGTGGATTAGTGAGGTAGAGAGAGAGAGTGTTTTACATTAGCATTAATCCCTTCTTTTTGCACTAAACCCTTCTTTTTTCCTTTCAATCTCAGCCCTCCATCCCATCTTTTCAATGGCCCTAAAGAGGACTTATGGACTCAATGAATTTTGGTGGACTCACTTGATCCTTCTTCTATATATATATATATATATATATATATATATATATATATATATATATATATATATACATATATATATATATATATATATATACATATATATATATATATATATATATATATATATATATATATATATATATATATATATATACATATATATATGTATATATATATATATATATAGTAGTAGTAGTAAGGTAGTATTATTTTAGGAAAGTTTCTCTCTTTATTATTATTATATTATTACAATAACTACAACTATTATTACTTATTACTAATATTAATACCACTATTATTATTAATTAAATAGTTAATTATTGTATACTACATACTCGGTCTTCACGAGCCCAATTCCCCAACCCGACTCATTATTGTATTATTTATTCTGTCTCACGATATAATTTTCCAATGAATATAATTTATAAAATACATTTGAAAATACATTTTAATATTTCCACCGTCTGACTAACCACTAACCAAGTCCTAAAATACAGGGTATTACAAATATAGTGTGTAATACTGTCAGATACTATTGTCTTGATATAAAATGCTGTAATATAGTGTGGTTTGCTATATTATGATGTTGTTTGAGGTTTAAGTGTTGTAATATCTTTAACTTGTGCCAAAGCAATGTAGTGATATCTTTTATTTCTTTTATCGCAGACAGTATTCGAGAGTAGTGCAGTTGTCCAGCATGAAGATTTATGTTTTATGGGAAAAAATATTTTAGATAGAAATCTTGGCTGTCTTTGAAGCATGTGTAAATTTGTAGATTGATGTATTAATGTGCTTGTCATGGAATCGTATAAATAGAGTGTCATTATGAGACTCCGAGGATGTACAATCGTATTTTGTTAGATAATTTTGGTTGCGGATGCTTCCTGTGGTAGTAGCAGCAGGCTAGAATATTATAATTTTTTTTATTATTTCTTATTTAGAAACGGCTACGGTTCTTCCTATACAACCGTAGCCTTTTCTTAACTTAAGGCTACGGTTATTTATATGTAACCGCAACCTTTCTCTACTTACGGATATGGTTCAACAAAACAACCGTAGCCTTTAATATTTTTGGCCACGATTGAACAACCGTAGCCTTAAGTCCCTGACTTAAGGCTACCTCCTGATTTACTACGGTTGTATAACCGTAGCCATATGTCCTTTTTAACCGTAGCCATAAGTGATTTTTGTACTAGTGCCGTGTTGTAGTGCTTAATTGAGTAATGATGTTATATTATTCCTTGAGAATAATGAGTGGTTAGGCCGTGTCCATGAGATAGTGTAGGTGTTGTGGATACCTATGTGACTATTGCGGTTGTTGGTGACGGTATGGTGATACCGTCGCCAAGTGTGGGGGAGGAGGTAGAACGGTTGCGAAAAGAACTATGAAATAGTATGTTTGTGACGGTAGTATGTCTCAGACATTTTATTTTAATTATGTAGTGATGATGACCATAGGCCAAGAGTAGTTTTAAATTTGGTTGTTTGATGGTGTATTAATCACCATCGGAGTTTATTAGTATTTGAGTGATGAAATAGAAAAGCTTGAAAACGAGTTTGAGAACGAAAACACTCTGCCCTGGTGACACTTGACCGAGTGCGCTGTGTACTCGACCGAGTGGCTGCCTACTCGGCCGAGTGGCCTCCTACATTCGACCGAGTGGTATGCTTTGACCCCTATTTTGTCAATAATCGACCTAATATTTGGTGTATACCCTTATTTCACGATTTATAATGGTTGGTTTGTGTCGGATAAACATGTTGACCCCATATGGATAAGACCTTGTGAATTGTTTACGTTTGACCATATTATGTGGCTTTCATTATTTAAAAGTGAAATTAAAATGAAAGTTGTTCATTGACATTTGTAATTGGATGATAAAAATGATGTGACAATTGTGGGTGGTGCACGTTAATGCCATGATATCATTCTGTCATGATAACAATGTCCATATTGTGTGAAGTTTTGTCATGATGTGTGTGTCGCATAGTAATCTTGAATGCATAATCGGAGTCGTATGACACTAGTAATTGAAGTATTTATGATGGACAGAAACGCATGTGGAAACACATGTGTGGTCATGTGGTAGATTTGAAGCGGTATATGCGTGGCATGTCGTGCGAAAATGGAAATATTGAAAATGATTGAGTCACATAACAAGAAATTTTGGCATTTTCTAATTATTTCATAGAGTCCGCATGTTCGTGATTTGATGTGCATACATGTGAGTGTGTAATACCACTCAAATTTTAACTAATTCTAATTTTCTAAACTCGAACTTCGGGACGAAGTTTATTTTAAGGAGGGAAGATTGTAATAACTCAAATATTTTAAAATAATTGTTGATTTATACTTTTTAAATGATTATTACAAAAACAAAAAAAAAACTAAAACACTTCAGGTTGATTTACGGTATTATTATAAAAAGAAACATTAAAATAAAAACCCTAACTTCTATATATATGCCATCTGTTTCATTGTTTGTTTGGCATATACGCAATCCTAATTACTTTTGTTCACATCTCTTGTAATCTTCATCAATCAAAACCAATGTTTGTGCACTTGTTTGTCCATTCTTGCGCATAAAACCCATCATTTCTCTTCGGCCATCCTTCCCTTCAGTTCGGACCAATTTTATTAGTCAAGGTAACACGATTCTACCGATCCTAATATTATTATTATCGTTCGAGGTTTTGTGAATTACTTGCTAATTGTCTATGATTTATATGACAAACTGAATAATTGTGATTATTAATTTTATCGATAGTTAGTATTTTGTTTTATGTACTATTACTATATTTTTAGTGAGATGGGATAAACGGTGGTGTGATTATTAGATTGTAAAGATGGCAAATTGTGTTCATCCAGTGCTTAAGCCTTAAGGCGGTTAGTATAGAGACGGTATATAACATATTTTAGTGGGGAATTAACTATGTGGACAACGTGCACAACAAAGTGATAAATAAGGCAAAAGAGCTTTGGATTTCACAACTTTGTCGATGGTTTTGAAAGAGTACTGGTATTGTGTTTGTCGTTTTACTCTATGAAGATTCATGGTTAAGGCATAATTTAACTTTAATTATTTCACGGAATTGGAATTTGTAGTGGAGACTTGATCAGTGTTATGAATTGTTAGTATTGTGTTTGAATTGTTGTTTCCTTTGACATCGACTCGTGGGTGAGTAGCTTAGAGTTATACTCTAAGTGTTGAGCAGTTCCGTTAATGGAATATTTGACAATATCGATATTAAAATTGAGATGGAAATTGGTTACTGGTATTGAGTTATGGGGCCTTTGTGCCATCTTGTGTTTTCGGTCCCGAGCGACCATGGTTATTGAGTTATTTGAGTTTGAAATCGATATTGAGATGGAAGTATTGTTTCGCGGTTTTATCCGCCGGTTCACTCACCCCTTGTCCTTGTCTTAGGTTCGACGATGAGAATACGATATCTGGTTACTATGGTGTATTATATTATGAGACGGAGTAATGAGTGAGACGGAGTAATGAGATGAAACTTGGTTTAATTATTAGGACGAGAGAGTGGGGGTATATTAAGGAATTAGAAAGGAGTTGGTTTGAGGTACTGGTTAGTTAATGGGGAGTGTTTTTATTATTTTTCGTGTTTATTTTTATTTTTATTTGTCTGTGTTTCCACGCCATGACCAAAAACTATTCTGCTTATATTGGGGTATTATCTGTTACTCAGCTTTCCGGCTGACGTGTTTTCTCCCTTCGAGGCTACTCGTCATGGGGGTAGTTCCTTTCTGTGTTCCGGTTTTCCTTTCAGGTTACTTACGCTGCTGTTCAAAAGGATTTTTATTTCAAGAGAGGATTTTTATTAAAGTCTTATAAAGTTTTGGTTCCATTTTGTATTCTTTTATTTTTAAAAGGATTTGTAATAAGAGACTTTGTATATTGATTATAATACCTCTCTATTTTGGTTCAGTATTGTATATAAATATAAGTTTTTAATTAGCCGAAAATGAGGGGTGTTACAATTGGTATCAGAGCGGGTTCTTTCTTGGTTAGGTGTTGAGATCGTCACATCTCAGCAGCGTTGTTTTGACGTTTTAAACTTTTCAAAAAAAAGAAGTCAAACTTTTCAAAAAAAGAAAATGAGTTTTTATTTGCTTTGAAAATTTAAGTTCGGGGACGAACTTTTCTTTAAGGTAGGTGGATTGTAATACCACTCAAATTTTAACTAATTCTAATTTTCTAAACTCGAACTTCGGGACGAAGTTTCTTTTAAGGAGGGAAGATTGTAATAACTCAAATATTTTAAAATAATTGTTGATTTATACTTTTTAAATGCTTATTACAAAAAAAAAAAAACTAAAACACTTCAGGTTAATTTACGGTATTATAAGAAATATTAAAATAAAAACCCTAACTTCTATATATATGCCATCTGTTTCATTGTTTGTTTGGCATATACGCAGTCCTAATTACTTTTGTTCACATCTCTTGTAATCTTCATCAATCAAAACCAATGTTTGTGCACCTGTTTGTCCATTCTTGCGCATAAAACCCATCATTACTCTTCGGCCATCCTTCCCTTCAGTTCAGACCAATTTTATTAGTCAAGGTAACACGATTCTACCGATCCTATTATTATTATTATTATCGTTCGAGGTTTTGTGAATTACTTGCTAATTGTCTATGATTTATATGACAAACTGAATAATTGTGATTATTAATTTTATCGATAGTTAGTATTTTGTTTTATGTACTATTACTATATTTTTAGTGAGATGGGATAAACGGTGGTGTGATTATTAGATTGTAAAGATGGCAAATTGAGTTCATCCAGTGCTTAAGCCTTAAGGCGGTTAGTATAGAGACGGTATATAACGTATTTTAGTGGGGAATTAACTATGTGGACAACGTGCACAACATGGTGATAAATAAGGCAAAAGTGCTTTGGATTTGACAACTTTGTCGATGGTTTTGAAAGAGTACTGGTATTGTGTTTGTCGTTTTACTCTATGGAGATTCATGGTTAAGGCATAATTTGACTTTAATTATTTCACGGAATTGGAATTTGTAGTGGAGACTTGATCAGTGTTATGAATTGTTAGTATTGTGTTTGAATTGTTGTTTCCTTTGACATCGACTCGTGGGTGAGTAGCTTAGAGTTATACTCTAAGTGTTGAGCAGTCCCGTTAATGGAATATTTGACAATATCGATATTAAAATTGAGATGGAAATTGGTTACTGGTATTGAGTTATGGGGCCTTTGTGCCATCTTGTGTTTACGGTCCCGAGCGACCATGGTTATTGAGTTATTTGAGTTTGAAATCGATATTGAGATGGAAGTATTGTTTCGCGGTTTTATCCGCCGGTTCACTCACCCCTTGTCCTTGTCTTAGGTTCGACGATGAGAATACGATATCTGGTTACTATGGTGTATTATATTATGAGACGGAGTAATGAGATGAAACTTGGTTTAATTATTAGGACGAGAGAGTGGGGTATATTAAGGAATTAGAAAGGAGTTGGTTTGAGGTACTGGTTAGTTAATGGGGAGTGTTTTTATTATTTTCCGTGTTTATTTTTATTTTTACGTGTCTGTGTTTCCACGCCATGACCAAAAACTATTCTGCTTATATTGGGGTATTATCTGTTACTCAGCTTTCCGGCTGACGTGTTTTCTCCCTTTGGGGCTACTCGTCATGGGGGTAGTTCCTTTCTGTCTTCCGGTTGTGCTTTCAGGTTACTTCCGCTGCTGTTCAAAAGGATTTTTATTTCAAGAGAGGATTTTTATTAAAGACTTATAAAGTTTTGGTTCCATTTTGTGTTCTTTTATTTTTAAAAGGATTAGTAATAAGAGACTTTGTATATTGATTATAATACCTCTCTATTTTGGTTCAGTATTGTATATAAATATAAGTTTTTAATTAGCCGAAAATGAGGGGTGTTACAATTGGTATCAGAACGGGTTCTTTCTTGGTTAGGTGTTGAGATCGTCACATCTCAGCAGCGTTTGTTTTGACATTTTAAACTTTTCAAAAAAAGAAAATGAGTTTTTATTTGCTTTGAAAATTTAAGTTCGGGGACGAACTTTTCTTTAAGGTAGGTGGATTGTAATACCACTCAAATTTTAACTAATTCTAATTTTCTAAACTCGAACTTCGGGACGAAGTTTCTTTTAAGGAGGGAAGATTGTAATAACTCAAATATTTTAAAATAATTGTTGATTTATACTTTTTAAATGATTATTACAAAAAAAAACTAAAACACTTCAGGTTAATTTACGGTATTATTATTAAAAGAAATATTAAAATAAAAACCCTAACTTCTATATATATGCCATCTGTTTCATTGTTTGTTTGGCATATACGCAGTCCTAATTACTTTTGTTCACATCTCTTGTAATCTTCATCAATCAAAACCAATGTTTGTGCACCTGTTTGTCCATTCTTGCGCATAAAACCCATCATTACTCTTCGGCTATCCTTCCCTTCAGTTCGGACCAATTTTATTAGTCAAGGTAACACGATTCTACCGATCCTAATATTATTATTATCGTTCGAGGTTTTGTGAATTACTTGCTAATTGTCTATGATTTATATGACAAAGTGAATAATTGTGATTATTAATTTTATCGATAGTTAGTATTTTGTTTTATGTACTATTACTATATTTTTAGTGAGATGGGATAAACGGTGGTGTGATTATTAGATTGTAAAGATGGTAAATTGAGTTCATCCAGTGCTTAAGCCTTAAGGCGATTAGTATAGAGACGGTATATAACGTATTTTAGTGGGGAATTAACTATGTGGACAACGTGCACAACAGGGTGATAAATAAGGCAAAAGAGCTTTGGATTTGATAACTTTGTCGATGGTTTTGAAAGAGTACTGGTATTGTGTTTGTCGTTTTACTCTATGGAGATTCATGGTTAAGGCATAATTTGACTTTAATTATTTCACGGAATTGGAATTTGTAGTGGAGACTTGATCTGTGTTATGAATTGTTAGTATTGTGTTTGAATTGTTGTTTCCTTTGACATCGACTCGTGGGTGAGTAGCTTAGAGTTATACTCTAAGTGTTGAGCAGTCCCGTTAATGGAATATTTGACAATATCGATATTAAAATTGAGATGGAAATTGGTTACTGGTATTGAGTTATGGGGCCTTTGTGCCATCTTGTGTTTACGGTCCCGAGCGACCATGGTTATTGAGTTATTTGAGTTTGAAATCGGTATTGAGATGGAAGTATTGTTTCGCGGTTTTATCCGCCGGTTCACTCACCCCTTGTCCTTGTCTTAGGTTCGACGATGAGAATACGATATCTGGTTACTATGGTGTATTATATTATGAGACGGAGTAATGAGATGAAACTTGGTTTAATTATTAGGACGAGAGAGTGGGGTATATTAAGGAATTAGAAAGGAGTTGGTTTGAGGTACTGGTTAGTTAATGGGGAGTGTTTTTATTATTTTCCGTGTTTATTTTTATTTTTACGTGTCTGTGTTTCCACGCCATGACCAAAAACTATTCTGCTTATATTGGGGTTATATCTGTTACTCAGCTTTCCGGCTGACGTGTTTTCTCCCTTTGGGGCTACTCGTCATGGGGGTAGTTCCTTTCTGTCTTCCGGTTGTGCTTTCAGGTTACTTCCGCTGCTGTTCAAAAGGATTTTTATTTCAAGAGAGGATTTTTATTAAAGACTTGTAAAGTTTTGGATCCATTTTGTATTCTTTTATTTTTAAAAGGATTTGTAATAAGAGACTTTGTATATTGATTATAATACCTCTCTATTTTGGTTCAGTATTGTATATAAATATAAGTTTTTAATTAGCCGAAAATGAGGGGTGTTACAATTGGTATCAGAGCGGGTTCTTTCTTGGTTAGGTGTTGAGATCGTCACATCTCAGCAGCGTTGTTTTGACGTTTTAAACTTTTCAAAAAAAAGAAGTCAAACTTTTCAAAAAAAGAAAATGAGTTTTTATTTGCTTTGAAAATTTAAGTTCGGGGACGAACTTTTCTTTAAGGTAGGTGGATTGTAATACCACTCAAATTTTAACTAATTCTAATTTTCTAAACTCGAACTTCGGGACGAAGTTTCTTTTAAGGAGGGAAGATTGTAATAACTCAAATATTTTAAAATAATTGTTGATTTATACTTTTTAAATGCTTATTACAAAAAAAAAAACTAAAACACTTCAGGTTAATTTACGGTATTATAAGAAATATTAAAATAAAAACCCTAACTTCTATATATATGCCATCTGTTTCATTGTTTGTTTGGCATATACGCAGTCCTAATTACTTTTGTTCACATCTCTTGTAATCTTCATCAATCAAAACCAATGTTTGTGCACCTGTTTGTCCATTCTTGCGCATAAAACCCATCATTACTCTTCGGCCATCCTTCCCTTCAGTTCAGACCAATTTTATTAGTCAAGGTAACACGATTCTACCGATCCTAATATTATTATTATCGTTCGAGGTTTTGTGAATTACTTGCTAATTGTCTATGATTTATATGACAAACTGAATAATTGTGATTATTAATTTTATCGATAGTTAGTATTTTGTTTTATGTACTATTACTATAATTTTAGTGAGATGGGATAAACGGTGGTGTGATTATTAGATTGTAAAGATGGCAAATTGAGTTCATCCAGTGCTTAAGCCTTAAGGCGGTTAGTATAGAGACGGTATATAACGTATTTTAGTGGGGAATTAACTATGTGGACAACGTGCACAACAGGGTGATAAATAAGGCAAAAGAGCTTTGGATTTGACAACTTTGTCGATGGCTTTGAAAGAGTACTGGTATTGTGTTTGTCGTTTTACTCTATGGAGATTCATGGTTAAGGCATAATTTGACTTTAATTATTTCACGGAATTGGAATTTGTAGTGGAGACTTGATCAGTGTTATGAATTGTTAGTATTGTGTTTGAATTGTTGTTTCCTTTGACATCGACTCGTGGGTGAGTAGCTTAGAATTATACTCTAAGTGTTGATCAGTTCCGTTAATGGAATATTTGACAATATCGATATTGAAATTGAGATGGAAATTGGTTACTGGTATTGAGTTATGGGGCCTTTGTGCCATCTTGTGTTTACGGTCCCGAGCGACCATGGTTATTAAGTTATTTGAGTTTGAAATCGATATTGAGATGGAAGTATTGTTTCTCGGTTTTATCTGCCGGTTCACTCACCCCTTGTCCTTGTCTTAGGTTCGACGATGAGAATACGATATCCGGTTACTATGGTGTATTATATTATGAGACGGAGTAATGAGTGAGACGGAGTAATGAGATGAAACTTGGTTTAATTATTAGGACGAGAGAGTGGGGTATATTAAGGAATTAGAAAGGAGTTGGTTTGAGGTACTGGTTAGTTAATGGGGAGTGTTTTTATTATTTTCTGTGTTTATTTTTTTTTTTACGTGTCTGTGTTTCCACGCCATGACCAAAAACTATTCTGCTTATATTGGGGTATTATCTGTTACTTAGCTTTCCGGCTGACGTGTTTTCTCCCTTCGGGGCTACTCGTCATGGGGGTAGTTCCTTTCTGTCTTTTGGTTTCATTTTCAGGTTGCTTCCGCTGGCTGTTCAAAAGGATTTGTTTTCAAGACAAGATTTTTATTTAAAGACTTTGTAAAAGCTTAGTACCATTTTGTTTTCATTTGTAAAGAGATTTTCTAATATAGACTTTGTATATTAATTATAATATCTCTGTATTTCGGCGAGTTTTATATGTAAAAGTTAGTTTTAATTTAGCCGAAAATCAGGGGTGTTACAGAGTGTATGAAATTTGACGATATATATACGTAAGACTATTCGAGACATACCGTGTGATAGATATGTATACATATAACCAACATGAGTTAGGAGTTATTTATGGGAATTATAAATTGGAACCGTGGGTTTGACCTTGTGCTTGACCTTTTGGGAGGCTTGTAGGGTCGAATTATATTGATAGAATTATGACTACATGTGATTAGATTACATAATTGCAATAATTAAGAGAGAGTGTTGAACCTGGAACATGGTCATTTGTGGAATTGGTAATGAACATATGAGAGCACATTATGAGGTTTGACAGTTGAACTTCGGGACGAAGTTCTCTTTTAGGGGGAGTGGATGTAATAATTCGGAATTATAGAAAGAAAGAGTACGACACGTGAGGAAGTAATGAGAATTGAGCAAAGAACCTTGGTATAAGTACGATAATCATGTGTGGTTATGTAGATACCCGTATCCGTCGATATTGGAATTTATAGAGAACCCGACAAACACCCGATGATGATAGGACACATGTATTCTTTAGTTGTCATGGTCATTATTTGGAGCTCGTTTTACGAGGTAGAATGGGCGTCGTCGATGAAGTATTTTATTAATTTAAATGATATTTAAATTAATGTTTTTTAGTGAGTTCATTTTATTAATTTAAATGATATTTAAATTAAAGCTTTTTTAAAGTGATTTCAATTTAATTTATTTTATTTTGAATTTATTTTCCAAAGTTTATTTTATTGAAAATAAAATAAATATTCGATTTGAAAAATCATTTTATGAATATATTTGATTTGAAAAGTCATTTATTTTAATGGGTTAATTGATTTGAAAAATCGATTTTAAAAGCGAAGAAAACTCGTTTCAACCGTGTGTTTTTGAGCTCGATTTTAGCTCGGTTTTTAGGCCCGTTTCCTTTACGAATTGGCACGAATCTCGAGTACACTAACCCACCTAAGCCTCTACCCATCCACCCTTGTTCGAACCCCCCAACCACGGCCCAAATTCTCGCCCAAATCGTCCCAAACAGCCCGCAACAAACGAGCAGCCCCCCTGTTTTGGCAGCTCATTCTCGAGCCCAAAACCCGCTCCAAACACTACCAAGACCCGTACCCATTAACCCTAACCCATACCCTAGTATCCTACCCATATTATCCTAGCTTAATCACCAAGAAAACCCCTCTCAAACCCTCCCAAAAACCGATGGACAGCAGCCACCCGTGAGCAAGCCCGATTGCTCCTCCCTCTCTTTTAACCTACTTTAACTCCTTATAAATACCACCCCTTCACCATACATTCATTCCTCCAAGTTCTCCATACATCCAACCATCACCTACAAGCTTTAAACCTCAGAAAAAAACCCTAATTGCCTCCCAAAAACCCTAAACAAAACCGATACACAAACTGAAACTGTTTGTGTGTCCTCCTCGAAAAGCAATTCGTTCCTCCATCAAACCTCCATCAAAACTCGATTTTCTTGTTCCTAATTAACCACATAACATTCATCTACACATTAGACAAAGATTTACGAGCCAAATTGCCCTTGAGAGTACACGAAATCCCTCGAAAAACAGAGTGTTATACACTCTGTTTTCGCGGTTTATTCTTGTCTGTCCAGTTCTGTTTGTGCTCGTTTTTCGTGCCCAATAACCCAAAACGAGCTGGGGTTGCTTTAAGATCCCTGTTCTACTCTCTTTCTAGTTTTCAAAACATCTTTTAAATCGAATTTTCGTCGTGAAACGAGGGAGATATCATCGTTTGAAAATCGCTGTCCAGAAAGTTTCCAAAACGCGTGTTTGCTTTGCTCTTCGTCGACGACGGCCTCTCGAGATAAAATCTTCCATCGATTACGACCCAAGACGGTGTCAACGATACATGTAGGTTGAGGGTGCATCAAATCCTCTTCTTTTCCCTTTTATTTCGTTTGTTTTATGCTTTTTTTTATTGTCTTGTTTTTGTTTGTTTTTCGTTTTGTTTATCGATTGTTTTAATTAATTATAAAACTAGTTAGTCCGAGTATGAGTTAAAGTACCACCATGAACATCCGCGTTGACTTGAGATGGGAAAAGAAACCGCTACATCTGTCGGTCGTACACCCCCGTCTCATTTACATATCCTCGTGTTCAAGGTAGGGCATAAATAAAACAAGTTTCTAACTTCGTTCTTCGCTTTTGACCCCTTTGTTATTTCGGCCAATTCGACATACCCTAGGACCCGTTGTATGTTAGTTTAACCTCTGATTGTTAACCTATGACGTATTTAGATGACATTAAATTAATTTAATAATCTAATTAGACACATTAGGGTACATCGACATAGCTTTAAAAACCGATCTAACAATTCTGTAAATAATTGAACGCATCTTTCTTTTTCACCTAATTTCTCGCTAGTATAAGAGTGCGTGATTAGCACCTTCTTATTAACACTCGATGAGTTAACTTAATTTGTAAATTTGACCTAATTCAACCCCTTTGGGCCGTGTGAAACACTTGATCTTAAGCGAGGCTTTCTGACCTTTTTTTTATCATCGTTTTCTAATGCATCTCCCGTATCGCTTTGCAAATCCATCTAACTAATGAACCCGACCTAGGAACTAGGGTAGCCGTGTCTGTGGCCGTGGCTTTAGGCCGTGGGGTTGGTCATGCCTCTCTTTGTCTCGTTTGTTTTATATCTTTTGTTCTTTGTCGTTTGATAGCTTGTAATTTATCGTTTGTTTATCGAGTTGTAATCTTTCGAGTTAGTTTTCTTTCTTTTACGAGTCAAAACCTTTTCAAAAAACCATTGTCTTGTTTGGTTAGACGGTTGTTCCCCAATGCTTGTAGGAGCGTAGTAAACCGCATGTTGTCTAAAGCAACATGGCCCGGTTTATGCTAATGCATGCTTTGGTGCATAGCCCTATGTCTAATTCGATGAGATTAAGTGAAAGCACGTATTACGAGGAGTGACCCAAGGCCGTGTGTCATGTAGGCCGTGAGTCACCCCCCTTGTGCACGGTTTTCTAGGCCAAACGGCCGTGCTTTGTGTCGTTTATGGTTACGTATGTAGCAATTGTATTTAGATCGAGTTGTATCTTTAATTCGTCGTTGTGTCGGCATGAAATGCCTGGTTTGTAATAGGTAGATCCCAACGGCTCCCCCATTCCCCTTTAAGCCTTGTTTATTTCGTTTGAATGTTGCTAGATCAATCAACCCACATGCTAAATTACAACTTCGACAAAGTTAGTTTAGTTGCATCTAAAACGACATAGAAATTGTTGTCACATGTTAGGGTTAAAACAACGTTTGCATATCATACATCGCAGTAGCTATGACCTTGTTTGAAATCCGACACTTGACTTAGTAGAGGCCGTTATCGACGGGCGGGGTTGGGTGTCCTTATGGGCTTCCCAACACGTACCCTCACCCCTTACTCAAGATCTATGGTTTGTGGATCCGTCTAAATACCATTGGATTACGAGAGTCATTCAAATCGAGTGATATAGGGTACAAGTCTTTATCTTTAATCACTCGTAGTCGATTGGCTTTATGCTTTTCGATGAAAGGTGTAAAGTTGACTTGAACGGTTCCAAGTTCCCAAAAAACTTGGTGGCGACTCTAATTTGTCTTAATTCGATTCGAAAGAACCTCGAGTCGATTATGCCGGGTGTGGATCCCTCGGACGCAGTTCCCGAGGGCCTTGTCCACGATTTGGCGACTACCGGGGAAAAGAGGACTGGTTACACTGTGTTTCTAGGGTCTTTTCCTCCGAGGTGAAACTTGAAAAGAAAGTGTTGGAAAGTAAAACATTACTCATAGTGCTACGATTCATGCATAAACTCTTAAGGACTTACCCGAGCCGTCCCAGCGTTTCTTCGTGATGCGTGGGGGGCGACGTCCCACTATGCCAGGAAGCTGCACATTGCTCGCTTCCACTTCGCCTCGCGTGGTTCTTGATGGTGGGGACGATCTTCTAGGTACTTTACCTTAAGACACCTTGCTCTATAAGACCGCAAAAGGATGGAGGGCATAGACCTTCTTATAGAAGACTTGCCGAGACTTAGAGATGTCTAGGAGCATACATCCTTATAACATGAGAATGACAATGTGCAATGTGTTTTCCCGAGTCTTTATTTTCGAAAATTCCCATGTCCTTTTCAAAACCGAACTTTTGAACAACTAATTTTCAAAATAGCATGGTTTTAAAAACGCGGAATGCTGCCCAAATAGGACTAGAATTTTCGGCCCAAAATGAGCTTTTATAGCCGGCATGCTGCCCATTTCAAATCTCATTTTCGAATCAATCTTTCATTTTTTTCAAAACCAATCCAAAATGCCTCTCGAACCTCGACCAAGCATGAAATGCGTCAAGTCGTGTCCAGGTCATGGCCGTGTTAGGCCGGGTGTGTTTCGTTCTAAGAGTCTAGAACACGACCTTGTTGGGTCACCCAAGCTCACCTCTTGGGCCTTGAGTCATGTTGGTCGACCTTTTGGTCTAGGATAGTCCACAAAAACGTCCAAGCTAGGCCATTTAGGGCGTTTCACCCGAACCTATGGGCTATGTTAGTCCAATCACGGGTTTAGTCACACCGAGTCCGGTTTATAACCGATTCATGACAGTTTGAGTCATGTCGTTTTGTCGAGTCTAAAATGAACCAAGGTCTAAATCCAACCGTGAGTCGAACCTTTGGTTAGTCAGTCTCGAGTCGAGTCTTTGTTTGAGTCAAGTTGGGGTCGTGTCCTTAAGTGTGCAGGGGCTCTTACTTTAAATATTGACTCAAGACGGGGTTTTCTGTAGAAAGGCCGCCAAAAACCCGACGTCAAGCAATGGAAGATGTTATCAACAAGCTCACCGAGGCCGTGAACCTCATGATGACCCGAATGGATGCAATCAAATCTAAGCTGGGTGAAGATTCCCTCCACCTCTCGATCGATCCGGAGAAACGGTTCAAGTTCATCGAAGACCGTTTGAAACTCTCCCAGGGGAAGAACATTCACTATGAGAATGCTAGGGCCTATGCCCCGGTGCAGGATAAGTTGCCCACGAACATGGTACTCACTGACATCCCAAAGTTTAAGGGCACAGAAGATCCAGTCCACCATGTTAAGGCCTATAAGGGGTACTTAGCACTAAAGGGAGTACCTGCTGACATGCTCTCTGAAATCTTTGCCCAATCTCTGGATGAACACCCGAAGGCGTGGTTCTATAATCTTGACCTTAAGAACTTCCCCACTTTCGAAGATATTACGGTGGAGTTCTGTAAGCACTATGCTGACAATGTCGAGATTCAAACCAACATAAGGACTTTGGAGGTAATGACACAGAAGGAAAAAGAGGGCTTTACTGAATTCCTCGCAAGATGGCGCGCTGAAAGCGTGAAACTAGCCAAAAAGCCTGATGAAGTTGAAATGGTAGATAAGTTCGTAAAGAATCTACGACCTGTTTACCGTAATGCTCTGAAATACCAGAATTTTGGCTCTTTCAAAGAATTGATAAGAATCGGGATAAAGGTAGAAGATGATGTCATAAGGGCAGAGGCTGAAAAGCCGAAAGGGTACCAAGGGGCCTCATCGTCTAAGGGCAAGGCCCCAGCAACGGCCCATATTGATGAAGCCATCAATCTCTTAGAAGGGCAATCGAAGAAGTCGCAGCGCCAAACACCTAGGGCATTCACCGATATCGGATGCACTTATACATACGCTCTCCAAAGGCTCATAGCCCAAGGAAAGCTGAAGCCTATTGGTCCAACTCCGGACCCCTCCGCTGAGCAACAAGGTAAATGGTATAAACCAAATGCCTACTGTGCATTTCATCAAGGGAAAGGCCATGATACTGAAAGGTGCTATCGACTGAAGCACGAAATTCAAGACATGATCGAGAATGGAACACTCCCGATCCCAACTGTTAAACCCAATAACATCACCAATCCATTTGGCAATCACACTAACTTTGTTTCTGTCGAAGACAATGTCGATTATTCCCATCTTATCCGCCCATGTCACTTGAAAGGGGCGTTTATCGGGAAAATATTTGTGGATTGCTTTGAATTCTTGCCAAACCCGAAGAATGAAATTCAAATCGGGAGTCTCGCTCTAGAATGTACTCCTCTCGTTGACGAAGTTAATAAAGGACAATTCGATTCACCAACCTTCATCACTGGCGTAGATCCTCAGAGGACTACCTCAGGATGGAGGCCGACCATCAAAGGGATCAAGGACCAGAGCCGGGCATCTAAGCTGACAGCTGAACAAGAGAAAGCTCAAGACCAGATTTGAAAATTATAAGTCGGGATCTGTTTTCTTATCTCAGTCGAGTCGAGTCTAGGACTTTCGTTTTTTTGAATTTGAGTCGTTTGTTCCACGATGACCTAGGGTGTGTCCTAGGAATCGTTCCTTCGAGTCTGTTAAGCATTTGTCATTCCAATAAAAGTTGCAGTTTCTTTTCCAAATATCCCTTGTTTTCAATCCTCAATCATTCCGAAGCATGATTAAACGCACAACACACTCAAAGGAATCCCTGGGGTAGAAATATGTCATGTTTCAAAATGTAAGGTACACTAGGATCCCGTGTTTGATTCCTTTACCTATTCCATGTCTGGTGGTAGAAAACCTTCATCTGAACCAATGTTTGTGACAAGCTTTTAGATGATTCTATAACAAACTCGGACTAGCTCCTTGTTCCCCCTATCGATGATGGAAGGCAAGCCTTTTCCCCAACAAAATCATCCCATCTCGAAGAGAGAAGATATCAACCCGTTCTAACAAGGAATTGTTAGTTCCTACCCAAATTAATTGGCCAAGCCCAGTTTTCAAGGTGTATCCATTTATGACTAAGAGAATGAATAGAAGATCATTTTCAAAGAGAGAAAAAAGATGAAAAAAAATGAAAAATGAGGAAAAAAATGAAAAAAGAAAAAAGAAAAAAAAAGAAAAAAAGAAAAAGGAAAAAAAAAGAAGAAGAAAAGAAAAAGAAATGTCCAAATGTTGATCGGAGTTCAAAGGCGAAGCCAAAATGGTCAGGTAGTGCCATCAGCAGTCATCCATACCCATAAGTCCTTCCGGAGACAGTTACAAAGGGATAGTCGGGAATTTTGAGAATCATTCCGCTTGTGTTGTTACACCCAGCCTTTAGGGTCCAGACATGGAAATTTGAACCCACATCATTTTTCAACCCATTTGCACTCGTGGTTCATCAAACCCGAGACACCCATTCCAACCACATCAGCAGCCATAGCCCTTGGCCTTAGCACCACAAAACGAACCTTCAGAATGATGGTTTACCTTGCGAACCTATTTTTACCAAGCTCCACATCGCAAAGAACCACAACCTTTTGTACCAACCCTAGACACGGGATTTAACGGTACTTTACAGGCTAGAATGGGATACGACATGATACCATAGGTGAAACCTTCGAGTGTGTACACACAATTAAAATGCCAAGTTTATGCACCTTGATCGAACTACGTCGGATTTGATTTCGCTCCACGCGAATACGTAGGCAGTCCTTCTGAACAAGGGATTCAATCCACTCATCAACCAAGTTGTCATCTTGTCGGTTTCTTACGGGTCTTAACCAAGTCCAAATGAAGCCACCTTTGTTTGAGTCAGTCTTAGCACTCGATGTAGGCTAGGATAAGGATATAGGTTCAGATGAATAGTATCGAGTCTCAGAATGAGCTTTATCTAATGGTTTAGGCAAAGATGCCGAGTCATATAGATGTAGGTTTGTGTTGGGAACCGAAAATATAAAGAACCCGCTGAAAAGAAAGAAGGCGTGGAAGAAAAATAGTAAAAGCCCGCTGAAAAGAAAGAAGGCGGTGGCAAGAAATGATAAAAACTCGCTGAAAAGAAAGGAGGCGAGGAGAAGAGTGACAGAATGTTCCCAACAAGAGTGATGTGTGATGTCTAAGTGTTCTCATAAAATCAGTCTGTGTTTAGTGTCGGGCGAAGCCAACGTTGTTGCTCTGTGATTTTAATCCACCTTGTCAATGCCAAGTGATCTTGATTCCCGTGTGCCCTCGGGAGCACGCCCATGACATACGATATCTACATCCTAAGTCGACGACCTTGTGATTCCCATTTGCCATCTTTTGGCGCCAGAATGGCCAATTTACATTTCTACCCCCAACAAGTCAATAATTGAATTAAAACCCGTGCACACTTACGGTTTTATTTTCCTTTTTTGTTTTACGGTAGCGGGCTACGCCCACGTTGTTTACGAGTCATACAGAGTGTCTGAGTCGTATTTCATGCTCACCCATCAAGGTTCGATTTCAAAAAATTTCAAAATTTTAAAATTCCAAAAACTTTTTGCGAATTGTGGATAGATGATCCAAGTAGTGGAATCCTTGTGGGTCGATGATCCAATCCTTCAAAATTCAAAAATTCAAAATTCAATTTTTGAAGGGCCGATGACCCAATCATTCAACAATTTCAAATTCAATTTTCGGGTCGATGACCCAATCATTCAAAATTTTCAAATTCAATTTTCGGGTCGATGACCCAATTATTCAAAATTTTCAAATTCAATTTTCGGGTCGATGACCCAATCTTTCAAATGATCCAATTTTAAGATCGATGATCCAAATGTGCTTATGTGATGATTATTGCTAGTACGTTTTTGTGTTTCAAATGTAGCAGGATATGCTTCAACTGGGGGCTCTAAAGTCTTCGACTTTAGAGCCATTGCAAACTGGGGGCTCTGAAGCCGTTGGCTTCAGAGACCATCATCAAGATGTAAAGGATGACATCCATCAAGAATTCAATTCAATACAAGAGTATGAAATGGAAGAATTCCGTAGCTGAAAGCAAATGATGAAAGTGGCGGCAACCTCCTCGGAAAGTCCCATCCCATTTTGACACCTGCCAGCAGATGATAAGCTTTGGGCAAGTGTCAGCAGATGATGAATTTTGGACATACGCCAGCAGATGATAAACTTTGGGCATGAGTCAGCAGTTGCCGAACTACGACGCGGGTTTGATTCCGTCAGAAACGGATACGTAGGCGCCTAAGGATAAGGCTCAACCCACCATTTATGCAATTTATGGGTCGATGACCAACGATGATAATTCGACGCAATATGAAGCAAGAGTCAATCCCCAGCAAAGTTTCAGGTATGATCTCTTCTTATGGCTGGCGAGCTTATATACGCAAGTCTAATGGACTATAAACGACCCGCAGAATCCTCAGGTCGAGAGGGACCTGGGGTATACTTTGACTTTCGCCTTGTCCAAGCCTCGGTCAAAGTGGGGGCTCAGAGATACCCGTATCCGTCGATATTGGAATTTATAGAGAACCCGACAAACACCCGATGATGATAGGACACATGTATTCTTTAGTTGTCATGGTCATTATTTGGAGCTCGTTTTACGAGGTAGAATGGGCGTCGTCGATGAAGTATTTTATTAATTTAAATGATATTTAAATTAATGTTTTTTAGTGAGTTCATTTTATTAATTTAAATGATATTTAAATTAAAGCTTTTTTAAAGTGATTTCAATTTAATTTATTTTATTTTGAATTTATTTTCCCAAGTTTATTTTATTGAAAATAAAATAAATATTCGATTTGAAAAATCATTTTATGAATATATTTGATTTGAAAAGTCATTTATTTTAATGGGTTAATTGATTTGAAAAATCGATTTTAAAAGCGAAGAAAACTCGTTTCAACCGTGTGTTTTTGAGCTCGATTTTAGCTCGGTTTTTGGGCCCGTTTCCTTTACGAATTGGCACGAATCTCGAGTACACTAACCCACCTAAGCCTCTACCCATCCACCCTTGTTCGAACCCCCCAACCACGGCCCAAATTCTCGCCCAAATCGTCCCAAACAGCCCGCAACAAACGAGCAGCCCCCCTGTTTTGGCAGCTCATTCTCGAGCCCAAAACCCGCTCCAAACACTACCAAGACCCGTACCCATTAACCCTAACCCATACCCTAGTATCCTACCCATATTATCCTAGCTTAATCACCAAGAAAACCCCTCTCAAACCCTCCCAAAAACCGATGGACAGCAGCCATCCGTGAGCAAGCCCGATTGCTCCTCCCTCTCTTTTAACCTACTTTAACTCCTTATAAATACCACCCCTTCACCATACATTCATTCCTCTAAGTTCTCCATACATCCAACCATCACCTACAAGCTTTAAACCTCAGAAAAAAACCCTAATTGCCTCCCAAAAACCCTAAACAAAACCGATACACAAACTGAAACTGTTTGTGTGTCCTCCTCGAAAAGCAATTCGTTCCTCCATCAAACCTCCATCAAAACTCGATTTTCTTGTTCCTAATTAACCACATAACATTCATCTACACATTAGACAAAGATTTACGAGCCAAATTGCCCTTGAGAGTACACGAAATCCCTCGAAAAACAGAGTGTTATACACTCTGTTTTCGCGGTTTATTCTTGTCTGTCCAGTTCTGTTTGTGCTCGTTTTTCGTGCTCAATAACCCAAAACGAGCAGGGGTTGCTTTAAGATCCCTGTTCTTCTCTCTTTCTAGTTTTCAAAACATCTTTTAAATCGAATTTTCGTCGTGAAACGAGGGAGATATCATCGTTTGAAAATCGCTGTCCAGAAAGTTTCCAAAACGCGTGTTTGCTTTGCTCTTCGTCGACGACGGCCTCTCGAGATAAAATCTACCATCGATTACGACCCAAGACGGTGTCAACGATACATGTAGGTTGAGGGTGCATCAAATCCTCTTCTTTTCCCTTTTATTTCGTTTGTTTTATGCTTTTTTTTATTGTCTTGTTTTTGTTTGTTTTTCGTTTTGTTTATCGATTGTTTTAATTAATTATGAAACTAGTTAGTCCGAGTATGAGTTAAAGTACCACCATGAACATCCGCGTTGACTTGAGATGGGAAAAGAAACCGCTACATCTGTCGGTCGTACACCCCCGTCTCATTTACATATCCTTGTGTTCAAGGTAGGGCATAAATAAAACAAGTTTCTAACTTCGTTCTTCGCTTTTGACCCCTTTGTTATTTCGGCCAATTCGACATACCCTAGGACCCGTTGTATGTTAGTTTAACCTCTGATTGTTAACCTATGACGTATTTAGATGACATTAAATTAATTTAATAATCTAATTAGATACATTAGGGTACATCGACATAGCTTTAAAAACCGATCTAACAATTCTGTAAATAATTGAACGCATCTTTCTTTTTCACCTAATTTCTCGCTAGTATAAGAGTGCGTGATTAGCACCTTCTTATTAACACTCGATGAGTTAACTTAATTTGTAAATTTGACCTAATTCAACCCCTTTGGGCCGTGTGAAACACTTGATCTTAAGCGAGGCTTTCTGACCTTTTTTTTATCATCGTTTTCTAATGCATCTCCCGTATCGCTTTGCAAATCCATCTAACTAATGAACCCGACCTAGGAACTAGGGTAGCCGTGTCTGTGGCCGTGGCTTTAGGCCGTGGGGTTGGTCATGCCTCTCTTTGTCTCGTTTGTTTTATATCTTTTGTTCTTTGTCGTTTAATAGCTTGTAATTTATCGTTTGTTTATCGAGTTGTAATCTTTCGAGTTAGTTTTCTTTCTTTTACGAGTCAAAACCTTTTCAAAAAACCTTTGTCTTGTTTGGTTAGACGGTTGTTCCCCAATGCTTGTAGGAGCGTAGTAAACCGCATGTTGTCTAAAGCAACATGGCCCGGTTTATGCTAATGCATGCTTTGGTGCATAGCCCTATGTCTAATTCGATGAGATTAAGTGAAAGCACGTATTACGAGGAGTGACCCAAGGCCGTGTGTCATGTAGGCCGTGAGTCACCCCTCTTGTGCACGGTTTTCTAGGCCAAACGGCCGTGCTTTGTGTCGTTTATGGTTACGTATGTAGCAATTGTATTTAGATCGAGTTGTATCTTTAATTCGTCGTTGTGTCGGCATGAAATGCCTGGTTTGTAATAGGTAGATCCCAACGGCTCCCCCATTCCCCTTTAAGCCTTGTTTGTTTCGTTTGAATGTTGCTAGATCAATCAACCCACATGCTAAATTACAACTTCGACAAAGTTAGTTTAGTTGCATCTAAAACGACATAGAAATTGTTGTCACATGTTAGGGTTAAAACAACGTTTGCATATCATACATCGCAGTAGCTATGACCTTGTTTGAAATCCGACACTTGACTTAGTAGAGGCCGTTATCGACGGGCGGGGTTGGGTGTCCTTATGGGCTTCCCAACACGTACCCTCACCCCTTACTCAAGATCTATGGTTTGTGGATCCGTCTAAATACCATTGGATTACGAGAGTCATTCAAATCGAGTGATATAGGGTACAAGTCTTTATCTTTAATCACTCGTAGTCGATTGGCTTTATGCTTTTCGATGAAAGGTGTAAAGTTGGCTTGAACGGTTCCAAGTTCCCAAAAAACTTGGTGGCGACTCTAATTTGTCTTAATTCGATTCGAAAGAACCTCGAGTCGATTATGCCGGGTGTGGATCCCTCGGACGCAGTTCCCGAGGGCCTTGTCCACAGGTTAATAAGAGTGATAATAAACAATAAAAACCTTGACGGACTTTAACATTGAGTAAAGTGGCGAGAGAGTACATGAGAACCGGTAATGAGACTTTAGAGAAGATTGAGAAATAATTGTGAAAAGAGAGAGTGAGGCAAATTTCGGGGACAAAGTTCATTTTAAGGAGGGGAGATTATAATACCCGGATATTGTGGGACCCGAAAAGGAACCTTGGGATGCGTGATAGAACCTTAGACTAGACTAGATATCACTCGGGAGTGAAGTATGACTATAAAGTGGGCCGAGTATAACTTATACTAGACTTAATCGTGTTGTTATAATGTCCGCCTATAGAAGGGTCGACTTAAAATGTCATAACTTTAGATCTAGACATGATATTGATGTGATTCCAATTGGAGGTGATGTCCTATTACGATTCCAACGGTAGGTCACACACCCAAAATGACCAAGAAACAAGAGAGATATGACTGTTTTACGAAAACTGGTCATTGCTGAGATCAAATGCGTTGCACTCGATCGAGTGAAGGTCACTCAACCGAGTGGATTCGGCACTCGATCGAGTGAGTGACACTCGATCGAGTGAGTGACACTCGATCGAGTGAGTGAGACTCGACCGAGTGGACTCGCCACTCGATCGAGTGGCGCTGAATCAGAACACGGGATAAGGAAATCTTATCCCCTTATCCTCATTCATTATATCTTCTTCCTTCTCACTCCAAATCCTCTTCCTTCTCTCTAAAATTCTCATAAACCTCTTCCACCATGGATCCAAGCTTGCTTTAAGGAATCTCTCACATTGTTCTTCACCATCCACACTTGTAAGTCGATTTCCACCCATCCTTGTATAAGTCTTAACCCTAATTTTTGGGGGTTTTCACTTGGGTTAATGTAATACCCGTAATTTGATGGAACTTATATTTACGTTTCGAGCGTTTTTAATAATTAATTATGACGTTTATAATTAATAATTGTGGATAAGAAGGAATAATATAATAAAATAATAAATAATAAATAATAGAATAATGAGTCGGGAAAGGAGTTAGGCCGAGTAAATTGGAACTGTAAATGGGCCAAGCTTGTGTAGTAGTTGTATAGCCAATATAGAATAATAATAATAATAATAATAATAATAGTAATCGTATTTCATAATAATAATAATAGTAATAATAATAATAATAATAATAATAATAATAATAATAATAATAATAATAATAATAATAATAATAATAATAATAATAATAATAATAATCGTATTTCATAATAATAATAGTAATAAGGTAATTACATAGTTTCCTAATTACTCTCTTATAGATCTAAACCTACCCTATAAATAGAAATAAATACCTTGCCCTAGTTTATGATATGCAAACTGAAAATTTGAGAGAAGAGGAGGAGACGTAGAAGGAATAAAGTCGGAATTTACATCGCTAATTAACTCAAGATAAGACCGTCTCATGTATAGTCTTTGCTATGCTATAACTCGTAAACTAGACCACCGTAGGACAAGTCGTGACCATCGTTGTGACAATGGACCATCAGGGAGTGACTAGGACCTCCGTTTGACCGCCGTTGACCGTCAGGGGTGGGGTAATGACTGGGTTTTCGTGGGTGTTTGGGACACGCCGAACCCGGACTTTTGACCCTTGTTGTGACTCGTTTGAACTCAGACCTGGGTTGGTTGGGCTCGTGGTGGTTGTTCGACCCTAGTGGGCAGTCAGGGGTAGTTACTAGTGGTGGTTGGTGCGGTGTGTCGCCGGAATTCGAAAGGGATTTGGTCATTGGGTAAAGCCACGGTTTTATACGGTTTTGATGACCGTTTAGTCACACGGAGACCTGACCGAAGCTAGGGTTGGTACCAGGGTGGTGAGTCGAGCATATTAGTGGCTCTAGGGTGGTTGGAGGTTGCTCGTGGTACGGGTGGTTGCCGGAGTTACGCGAAAATAGTGTAAAACAGGGGAGGAGATGTGGTTGGTGTTGCTGCCGGTATAGGGAGGTGTGGACATGGGCCACGTCTCGGTCTGTGTATTTGGGCCACCTACCGGTCCGCGGTCACGGGCCACCTGCGAGCCCACTTCGATCTGTGGACCTGCAGTGGTCTTTTGAAAGCCACGCTCGCCGGCGTAAAAATGCTTTCGACCGGATCGTTTTAGATCGGTCGGTTTCATCTCGGTTAGGGTCTCGAAACGATTAGAGATGTTCGGAGTCGCCACCAAGCATTTGTGGGATGCCTGGAACCCGTTCGAATTCCACTTTATACCTCGGTCAAATTGAAGCACAATGCAGCGTTTGACATAGGTACTAAAGATAAGGAAATCGTCCCTCTTTAGCATCCTATCTCTAGAATGACTCTCGTACGCCCTGGATAAGGTCGTCCACTATCCAAAGTTTTTGAGTAAGAGGTGAAGGTACGTATTGGGAAGCCCTTTAATCAGACACCCAATCCCGCCCGCGTTAGCGTCCTCTACTGATCGATCTTGGTTGGTTGAATGCAAAAGTTGATAAAACGGTTTAAATGCATGAATGCGCATCCAATAATTTAAACCTAACATGTGAGAGCTTTCTAATTCGGTTGATTTAATCCAAGTATCAAGTATAAGATGTCGAGTTGGATTAATGATTGATTTGCATGCAAGACGGAAATTAAACATCCATTTACCGTATTAGGTTTAGGGTGCATAACATGATCCATTTGTCTTAGTAAGGCATTTTGCAAATATGGTTTTGGATAATAAAATAGTCATCTGATCTGTCCTATATCCGGGCTAACCGGAGTCGGGATCGTCCTAGAATAATGCTGGAAGGGAACAGGCCCTGTACCAGATGGCAACATGAGGCGCGAGCCAGCCGGCGATACAAAGGACCTCCCTCTGGTTTTGAAAGTGAGAAATGGAGAGCCTGTTTAGGCGCCGGTTAGCCCACGGTTTATGTGCCGTGTTCTGACCTTTTAGAAAACGTTATAAAACGTGTTGGAAATGGGTATTTGAACCCGGTTTGACTTGAAGGGGTCGTTTAGACCGCATTTGTTGATTTGAAGAACTTGACTCGAATAATCATCATTATTTTGATAATATTCGGTGTCGGGTTCGATTTGACAAACTTGACATGAATAGTTTTGAAAATAATTATGGACTAATTAATTTAAGTCCATTTGAATGTCATTAGTCGATACTCATCATCGTACCCGGGTTAAAATCTGGCATGGTATGTAGAACCAAGGATGACTTTGTGTTGGTGACTAATATGTTTGTTTGAAAATGTAAAGAAATGAAATAAAAGGCTTTAAAATACCTTTTAAATGTCATTAACCAAATATTATCACCGAAACACGGATTTAACCGTCATGGTATGAGGAACCAAGGGTGAAAAATGCTTTATGGTTAAAACATGTGAAATAAAATAAAAATGGTTCGAAAATACTTGAAATGGTGAAAACCGATTACAAATATGAATAATGGATCAAGGGAAATGACGAGAACAAACACGGTTGATCTCTGGTCTGAATACCCCATTTAGGCGCGGGTTAGTTGGCGACCTAAGGGGCTTCTGCCTCAGACCAAAAATCAGTTTTGGCTCGTTTATTCCATGTTTTGGTTCATGTTATGCATGTTTTAGCATGTTATAGTCATGAAACGAATGAAAACATAATAAAATAGGATTTTTACACCCTCATACTTACATGTTTGGTTATGGCGAGTGACCGACGTAAGTGTAATAACTCGTTTGATCGGAAAAAACTCGGTTTAAAACCGTTTTGGTAAGTAAAAAGAGTGTTTTAAGTTTAGTGATGGTGTAGTGGTCGAAGTGGTCGGTCAAGTGATTTAATGCACGATGACGGTACCAAACAATGTCTAAGGCTCGTGTTTACGATCGGTAGGTCGTAAATACGCGTCGGGTTGTGACTTAAGAAGTCGAGTCGAGAATTTTAAGGGAGAAAAGAGGGGGGTGGACACTCGCGTAACTCTCAAATGGGTGGCATTTGAGGGGTATTTATAGGAGAATGAGTGGTTGTGTGAGTTTTGAGCGACGTGGCCACTTGGGCTGCTCATAGAGGCGCGAGCCACGTCGCGGGTCTTCGAGGTGTGTTGTCGCTTTCACAACAAACGGAATCATGATTTGTTCTATCCTAGGTTTTATAGTCACATGTTTGGTACTTGACCAACATAAATCCGGGAAAACTTAAGGTAGAAGGTTTGAAATGTTTTGTTTTTGGTGGTTGACTCGGTTTGACTCGTTGTTGGAGTCGGGATTTGAATTTTTGAGTCGGTTTTTGGTCCGGTGTCGGTTTTGACTCTAGTTAGTGTCATTGCGACCCCGTCGTCGTGCATTAAACACTCCAGGTATTTTTGGAATGTTTTGAGATGTTTTATTTTCGAAATCGTTTTAAGTTTTCCGACATAAAGTTGTACACAAACTGTCAATCAAACGCCGCGATTCCAAAACATGTTGTAGTCCGATAATCATCGGGTGTTTGTTGGAGTCTCAGCAGATACTGGGTATCTACAGAGCCCCCACTTTGATTGAGGCTTGGACAGGGCGAAAGTCAAAGTAGAGCCCCCAGTTCAATCGAAGATTACAATCTGGAGACCCAAGCGACGTCGAGGCGGCTCGAAAGGATTCGGGCCAAGGACCTTCCATCGGGAAGGGCGACGCCAAGGCGACTCGAGGCTACGAGCCAAGGACTTGTCGTCGGGAATAGTTTAGAGTCTGTCGACTGTTCGTGCGGGTCGTTTAAAGTCCATTAGACTACGTATAAAGGCTCGCCAGCCATAAGAAGGAGTCATACCTGAGGCATCTTCGGATATGTCCTTGCGCGTTTGCGAACAAGGGCTCGCCAGCTATGGTAAGGAAATGTACCCGAGGCATCTTCGAGATCTGTCCTTTGACGGTTGCGGACAAAGGCTCGCCAGCCAAGACAAGGAAATGTACCCGAAGCATTTTCGGGATCTGTTCTTGAAAGGTTGTGGACAAAGGCTCACCAGTCATGACAAGGAAATGTACCCGAGGCATCTTCGGGATCTGTCCTTGAAAGGTTGCGGACAAAGGCTCGCCAGCCATGGTAAGGAAATGTACCCGAGGCATCTTCAGGATCTGTCCTTGAATGTTTGCGGACAAAGGCTCGCCAGCCATGATAAGGAAATGTACCCGAGGCATCTTCGGGATGTGTCCTTGACAGATAGCGGACAAAGGCTCGCCAGCCAAGACAAGGAAATGTACTCGAGGCATCTTCGGGATCTGTCCTCGAAAGGTTGCGGACAAAGGCTTGCCAGCCAAGACAAGGAAATGTACCCGAGGCATCTTCGGGGTCTGTCCTCGAAAGGTTGTGGACAAAGGCTCGCCAGCCAAGATAAGGAAATGTACCCGAGACATCTTCGGGATCTGTCCTCGAAAGGTTGCGGACAAAGGCTCGCCAGCCAAGACAAGGAAATGTACCCGAGGCATCTTCGGGATCTGTCCTTGAAAGGTTGCGGACAAAGGCTCGCCAGCCATGGTAAGGAAATGCACCCGAGGCATCTTCGGTATCTGTCCTTGAATGTTTGCGGACAAAGGCTCGCCAGCCATGATAAGGAAATGTACCCGATGCATCTTCGGGTTGTGTCCTTGACAGGTTGCAGACAAAGGCTCGCCAGCCAAGACAAGGAAATGTACCCGAGGCATCTTCGGGATCTGTCCTCGAAAGGTTGTGGACAAAGGCTCGCCAGCCAAGACAAGGAAATGTACCCGAGGCATCTTCGGGATCTGTCCTTGAAAGGTTGCGGACAAAGGCTCTCCAGCCATGGTAAGGAAATGTACCCGAGGCATCTTCGGGATCTGTCCTTGAATGTTTGCGGACAAAGGCTCGCCAGCCATGATAAGGAAATATACCCGAGGCATATTCGGGATGTGTCCTTGACAGGTTGCGGACAAAGGCTCGCCAGCCAAGACAAGGAAATGTACCCGAGGCATCTTCGGGATCTGTCCTCGAAAGGTTGCGGACAAAGGCTCGCCAGCCAAGACAAGGAAATGTACCCGAGGCATCGTCGGGATCTGTCCTCGAAAGGTTGCGGACAAAGGCTCGCCAGCCAAGACAAGGAAATGTACCCGAGGCATCTTCGGGATCTGTCCTCGAAAGGTTGCGGACAAAGGCTCGCCAGCCAAGACAAGGAAATGTACCCGAGGCAACTTCGGGATCTGTCCTTGAAAGGTTGCGGACAAAGGCTCGCCAGCCATGGTAAGGAAATGTACCCGAGGTAACTTCGGGATCTGTCCTTGAATGTTTGCGGACAAAGGCTCGCCAGCCATGATAAGGAAATATACCCGAGGCATCTTCGGGATCTGTCCTTGACAGGTTGCGGACAAAGGCTCGCCAGCCAAGACAAGGAAATGTACCCGAGGCATCTTCGGGATCTGTCCTCGAAAGGTTGCGGACAAAGGCTCGCCAGCCAAGACAAGGAAATGTATCCGAGGCATCTTCGGGATCTGTCCTCGAAAGGTTGCGGACAAAGGCTCGCCAGCCAAGACAAGGAATTGTACCCGAGGCATCTTCGGGATCGGTCCTCGAAAGGTTGCGGACAAAGGCTCGCCAGCCAAGACAAGGAAATGTACCCGAGGCATCTTCGGTATCTGTCCTCGGAAGGTTGCGGACAAAGGCTCGCCAGCCAATGAGGCGGTCGATTAATGGACCATGGGAATAGCCGCGTCAAATGGGCTTGTTTTGAAAGTAGCGAACTCGTGATGCTGCTGTGGGAATAGTGAGTATGGATTTTCACTACCACTGTTTTTTGGAATGAGCGGGTTCCGCGAGGAAGCCCCCTGCTGGTATTTGAATTAATAGTGAATTTGGAATCTTCACCATTCGTCGTTCTTCTTTGAACTTGAAGTGGCTGTTTCGATCGCCGTTTGTTTTAATTTTGAGAGAAAATAGCAAATTTTGAGTTTGCTGTTACGTTTGAAGCGACGGTTTATGTGCCGCCGTTGATATCTGATGGAAATAGCGAATTTGGAATCTTCACTATTAATTGAAGTGACGGTTTATGTGCCGCCGTTGACATCTGATGGAAATAGCGAAATTGGAATCTTCACTATTAATTGAAGTGACGGTTTATGTGCCGCCGTTGACATCTGATGGAAATAGCGAATTTGGAATCTTCACTATTAATTGAAGTGACGGTTTATGTGCCGCCGTTGACATCTGATGGAAATAGCAAATTTGGAATCTTCACTATTAATTGAAGTGACGGTTTATGTGCCGCCGTTGACATCTGATGGAAATAGCGAATTTGGAATCTTCACTATTAATTGAAGTGACGGTTTATGTGCCGCCGTTGACATCTGATGGAAATAGCGAATTTGGAATCTTCACTATTAATTGAAGTGACGGTTTATGTGCCGCCGTTGACATGTGTGGTGGAAATAGTGGAATTCAACTTCCAAATATTATTTTGAAAATGACGGTTTTAATTGCCGTCGTTTAAAATTTGGAGAAATAGCGGTTTTTCGAATTTTCGCTATTTATTGAAGGAAAATAGTGAATTAGATTTCACCATTATTTTTGAAATTGGCGGTTTTGATCGCCATTTGCTTGAAATTTTTGAAGGAAAATAGTGAATTTATATTTTCACTATTTGTGTTTTCGTTTTTGAGGAAATGACGGTCCTTAATATCGTCATTAAAAGCTTGAAGTTTATCACGGGAAATTGGGCTAAAGCCTAAAATTCGCTGAATAGAGCAAGGGGAGGCCTGATTTAGGCGCGAGCCACCTGGCGAACCAAAGGGGCTTCCCTTTTTTCTGTAAAAGACGCGAGTTCAGGCTGCACACCATTCATCATCTCGTCTTCTTCCTTTCGACACAATAACCCGTAAAAATCGCCATTGAAGGACCTTTGCTAGCTTCCACTCGTGCCATCATCCACAATGTCATCTTAAGGTAAGTATTTCCTCTTGAATCTATTTAAATTTGTTGATCCTTAGCTTGAATGAATTAGGGCGAATTTTACCCTAGAAAATCGAATTGGGCGTTTTCGATCTAGCCCATTTCGAGTGAAATTGATGTTTGCATTAGGTTAGAAACCTGTTTAGGAGTATAGGGGTGCTTTTAGTTTGCATTTTGGTCCCCGTTCCCGCTCCCTATGCTAAAAAAACGTGAGTGAGGTGAGAAACCGTCTCATTTCACAATGCCAAGTTTATTTGCTTGGGTAGTGGGTCCCACTAGGTTGCATTGTAGTTGGGAAAACCCGTATTCGCCATTTATGGACCTTCGTTGGATATTGTGAGCAAAATTGGATTTTTGCCTTTTGTGACGGTCTTATGTCTGACAAAATAAGCGTCTGTTTGGGCTTGAATTGAGTCAGTTTGCCTTGAAATGGACCTCATTGGTAATTTAGGTCACCTTGAGGCGTGATAAAATCACGTTTGCCTTTTTGCGGTCGTTTTTGAATTTTTGACCAGTTTGGGCTCAAATTAGCGTATGAGTTGCTTTTTTGAGTCGCAGAAAAATACCCCATTGTGTTGGGAATGTATTTTGGTTTGCAGGCGGACCTTGTATGGGTCTTGAAATGCCGTTTTTGTGGTTTTGACTCGTCTTTTGCTTGAAAAGAGGGGCGAGTCGTTTTTGTGTTTGTTTTTTTGTGAACTTTTGTTTGGTTGGATTTTGGGCGGGATTGCCCTTATTTTGCATTGCAGATTGTTTTTTGGATTTATCCATTTCATGCCGTCGTAATGCCGAAATTTCGGCTGACGTTTTTTTTTATCGCAGGGTATCGTTTGGGACCTATGGGTTCCGTCGTTGAGGCTTTGGAGGAGGAAGTCGATCCTAGAGGGGCTTTAGTGGCCGAGGAGGCTGCCGTATTTGAGGCGGTGGTGGAGGATGCTTCCGTAGTGGAGGAGAGGCGGCTGACGTGGCCGGTTTGTCCTTTTCATTGTGGCTCATAGACAGGATGGCTGATGATTGGGGGTCAGCACCGGAGTGGTGCGTTGCATCATGGCTCTTGGCCTTCTCATCATCCGAAGTCTGCAAGACACTGTCTTCTTTTTTGTCGTGGAGCAAGAACGGGGTATTACCATAATGGTAATCACCTCTGCTTCCGTTGTTGCTCCCTTGTTTCTTGTGTTGCTCTCTTTCTTTTCCGTTTGAGAGGATAGAGAGTGCTTAGTTCGGTAGGTGGCAGATAGCCCCCAGTTCGTTGTCTTAGGCCAGTGTCTGTATGATAGACGGTTGTTTTAGGCCAGTGTCTGTATGATAGACGGTTATTTTAGGCCAGTGTCTGTATGATAGACGGTTGTTTTAGGCCAGTGTCTGTATGATAGACGTCTGTACTAGATCCTGTTTGTACGGTCAGTTGTCCGTATCAAACGTGTGTCGATATGTTTTGCGTGAGGCGGTTTGTATATATGTGTTTTTGGATTGTGGTTCATTTTATGATTTTTGGCTTTTTTGTGTTGTGTTTCGGAGGAGCGCTGTTGGCTGTCGATTCTCCTTTCGCTTTGCACCAGTTCCTGCATCGTTAGTGTAGAAAAACAGGCAACAGATAGAACATATACATAAACGCAAACACGTAGAAGCATTTGATTGAAAACACGTAAAGTATTTGTTTGAAAACACGTAAAGCATTTGATTGAAAACCAAATTTAACCAAGATGACTTGAAGTTAAAATTGAAATTTTGAAATGAGGAATGAATTTTGAAAATTCCCGCGACGAGTCGTCACGTTCGGAATGTTGGAATAAGTGTCCTCCGACAATAATGCGATCATAACTGTTGATCATAATGATCACATGTTTAAATCTCATTTTAAGAATACATGTGGGATGTAATATTTTACAGTCAACTGGTCCACACATATCGGTAATGATTGGCTGACTAGAGTTTGACATTACTGTCGTGCGACGGTGGTGATCAGTTGATCCCCTTAGGTCATACCTATAGGGAAATACTCTTAATTGATTATTTAATTAATCGTATGCCGATACGAGTTAATTAAATTACTTAAAATTGACAGATGATTTTGTGAGTAAAGTTAACATATCTTATTGTAATTTGATTAAATGAGACACGGTCTAAGTAATCGAATTGTCTTATTACTTGGAGAAAATTATTGTTTACGAAACAATTGATATTGAATTGAGATTGAATGAATGATTTATTATAAATACAAGATATTGTGATTTATAATTGACAAACCATTTTGGTACAAGTAATTACGAATTACTAATCGATTTTGTATATGGCATATTTTATGAGTATGTTGATTTTTAATATGTTAAAAATACATTACAATTTCATATGTCAAGTAACATGTCACATATGTTAAAATTGACAAATGACAAAAATAAAATGGACCTCCCATTTTATATGTGCCGAAAATGGAGGGGCTTTTGGTTGATATTGTGTTAATTATTTTAAGTGGAAAACACAATAATTACCTATAGTCTTAGCCTTGCATGCCTATCATTTCTTGGGTAGAAAAACTAGCCCATGCATTGGGCACTTATACTCCCTCCAACCGGTTTCACCATGAAAAATGGAGAATGTTTCCTCTACAATTATTCATTCACTCTTATCATAAAAAAATTCTAGTGTAAGAAATTACCGTGATTCTCTCTACATCTTATGAAAATTCTAGAGAAATAAACTTCACATATACTCCCTCTTGAACCGGTTTTCAAGAGCAAAAATTATAATTTTTGTGTCAATTTTATAGTAAGACTTATATTATTTCTAGTACAAAATAATATTAGTTATTAAGAGATTTCTTTGGGTATATGCTTTTGGGAGAGATTCTAAACTTGAATCTTGTTCATCCATTATTGGAAAGCTCAAGAACTAACAAGAAGGAGATCTTGTTGGTGCCCATAAAACCGAAATCATATAGTAAGAACAATGATTTCTTCTCTTATCTTATTTATGTTTGCATGCATAAGATCAACAATTTAATTTTATGACTAAATTAAATATCACATATATGAATATGTAAATTAATGAGATTAATATTTTCTAACACGGAATTCAAAAGGAATTGATTTGAAAATTTGAGCAATTAACTCGTGTCGTGAATTAAATTGCGCCGAAAATATTGAAATTGACTCGAAAAAATTCAAACTCAAACCGTCAGGATGAATTTTAGAGAAAGGATTTTTGCGAGTATATTTGATTTTTGATTTTTGAGGTCAAGACTCGAATTTGTGAGTGCTTGATTTTGATGAAAATTGATGTTGTATTATCAATTCTCGATTTTGATTTTTGATGGAAAATTACGAAAAAGTGAAAAATTTCCGGAATTTCGACTGACATGGAAATGATCCATCGCGGATCGGGGCGACTAGCCCTTCCCCCCTTAAAAAAAGAAAGAAAAATCCGTATGTTTAAAGCTGCGTCATGAAAACCGTGTCGGATTTCGTAAAACGCGAAAACAAGGAAATGCGAGTGTGAAGAAACACAAAGTATCCCGGATCATCCTGAAGAGGCGCGAGCTTCCTGGCGGGAGGTTTGAGGTGTCAGGAGAAAACACATGTTGAAAGAGACAAGTCAATAGCGGGAATCCTGGGAAAGCCTCAAAGAGGCGCGAGCAGCCTGGCGACGAAAGCCGGCTCTCCCCTTTTTCTGAAAAATGCTCTGATCATTTTGTATACATAGGGAAGTTTGCGCTTCATTGTTTCATCATCCGAAACACAAAATCATCTCTACAAAACCTCTTCTTCTTCCACAAAAATATTTCATGGATGCTTTTGAGAACGCATTGCGACAATGGTGCCGGGATTTGTCGCCTCCCGAAAAGTATCAACTCGCTTGCATGGGAGTTGGTCAATTGTTGGTGCTTCGTCAAGTCAAGGTGCAACCTTCGTTTCTTGAAGCATGTTCTCGGTTTTGGGATTCGAAACATCATGTTTTCGTTTTCCCGAAAGGTGAGCTTTGTCCTCTTGCCGAAGAAGTTGGAGCCATTGGTGGGTGGCCGGGTTGTGTTCCGGTGCTTCCTCCGACTCGGTTGTGCTACAAGGATAAATTCCGTTCCATGTTGGGCTTGTCAACAAGCCAAATCAACTTTCTTCTTGCTCCACATGGTGTGGACATGTTGGCTCTTATCAACATCTTTTCAAACCGATTAGATGCTAATGTCTCGGAGGTGGCTAGGAGAAGGGCTCTTGCTTTTTGCCTTGTCCATGTGTACCTCTTTGTTGATGTCTTGAAGAAGGAGGGGCCAAGATGTCATGGTAGCATGACCCTTATCCATGTGGTTGAGCAAATGGAGCATGGTAGAGATCCATCATGGTTGGTGCTTGGAGAGATTATCCAAGCTTTGGACAAGGAAGGCTCTTGTGGAGAAGCTCCCTCTTTTGGGTCTCCGAGGATCCTTCAAGTGTGGCTATTGGAGAGGCTAAGGTATTTAGAGCCTCCGGTTAATCTTACTCTTATTCCTTCCGTCACCTTACCATGGGGAAGAAGTTGTACCCGGATAGTTTTGCTTCCACCGAGGCCTATTGGGCCGCAAGATTGGCGGAGGAGGGCGGTCCTCATATCCGTTGGGTGGTGCCGTGGTGGCACTTGAGGTCCTTCACGGGGTTGCCCGCTTCGGGTGCTAGTCCTCGTTCTTTGATGGTGGTGGGTTTGAAGGTCGTTTCCTTCATTTATCCCGAAAGGCTCATGAGGCAAATGGGGCGTCAACAAAAGGTGCCCGCTCAAGATACTCTTTTTCAAGAGAATGTTTTCCGGAACTCCGAGCTTGTGGAGTTCTTTGAAAGATGGTAGGCCACTCGGCCGCTTTGGGAGGTACCAAACCCCGTTGCCACGACATGGGTGACTCCCGCTTATGTCAAGTGGTCACGAGCTCCGTCCTTGGAAGAGAGATCCAAATTTCGTAAGGACGAGGTTGTCGACTTGAAGTACCGAGAGGTTGGCAAGGCCAACCGTGCCTTCTTTGAGGAGTATGTTGATGGAGCTACTCCCGATGTGATGAGACCACCGAAGAGGAGGAGTTCCGGTCCCAAGAATATGGTGGGCCGTGCATTGGCTCGTCTTAGGTCGAACATGGGGTCTTGTGCTAGACCGGAGGCCTTCGCCGTCTTAGATCCGTTTAGGATCCGTTCTGAGGAAGAAATCCATGCTAGGCGGGCCAACAAGAAGAATAAGGGGAAGATGTACCCCGAGGGAAAAGGCAAGGGTAGAATGGAAGAGTGAAGACCTCCATTACCCACTTTATTATTATATTGTATTATTGTTGTGAGTTTTTATTATGTTGTACTAGCTAGTTATTGTATGTTTTGTGCTAGTTTTATTATGTGAGGTGTTTTAGTTGACACCTTAGCTTT
This sequence comes from Silene latifolia, assembly GCF_048544455.1. Lineage (NCBI taxonomy): Eukaryota > Viridiplantae > Streptophyta > Magnoliopsida > Caryophyllales > Caryophyllaceae > Silene > Silene latifolia. Next base: position 86,826,513 of record NC_133536.1, read on the forward strand.
GTCAAGTTGTAGACTCGTCGAGCTTTATTTGTTGTTGAAATTGTAATCCCTCCCATTATTAATTAAATAAGAGGATTGCTCGTGTCGAAAATTGTGAACACTTGTTTCATCCATCCATTTGGTGAAGGCAATTCGATTTGAATCGTCCGAAACATTTGCACTTGGGAAAGTGGTATTTTGTGGAAAGGGAGAAAGGCTCATTTTGTATTTTGTGGGAAAGGGAATGGTTTTCCCTTTCTCTTTTTTTTTGGGATGTTTTTTGTATTTGGGATTTTTGTGTGGGATGGTTGTTTTTGATTGTGGGAATGGTTGTATCCTCCTTGTGTAAGGAAGGACTGCCTACGTATTCACCCGAAGAGGCGAAATCAAACCATGACCGTAGTTCGAAATGTTTTGTAAATTTGATTTGGGTTTTGTGGTTGTATCCCTCAAGCGTAAGAGGGACTGCCTACGTATTCACCTGAAGAGGTGAAATCAAACCATGCTCGTAGTTCAGGGGGTTTGTTTTAGTGCAAATGGACGTTGCCTTTGATGGATCAAAGGACATTTGAAACGGGCAAGGTGCCGCAGCTTAGACTTGATAAAACATGCAATTTCAAATCAGAACACGTTGAGGAATTTGACTTGAAAAGGGTTGAGGTCGTTGCTAGTTGTAAAACTAGGCTAGGTCGTTTGTTGCTATGGTTCAAGGGTAGTATTTATTGAGTTGGTCTAGGTTGGTCGGGTTTGTAAAGTCCTCCCCATCTAGGTCACTCAGTCTCACTGCGCCCCCCGAAAGTATTTTCTTGACCAGGTATGGCCCGACCCAGTTGGGTTTGAATTTTCCCCTCGGATCGACGGGTAATGGTGCTCGAACTGACTTGACGACCAAGTCGCCCTCCTGGATGTTCCTGGGTTTAACCTTCTTGTTGAATGCGCGTTGTATACGTCGTTGGTATAGCTGGACGTTGTGCAAGGCGTTGAGTCGCCGTTCGTCAAGAAGAGTGAGTTGCTCGTACCTTCGACGGGTCCATTCCGCCTCAGGGACTTGACTCTCCAATAGGATGCGTAGAGATGGGACCTCTAATTCTACCGGTTGAACTGCCTCCATACCGTATGCTAGGTAGAAGGGTGTGGCGCCTGTCGGTGTTCGAATGGAGGTTCGGTATCCCCAGAGTGCGAATGGGAGTTTGCTCGGCCAATCGCGGTAATTGTCTTGCATTTTCTTGATAATGGTGACAAGAGTTTTGTTCGCTGCCTCCACCGATCCGTTGGTTTGGGGACGGTAGGGGGATGATCGATGTCGTTTGATCTTGTATTTGTCCAGCAAAGCCTAAGTTTCCGCCCGGAAATGAGAGCCTTGATCGCTGATAATTTCATGGGGTACCCCATATCGGCAGATGATGTTGTTTTAAATGAACTTGGCCACTTGTTTGGCGGTAAAGACTGCATATGACTGCGCTTCTACCCATTTGGTAAAGTAGTCGATGGCGACGAGGACGAAGCAATGCCCCTTGGTGCCTATCGGGTTGACTTTCACGATGATGTCAATGCCCCAGGTTGACAATGGCCAGGGTGATGTCATGGTGTATAAAAGTGATGGTGGTATGTGTTGTATGTTGGCGAAGATTTGGCAATTGTGGCAATGTTTGACGTAGTTACGACAATCGGCCTCCATGGTGGTCCAGTAGTAACCTAGCCGCATGATTTTCCGTGTAAGCATCATTGCACTCATTTGAGGGCCACATTCTCCGTCGTGAACCTCTCCCATGACTTTCTTGGCTTTGTGATGGTCAATGCAAAGGAGGAGAATTCCTTGGGGTGTTCTTTTGTAGAGTTGATTTTGGTTTATCACGAATTGTGATGCAAGTAAACGGATGGCTCTTTGTCCTCTTTGATCAGAGTTGGGAGGGAATTCGTTTTTGGTTTTGTAATTGAGGATGGCTTGGTACCAAGGTTCATCATGGCTTTCCTCGTCGTCGATAATGGCACAAATGTGAGCTGGCTCGCTCCGTCTCTCGACACATAGGGGCATTGATGTCATGTCGTCAGGTATGTTGACGAGCGCGGCAAGTTTTGCCAGGGCATCAGCAAATTGATTTTTCTCTCGTGGCAAGTGGAAGTAGTCGACTTGGTCGAAGAACTCGGCCTCTTAATTGATCTTTGCTCGGTAGGGAGCTAAGCTGTCAAATCGGATTTTCCATGATCTGGACACCTGATTGATGATGAGCGAGGAATCGCCGTGGACCCTCAGTCTCTTGATGACAAGTGTGATGGCTACTTGTAGGCCGATGAGGCATGCTTCATATTCAGCGGCGTTGTTGTGACGGCGAAGTGTAGGTTGACCGAGATCGGAACATGTTCTCCCTCTAGTGATATTAAAAGGATTCCTACCCCGAAGCCTCTCATATTAGATGCACCATCAAAGTATAGGTCCCATGCGTCGGAGTCGGCGCAAAGGATGCCTTCGTCAGGAAGTGACCATGTGTCGGTCGTTGGATCCTCGTTGACGGGATTTTATGCTAGGAAGTCAGCGACTGCTCTTCCCTTGATAACCTTGAGGGGTACAAACTTGAGATCAAACTCAGACAGCATCAGTGTCAACCTAGACAGCCTTCCGTTTAGTACGGGTTTTTCAAAGATGTATTTAACCGGGTCCATCTTGGAGTAGATGTGGACCGTATAGCTGAGCATGTAATGCCGCAACTTATTTGTTGACCATACTAGGGCAAGGCATGTCTTTTCCAGTTGGGTATACCTCGTCTCGTACTCAATGAACTTTTTGCTGATGTAGTAGATGGCTCGTTCTTCGCCGCCGACCGTTTGTGCTAGCATTGTTCCCATGGCTGTGTTGGTAACAGTCAGGTATAGGGATAGAGGGATCCCCGGTTGAGGTGGCATGAGGACAGGAGGTTTGGATAGGATTTCCTTTATCATGTCGAAGGCCTTCTGACAGTCATCGTCCCAATCGGTGTGATCGGAGGCTCGAAGCTTCTTGAATATTGGTTCACAAATCATAGTGAGCTTGGCAATGAACCGACTGATGTATTGGACCTGACCGAGAAATCCCCGAATCTCCTTCTCGTTCCTAGGCCGAGGCATTTGTTGAAGGGCTTTGATTTTGGTTGGATCAATCTCAATGCCTCTTTTGCTGACGACATGTCCCAAGAGTTTTTCGGAGGTGACCCCGAATGCACACTTCTGAGGATTTAGTCTCATGTTATATTTCCGCAGACGAGCGAAGAATTTCCGGAGGGCACTGATGTGGCCGTCCCGTTCTTTTGATTTGACAATCATGTCATCGACATATACCTCTACCTCCTTGTGCATCATATCATGTAGGAGAGTGGTAGCGGTTCTCTGATAGGTTGCTCCGGCGTTGATGAGGCCGAAAGGCATGACCGTGTAGCAATATGTACCCCACTGTGTAGTGAACGCAGTTTTGTGCATGTCTTCCTCAGCCATTTTAATCTGGTTGTACCCAGCATACCCGTCCATGAAGGATAAGAGAGCATGCTCGGCGGTATTATCTACCAGAATGTCAACATGTGGCAAAGGGAAGTCGTCCTTTGGACTCGCCTTGTCCAGATCCCTGAAGTCGACGCAAACCCGAATTCTTCCGTCTTTCTTTGGTACGGGCACAATGTTGGCCACCCAATCCGATTATTCAGACACCTTGATGAAACCTGCTTTAAACTGTTTGTCTACTTCTTCTTTGATTTTTAGGGCCCACTCAGGACGCATCCGGCGTAGCTTCTGCTTCACAGGTTTAGCCCCGGGTTTAATGGGTATCCGGTGCTCCGCAATTTCCCTGTCAATCCCAGGCATGTCTCTGTAAGACCAGGCGAACACGTCCTTGTATTCGTGGAGGAGGTCAACGAACTGCTGTCTTTCCGAGGGGTCCAGGGTTGTCCCTATCCTAAGTTCTTGAGGTTTATTGTCGATTCCTACGTTAATAGGTTCGGTCTCCTCAATGATGGGGGTTCTGGTTTCCCGTTTGTCAAGTTCTTTGGCTAAGTGAGGTGGGTAGTCACTCAAGTCAAATTCCTCATAGTCATTCAGAATTGCATTGCAGTTAAATTGACATGAGTCATAAGCAAACTTAGCGTTCATTAAGTTGACACGAGCGAAAATCTCGGAAAGGACAGACATCTCGTGGTCGGTCAGAGGCGACACAAGAGAGGAAGTGGCCCCTGGAACAGGCTCCAGGTTGTCACCTTTCATGGGAGTGGGTGTAACACCCCGTATTTTATTAAGTTGGATAAAATTCTTTTAATTGCTATTTTGAATTTAATTACATCATTTGACGATTTATATATATATTCTTAGCTAATTAATTAATTTCATCATAAGTCGATACGTTAATTTTAATAATCATTAATAAGTTTATTTAAAGTTAGTTCGAGTTTATTGAAATTAGTTCGAGTTTATTTATTTAATAATTTCCGTTTCTTTACGAGTCCTTATGAAAGTTGTTTTAAGTGAACCCGAGATGGATTTTGGGAACAAAACCGTCCAATTAGCTATTTTGAGCTTATTTCACTAAAATAGCAATTTTTATTAATATCCGTTAGTTTCGTAAAAATCGCTAATAATTCCGATTCAAGCTGATATCTTATTATTTCCGTTAACTAGCTGAGTTTATTTTATTTTCACTCATTAAATTTATTTATTATTGATTCCGTTTTATTACTGAAACTTTTACTTAAATCGGTTAAATTTAACTCGAAACGATTTTAATAACGATCGAAGTTTCTTAACGACGAAGAAACGTACGTATAATAAATAGCAAGGCTAGCAGTCATTGTCTCATTTATAAACAAACGCCTTTGTTTTCTTCTTCTTCCTTCTTTTTCCTTCCTTTTCGCATCTTTGTTCTTTGAAATTTGATCGTTAATCGACGCGGTGCTTCGTTCCTTATCCGTTTTCAACTATTTTTGTTCCATAGCGCTCCTTTCGTCGTTCTCGTCAATCCGTTGTAAGTAAAATTCATTTTCGTTATGTATTTTTACAAACCCAATTTATATTTTTAGCTTTGTTTATTATAAGACGGTTGTATGTACTAAAATAGACGGTCTGGTAGAATATTTGTTAGTCATAAATGATTAGTTCAATCGGAAAAAGGTAATAATGATAGGTTACTCAGTATTACTTGTTAAATTTGTGTATTTTGAAAGCTGGTTAGTCTGTTTTATAGTTGAGACGGTGTATAATTATATATAGGGATCATTATGGATGTTAATTAGTCAGTTGTATAGTTGAGACGGTGTATACTGATATGTGGAGATGATTGAGACGGTGTATACTGACCTCTAGGAATCATTTGGGATGCTAGTTAGTAAGTGGTATATTTAAGACGGTGTATGCTGACATGTATGGATTGTTTTGGGTGCTAATTGGTATCTTTGATAGTTGAGACGGTGTATACTGACATGTAGGGATTGTTTTGGGATGCTATTTGGGATCTTGTCTAGTCGCGGTATTGTGCGAAAAAATAGGGCCCATTTTTGAGTCCGCTGCTGCAGTACTTTGGGACATTTTGGGACTATTTTGACTCGGTTTAGGACTGGTTTAGGATTGATTGAACTCTGTTTTGGTACCAGTTTTTGTGCAGCCTTCCGATTGTTTTGGGACGATCGAAATGGAGGCCGTGTGGGCTGTTTTGGCCTCGGTGTTGGGAGCCGTGACAGCCAGTGAGTTGGGCTCGATTTTGGGACGGATAAAATGGTGCTTTATGGGACTATTTCTAGGGCGTAAAAGTTGTGACAATTTTCTGGGTATGCCTGTCAAAAGGGAGGGTCATAATGGTTTATGAACATAAGACAATAGCTAATGAATATGATTTACATGTTTTGATTTAAATTAATTTCCGTCTCATATTTTATATAACGATAATTCGTTAATATCGTCCCTTCACATAATTATTTTAGGTGGCTCATATGTGGTTGAAGAGGAAGAGTAATTTTGGGTTTTAGAAGCTTTCTCAAGTTATTGCTTGTCTCTTTGCTAGCTTAAGGTAACTATTCCGAGTTACTCGACGAATTAATGTCACATTAGTAGTAAATGTGGTGCTTGTTGTTTGTTAAGTGTTTAGGTGATTGATAATGTTTTACTTTCATTTTTCACATGATAGAAATTGGAAATAGCATGAGAATAATATAGCGATAAAATTTGTAATTTGGGCCAAAGTAGGCCAAGACTCGAAAGTGGGCAGATTGACCGAACGAGTTTGGTCAAACTAGGTTTAAACCGATCAACCTCGATTTGACCGATGACCCGTCGCGGGACTCGGGTCGAGGGTTTGTCTTTGAGGTGAGATTGGTTGTTATTGGAAATTTTATGTTATGTCTTGATATTTGTAATTATCATTTCACATGTTGGTTGTTGGATGCTTTGGATGCCTTATGCTTAGTCTTATTGCCTCTTTGCCATTTTAGCTTGTTCTCATGAATTATGAGATTAACGGTTAGCTGGAATTTGGATTATTATTGATATTGAGGATATTGTTGGATTGTCTCTTTGAATAGACATTTATATAGCCTTTTACATGATAGAATGTTAGCATTTATGTTGGTAAGTTGGACTCTTTGCCCCTTTTATGGTTAATTGGGTATCCTACTTGTCTTGTGTGGTGTGGGCTAAAGTATTCAAGCTGGGACTAGCTGGGACTAGGTCCTAGGTGAGTACTTCGGCCTTCATCATAGATAGGTCTTTATAGTCTCTGACGAGTATATGTTCACTGCTTGATAGCCTTTGTGTTCCTGACTAGTGGATTTATATCCAAGTTGGGGCATGACCTCGTTACTTATTTTGATAGTATGGGGTCGGCTTAAGTACTAGCCAACCCTTCGGTGGTGTCCTTAGGGTACTCACTTCACTTTGTTTTAAAAAAAGTTGTGGGTCTTGGGTGCGGTGGTGTGTATCCGCATGTCTAGGTCTGCGCAGATTTTAGGCTAGGGTTGTGTTGTCTCTTGGCCATGTTTTCTTAATAGTAACCGCTGAGCCAAGATACCGGTTCGATTACCTTCCCTACCTCGTGGTATAGACTCGAGTTACAAAGTGACTATTGACGGGGCTAAGAACTTATGCCTGTCTTTGATATATTGCCCTTTCTTGTTTGATGATTCTATGAATCATAGAAGGTGAGATGCAAGCCGGCTATGGTTGATAGAGTTTGGATTCTGGATGTTATGTGATTCACATGATAGTGTAGTATGAGTCGGTCTAGTATTCACATGCTAGGACTATGTGGCGTTATATTGTTGTTCACATGATAAGCACGATTGCCTTAGCATCTATATGCTAAGGCAGTGTGTGATTCGTATTCATATTCTTATGTTTACATGTTATATTAACTATGACATTTCGTGGCTGGGAGAACTCGGAGTTACTCCCCACTGACTGTGGCTTTCGTATTTGTATAAAATGCGAATGACAGGTAGGTGATGCATATATGGGGTACATGGACGAGTTAGCGAGCAAAGTAACCTTGGGACCTAGATTGGCTTTATTTTATGGTGACCCTTAAACCCTTTTTATGTCACATACATTTTAGGGACATATGTCTCCCTCTTTACATTTAGTTGTATAATTTGCTATTCGCGACTTTAGCGATGGTTATGTTATGAAACTTCTAGTTAGACCCTGTATGTTTGACACCTTCCAATTTGGATATCTTTATAACAGGTTCAGGTTTTAAAAATTACAGGTTTTTACCCAAATGAACCTATTACAAACATATCCATGCAGTTTTATTCTAGAATTACGTGTTTACTCTTCCGCAATAAATGAGGGTGTCACAGTTGGTATCAGAGCATATTTGCTCCCGACGCACGTTTGTGCACCCCAATATAAATAACTTGACCTTAAAATAATAAACTTGAGAGATGGGTAAGATGGGTAGATTTAGGACCTTATGTTGTAGTCTCTTTGTGTTTGCTCTTTGTTAGGTACTAACCTGTTTGTTGATTGTCATTTAATAATTGTTGCGTTCTTGGATCAATGACTGTGAGCTTATCTATAGCTAATGGAATTATTACCTTTATTTAAAAAAAAAAAAAAAAAATTTGAACTAAAAGTTTTGAAAATATTTTAATGTTTTTCACTGGTTTTAACGTCAAATAGTGTTAAAGCTTGTTATTGGAGACGTCTGATAATTAGTTTTATCATTTGTTGGTGTAAAAATGTATTTTTATGTCTTTGAATTGGAATATTGATGTTCTTGAGTGATCGCCAAGAGTATCTCCGTTCCATTGAAAGGACACTTATATTTTACGAAGATCAAGATTTAGTGCCGATTGCTGAGGATTGAAGATTTGTTCAACCTTTGAAGAATGCTTTTACTTCCTTGCAGATGTTTCTCGTTCTTTTTGTATCTCGCCTTATTCTTAATCTCTTGGTGCTTATCCTCCTTCTAAACTCCCTTCAGTTTTACTTTAAAAGCTACGCTTGTACTCCTAACTTGTCTTTTGTTCCTTGCTTATCCTCCCTTAACGCCATTAGATAGTACTCTTTCTTGTGAGGAATGTTGACCTGGGTTGGAAAATTCGACTTTTGAGGAGATTGTTTGTGTCTGACCCTTAACCCTGGCTTTGAGAAGTCGTGATGTTAGAAAGACTTAGGTAAGGTGATGAGACATACTTAGTGATTCTTATACCTAGTTCCTTGACTAAGTAAGTCGAGTTGTGATTGGCTTCCATAATCACTTTGGACATGAGAGTTTGATAATGGGTATGACCATATGAGAAAAGCTAATGTGGGATTATTAGTTGGCTCTTGAGAGTTCTTGAGTTGAGAGAGATTTAGTATTGAGAAGAATTTGTTAACCCTATAGTTGTATAGACCTTGAGGTTGCATTGAGTACTTGAGATGATGGGATGATGTCGTAGCTGAGTGTAGCTGAGTGTAGTTCCGCTTTTGGGAATCCTGGATAAGTAAAAGGATAGAGAAACTTGAGATCCTATTGATTTTTCAGATTTTGGGGTTGGTATGTTACTACCTTGTTTTGAAATGAGAACCTTGTGGAATATTTGAGGAACCTTCTCTTGGAGTTTAGAGCTTGGTATTGGGATTCTTGATTGAAGGTTTACCTTTTTGAGAAACCCATAGTTGACACTAGTTGGATACGAATATATCTTTGTTGGAAGCCTTGACCTTAGGCTTGTGAAAGTTGTTTCTGGATGTTTGAGGATTTGGAGCGATGAAATCACACTTATAGTGGAGTACCTTGTTTCAGGGAATAGATTTGGATGAGGTAACATAAGCGATTGAGGAAAACCTTGGGAGTGATGTGGTTATGAGTTTTGTTGTTAGGAAGTTTTCGGAACCGTTTTGAGTGATGTTGTTGTTTGAGATAAGAGTGTCTGGCGTTTCTTTGTTGTTTAATTTTCCCTTTCTCCTCGTTCATAAGCGTTACCGTTCATACCTCATTTCCTTGCTTCATCTTGCTCCTCCTTTAAATTTGACACTCGTATCTTATGAAACTATATCTTTGACATCCTTGTAATTTTGACTTCAATTTTTACCCTATGAAAGTCATTATAGCTCTCTTGTGGCTTAAGTTTGAGCTCTCTTAACATACTTTGTTTTTATGCTATCTAAGTTACTTTCCTTTTTGTACAATTTCTAAATATTTCAAGCTACCATTTTTGGTTCGTTGCTAAAATTTTATGTTACTATTACAAAATTTTCCCTACTTGTAAAGATTTGGAAAAATGAAAATTCGATTTAATTCTCTAATTGCTCTTTGAGTATAGACTTCTTTATCATAGTTTTGAGTTGCTAAACCTGGGATTTTTGTAAATTTTATCCAATTTCTATTCACTTTGATCTAATTATGATGCTTTTGTCAAAGTTTAATGTTACACTTTCAGGGATTTGACCCCCAATTGGGTTTAAAAGTGAAACCTTTATTTCTATTTTGGCTTTTTGCAAAAGAAAATTTGGGTAAATTACCTTTTCTTTTGATTTTAACGTTGATCGGATGTTAGAACTCGTTATTAGAAACGTTTAATAACTTGTTCTACTCTTGTCGACGAGTGATTTTCGGTTTTAAATTTGTCTTTGACTTGGAAAGTTATTGCTCTTGTGTGCACGACAAGGGCAATTTCGTTCCATGAATGAGACTTATACATTTGAAAACTTTTCATTAATGTTTCTGAAAGTATTTTGATTTTCGATTTATACAAATGATTTGCCTTTGACCTTATCTTGGATTTGGAATGTGATGTTCTTGAATGCGCAACGAGAGCACTTCCGTTACTTTGATGAGAATCTGGTTCTGTCGGAAAATTTTATTTGAAACTTTTGAAAGAATTTTGATTCTTACGATAAATAACCTTTAAAATGTTTTGGTTACCGATTCCAATTCCAGTTTTATTTTTATAACCTTTCATTTATACTTTCAAGTTTCGAGGACGAAACTTTTTAAAAGATGGGGTGATTGTAACACCCCGTATTTTATTAAGTTGGATAAAATTCTTTTAATTGCTATTTTGAATTTAACTACATCATTTGACGATTTATATATATATGCTTAGCTAATTAATTAATTTCATCATAAGTCGATACGTTAATTTTAATAATCATTAATAAGTTTATTTAAAGTTAGTTCGAGTTTATTGAAATTAGTTCGAGTTTATTTATTTAATCATTTCCGTTTCTTTACGAGTCCTTATGAAAGTTGTTTTAAGTGAACCCGAGATGGATTTTGGGAACAAAACCGTCCAATTAGCTATTTTGAGCTTATTTCACTAAAATAGCAATTTTTATTAATATCCGTTAGTTTCGTAAAAATCGCTAATAATTCCGATTCAAGCTGATATCGTATTATTTCCGTTAACTAGCTGAGTTTATTTTATTTTCACTCATTAAATTTATTTATTATTGATTCCGTTTTATTACTGAAACTTTTACTTAAATCGGTTAAATTTAACTCGAAACGATTTTAATAACAATCGAAGTTTCTTAACGACGAAGAAACGTACGTATAATAAATAAAGGCTAGCGGGTCATTGTCTCATTTATAAACAACGCACGCCTGTTTTTTCTTCTTCTTCCTTCTTTTTCCTTCCTTTTAAATCTTGTTCTTTGAAATTTGATCTGTTAATCGACGTCGGTGCTTCGTTCCTTATCCGTTTTCAACTATTTTTGTTCCATAGCGCTCCTTTCGTCGTTCTCGTCAATCCGTTGTAAGTAAAATTCATTTTCGTTATGTATTTTTACAAACCCAATTTATATTTTTAGCTTTGTTTATTATAAGACGGTTGTATGTACTAAAATAGACGGTCTGGTAGAATATTTGTTAGTCATAAATGATTAGTTCAATCGGAAAAAGGTAATAATGATAGGTTACTCAGTATTACTTGTTAAATTTGTGTATTTTGAAAGTTTGGTTAGTCTGTTTTATAGTTGAGACGGTGTATAATTATATATAGGGATCATTATGGATGTTAATTAGTCCGTTGTATAGTTGAGACGGTGTATACTGATATGTGGAGATGATTGAGACGGTGTATACTGACCTCTAGGAATCATTTGGGATGCTAGTTAGTAAGTGGTATATTTAAGACGGTGTATGCTGACATGTATGGATTGTTTTGGGTGCTAATTGGTATCTTTGATAGTTGAGACGGTGTATCCGACATGTAGGGATTGTTTTGGGATGCTATTTGGGATCTTGTCTAGTTGTGGTATTGTGCGGAAAATAGGATTTGTTTTTGAGTCCGCTTTGCAGTACTTTGGGACATTTTGGGATGTTTTGACTCGGTTTAGGACTGGTTTAGGATTGATTGAACTACGATTTGGTACCGTTTTTTGTGCAGCCTTCCTGACTTTTTTGGGACAAATCGAAATGGAGGCCGTGTGGGCTGTTTTGGCCTCGGTGTTGGGAGCCGTGGTGTGAGTTGGGCTCGATTTTGGGACGGATAAAATGGTGCTTTATGGGACTATTTCTAGGGCGTAAAAGTTGTGACAATTTTCTGGGTATGCCTGTCAAAAGGGAGGGTCATAATGGTTTATGAACATAAGACAGTAGCTAATGAATATGATTTACATGTTTTGATTTAAATTAATTTCCGTCTCATATTTTATATAACGATAATTCGTTAATATCGTCCCTTCACATAATTATTTTAGGTGGCTCATATGTGGTTGAAGAGGAAGAGTAATTTTGGGTTTTAGAAGCTTTCTCAAGTTATTGCTTGTCTCTTTGCTAGCTTAAGGTAACTATTCCGAGTTACTCGACGAATTAATGTCACATTAGTAGTAAATGTGGTGCTTGTTGTTTGTTAAGTGTTTAGGTGATTGATAATGTTTTACTTTCATTTTTCACATGATAGAAATTGGAAATAGCATGAGAATAATATAGCGATAAAATTTGTAATTTGGGCCAAAGTAGGCCAAGACTCTGAGCTGGGCCAGATTGACCGAACGAGTTTGGTCAAACTAGGTTTAAACCAGTCAGCCTCGATTTGACCGATGACCCGTCGCGGGACTCGGGTCGAGGGTTTGTCTTTGAGGTGAGATTGGTTGTTATTGGAAATTTTATGTTATGTCTTGATATTTGTAATTATCATTTTACATGTTGGTTGTTGGATGCTTTGGATGCCTTATGCTTAGTCTTATTGCCTCTTTGCCATTTTAGCTTGTTCTCATGAATTATGAGATTAACGGTTAGCTGGAATTTGGATTATTATTGATATTGAGGATATTGTTGGATTGTCTGCTGAATAGACATTTATATAGCCTTTTACATGATAGAATGTTAGCATTTATGTTGGTAAGTTGGACTCTTTGCCCCTTTTATGGTTAATTGGGTATCCTACTTGTCTTGTGTGGTGTGGGCTAAAGTATTCAAGCTGGGACTAGCTGGGACTAGGTCCTAGGTGAGTACTTCGGCCTTCATCATAGATAGGTCTTTATAGTCTCTGACGAGTATATGTTCACTGCTTGATAGCCTTGTGTTCCTGACTAGTGGATTTATATCCAAGTTGGGGCATGACCTCAGGTACTTATTTTGATAGTATGGGGTCAGCTTAAGTACTAGCCAACCCTTCGGTGGTGTCCTTAGGGTACTCACTTCACTTTGTTTTAAAAAAGGTTGTGGGTCTTGGGTGCGGTGGTGTGTATCCGCATGTCTAGGTCTGCGCAGATTTTAGGCTAGGGTTGTGTTGTCTCTTGGCCATGTTTTCTTAATAGTAACCGCTGAGCCAAGATACCGGTTCGATTACCTTCCCTACCTCGTGGTATAGACTCGAGTTACAAAGTGACTATTGACGGGGCTAAGAACTTATGCCTGTCTTTGATATATTGCCCTTTCTTGTTTGATGATTCTATGAATCATAGAAGGTGAGATGCAAGCCGGCTATGGTTGATAGAGTTTGGATTCCTGGATGTTATGTGATTCACATGATAGTGTAGTATGAGTCGGTCTAGTATTCACATGCTAGGACTATGTGGCGTTATATTGTTGTTCACATGATAAGCACGATTGCCTTAGCATCTATATGCTAAGGCAGTGTGTGATTCGTATTCATATTCTTATGTTTACATGTTATATTAATTATGACATTTCGTGGCTGGGAGAACTCGGAGTTACTCCCCACTGACTGTGGCTTTCGTATTTGTATAAAATGCGAATGACAGGTAGGTGATGCATATATGGGGTACATGGACGAGCTAGCGAGCAAAGTAACCTTGGGACCTAGATTGGCTTTATTTTATGGTGACCCTTAAACCCTTTTTATGTCACATACATTTTAGGGACATATGTCTCCCTCTTTACATTTAGTTGTATAATTTGCTATTCGCGACTTTAGCGATGGTTATGTTATGAAACTTCTAGTTAGACCTTGTATGTTTGACACCTTCCAATTTGGATATCTTTATAACAGGTTCAGGTTTTAAAAATTACAGGTTTTTACCCAAATGAACCTATTACAAACATATCCATGCAGTTTTATTCTAGAATTACGTGTTTACTTTTCCGCAATAAATGAGGGTGTCACAGTGGGGGTGACCCTAGTAGACTCAGCCTCTGAATCAGCCACGACTTTGTGATAAAACAGTGGAAAGGGGACCTTAACTGGGACATTAGGAGTGTTAGGAGCTATAACATACTCTGACTCCGACTCAGACTCAGATCCTTCTTCACTTCCCTCCTTGAACATAGGGCCTTCTCCAGTTGTTATCTTGAGAATGCGGCCTTGGTGATCGGTCCACTTGACGGTCTTCCTCCAGCCTTGGGTGGCTTTCTCCGGGTCTGTATCGGAGATCAAGGCGGTTGGGTCAAATTGATTATCCTTCAGGGCGATGTTGATGACGTCCTCATAGTCGAGGTGTTTGACGTTATCTTCCCCAAAGAGGAGTGTGACAACTTGTCCGTCAAGGCATGGTGACGGCTTGGACTCAGTTGATGTAGCTTCGATGTTGTCGGGGATAAAGTAGCAGTCCTGGAAGACTTCCACTCCCGGGTACCTAGCCTTCACCACAGATTCATAGATTGGCTCTGGAAAGCCATGGTAGGGCTCAGACTCTCCCTCGGGGACAAAGTATCCGTTGAGAGTCAGATGGTAGGGACGGAGGATAACCCCGTGCTTCTTGCATTTTCAGAGTAGGAGGTTCATCTCCTGGATATCTTCGTTGGTAGGTTCATATCACAGCCCAAAGGGAATGTTGGGGACCTTAGCCTGTTTCAAGGGAGGTAATGGGTCTTTCAGTGGATTGAGCGGCAAACCCCGGAAATAACCCTGACGCATCATAATACGGTTGACCGTGAGGTTGGTGAACGGGTCACAATCCGAGGGCGTCAATTCATCAGTTATGGCGTTCACGGCTTTGAAACCCCACATTTCGTTGTCATCCTCCTCAATGGCTTGGGAGGCTATCCCCTTTCTCATGACTGACTTGATCGGGGAAGCGGGAATCGTGATCGTTTTCCCGTTGAAGTGGACCCTGATTTTCTGGTGGAGAGTTGAGGTGACCGCCTTGACGGCGTGAATCCAGGGACGTCCCAGGAGCATGTTGAAGGACGCGTCGATGTCGACCACTTGAAAACTGGTTTATCTTTCTAGTGGTCCGGTTGCGACGGACGAAGCGACTAGCCCAGCGACCTTGCGACGAGTGCCGTCGTAGGCGCGTACTCCTTGATTTGTTGGGACCAAATCAGATTCCTTGATACCCAGCCTGTGGGAAGTTTTAAGAGGAATGACATTTACCGCGGAACCGTCATCCACGAGGACCATGGGTATATTTTTCTAGAGGCATTGTACGGTGATATACAGGGCCAGGTTATGATTGGCTCTGAACGGAGGGATATCCTCGTCGGAGAAGACGACCGGGTTGTTTAGATCAGGGGCGTCCCTCGTCATGTGCGCCACTATTTCTTCTGGGGAAGAGGTGGAGGGCACGGTTAATTTTCCCAAGGCCTGCAGCAAGGCCTGTCGATGCTCAAAAGACGTTGCGATCAATTGCCAAATTGAGATTTTGGCTTTTGCTTTCTGGAGCTGTTTCAGGATTGAGTTCTCGGGGGCCTTTGGTTGAGTGTCCACCTCTGGGACAATTTGGTCATTCGTTGTTGGGACGACCGTTGGATTTTTCGGACTTTGATAGGGACGTCCGGACCGGGTGAGATGCCCGATTTCTTTCGCCCGATTCTCCTTCCCTGGGATGATGTAGACATCCTCAACATCATCTCTCCATGTGCCGTTAATTTCGGAGTCTCGAGGATACCTTGGAGGGGTATTCCTCGGTGGGTAGTTCTTGTGAGGGATATTTTTGTGAGGTCGATTTTTATGGGGGTAGTTATTTTGAGTGTGATTTTCGTGGGGTCTATGCCAGAATGGTCGCGGGAGCAATCCATCCTGGGGTGGGTAGTTTTGAATGTTTGGGGAATTTTCCCTCGGACGCGGTGCTGGGGGATTGAAGATGAGTCGACGGTAGGCGTCGTTGAGTCGGGTGATTCTTTCAGAGAGGCTGGCTATGGCCTCCTCAACTTGCTGAAACATAGTGAGCATAGTGGCAGCACTAAACACAAACACTCCGTCTGAAGGATCTTTTTCCAAAGCATTCACCTCGTCTAGGGTCGGCTCATCGTCAGAGATGGCGTGAATTCCCAGGGGATTCGTTTTGTTGTTCGGTTTAGTTGGTGGGGGTAAAGGCAAATCTCCTTTCTCGATCATGTCTTGAATGAGGTGCTTGAGTTTGAAACAAGTTTCGGTATCATGTCCTTTCCCTCGATGATACTGACAGTAAGCATTGGGGTTCCAGAACCGGGACTTTTTGGCGTCGGTCGGATCCGGGGTGGGTCCGATCGGTTGTAGCTTCCCCTGGTACATGAGTCTTTTCAGAGCACTTGCATAAGTCGACCCTATGTTGGTAAACACTCTCTGGGGGCGCTCAGTTTTCTTCGTAGATGGTTCAACGAGGTTAACCTCATTAATATTGTTTGTCTGGCCATAAGGGCGAGATCCGGTTGAGGTGGATCCCTGATAGCCTCTGCCATTGGTCTTTGCTAAGACACCCTTTCGGAGGTCGTCCTCAATGCGCGTCCCAAGAATCTGCAGATCTTGGAAAGTTTTGATATTCTGATACCTCAGTAGGTTGGCATAAACTGGGCGGAGATTGTTGACAAACTTGTCCACCACAGTTGATTCACTCGGTTTACTGACCAATTGAGTACTCACCCTCCTCCAACGGGTTAGGAACTCAGTGAACCCTTCTTTGTCGTTCTGGGTTAGCACTTCGAGAGTACGGGTATTGGCCTGGATCTCGACATTGTCGGCATATTGTTTGGCAAACTCAACTGCGATCTCATCCCAAGTAGTAAGGTTTTTCGAATCAATGGAGTAGTACCATTGGCGAGGAATCGGCTCCAAAAAGGATGGGAAGATACGGATAAAAAGTTCCTGTTTGACCCCTTTAATGGCCATGTATTCCTTGAAAGCACGGATATGGTTGAGTGGATCTTCCACTCCTTTGAACTTAGGCACATCAGTCAGGGTGAAGTTGTCAGGTAACTGGTCCCCAACAGGTTCGAACCTTCGGTTGTTCTCAAGATGGATATTGTTACCCCGGGCTAGGAGCTGTTCTTCCAAGAGCTTCACCTCTTCTCGATTCGATCGAGGTGGGGTATTATGTTCCCCAGTTTCCTTGTTCTCCAGGGTGTCGATACGGGTCTCGACGCGATCCAGGGTGACCTTAAGAGCGGTAAGCAGGCTGGTTAGCTGATCAGTTGTGACATCTCTGTTGTTATCATTTTTTTTTTTTTTGGTGAAATGTAAGAATTCCATTAATAACCGTAACAAAAGTTACAACACCGTTTTTTGGTTACATAACAATTTCAATTCCTAAAGGAATTTACAAACGCAATTTGACACTACTTAGCCACATAACATCTAGATTTACTAAATTAGGCTGAAGCCGTGAGCTAACTCTCATTCTTAATAACTTCATTATCTGTGACACAACCAGATTAGGCCTAAGAATGCAGTCTGCAACCCTAGCCTGATTACGTTGGATCCAAATGTGGTATTGAGCTGCAATAACAGCACACAGGAGGATCCCTTTCTTCAGTTTGGAATGCTGCCCAGAACCTATCAAAGATATCAAGTCAGTTGCAGGAAGAGCAACATCCAACAGAGTACCAAGCTCAGTATAAATCTTTCTTGCATATTCACAAGTCTGAAACAAGTGAACATGATTTTCAATCCCCTTACCACAGAGTAAACAGTCAGCATCAACTGCTATGCCTAGGGACAGCAGCCTCTCCTTGAGCAGAAGAGCCTCTCTGGCCACAAGCCATGCAATAAATTGATGTTTAGGGATACACCAAGGATTCCAGACCTGTTTATGCCATGATACAGTCTGGAATTTCTGTCTGAGAAGATCATAACCACTTTGAACTGTGTAGCCTTTAGTATCTAACACCCAATGCCCATTTGAATAACCAGCAGCCAGTTTATCCTTGATTCTACAAACTGACTTCCAACCCCAACTGATATCAGTCCCAGGTTGATAATCATCCCAGCTTTGACCCTTTAGACAAACTTGGTTACCCACTTCACCCAAAGTCTATCTGGATTGAAATAAACCCACCATACAAGCTTGCCCACGGCTGCAATGTTCCAGATATGACTATCTCTGAGACCCAGTCCCCCCTTAGACTTGGGGGAGCAAACTTTCTCCCAACTCACTCTAGGACATCTGATAAAGTCAGGCCCTCCATCCCAAAGGTAGTAAGAACAGAGGACACTAACACCAATCTTCCAGAGTATGACAATTTTTTGGAACCAAAGCTTCTTATACGAGTGATTAGTTTCTCCACCAGAATATTACAGTCCAGCTTAGACATTCTACCACAGGTAATGGGAACTCCCAGATACCTGAAAGGCAAGGAGCCTTCATGGACCCCAGAAATTTGCAGAATCTCATGCTTAATATTAGTAGGGACCCCATTAAAAAAGGCATTAGTCTTGGTAGGATTCATCTGAAGACCAGAGGCATGAGAAAAGGTGGAAAAGGATCTTAAAATAACCATAATAGACTTCACATCTCCTTTGCAAAATAGTAAAAGATCATCAGCAAACATCAGGTGGGACAAATTCAAGGGACTACAAAGAGGGTGGAATTTGAAAGGGAAAGTAGCAGTAGTATAGGCTAAAATCCTACTCAAATACTCCATAGCTATAGTGAAAAGAAGGGGAGACAGGGGGTCACCCTGCCTCAGCCCCTGAGCCCCCTTGAAATGTCCAAAAGTCTCACCATTAAGAACAAGAGAGTATGAAGCAGTTCTTGTACACTCCATGATTAGATGAATAAAGAAAGGAGGGAAATTTAGAGAATTGAGCATTTGTTCTAAGAAATCCCAATTAACTGAGTCATAGGCTTTTTTAAGATCAACTTTGAGCATGAATCTAGGTGACACAGACTTCCTCTTATAACATCTAATCACATCCTAACAAATTAGGATATTCTCCACAATACTACGACCTTTAATAAACCCACCCTGGCTATCACTAATAATATGGGGAAGAATTTGAGCTAGCCTGTTGCACAACAATTTTGAGATACACTTATAAACAACATTGCAACAAGAAATGGGTCTGAATTGTGTAACATTTTTGGGTAGATCACATTTAGGGATTAAAGTAACCAGGGTATGATTGATTTGTTTTAAAATCTGACCATTGTGGAAGAAATCATGAATAGCCTCACACACAGAAGGACCCACAATGTCCCAGGAATCCCTAAAAAACCCACTGGAATACCCATCAGGCCCAGGAGCCTTATGGGGAGGAATAGAAAATAATACCTGTTTTATCTCATCATTGGTGATGGGAGAAAGCAGGATAGCATGATGCTCCTCAGAACAAATATTACCCAGTTGAACCACATGTTGAGAGATCTTTGTAACAGATGAACTGGTTCCAAGTAAATCAGTGTAAAAATCAATAAAAGCCTTCTGAATATGAGTGATATCATCACACATCACACCCTTATTATCCTCAATTTTCATAATTTTACTCCTCACTTGCCTTGTTTTGATCACACTGTGGAAGTATCTGTTGTTGCAGTCCCCTTTATCCACCCATGTGACTTTGGACTTCTGCACTAAAAAGGTATAACACGCATCCTCCAGAAACCTCACACTGCTAGCAGCTTCAATTTCCATATGAATAAGATCAGGATTGGTGGGGTCAATCCTTAGCTTCTCCTGAATGGACTCAAGATACATCCTAGCTCTGGCAGCATTGTTCTCAATATCATCAAAGTCATGCCTATTGAGACTCTTTAATGGCCCTTTAAGATTTTTCAGCTTATGAGTTAACTGGTACATTTTGGTCCCAGGCCAGTATTTACTCCAATGCTCTTGGACACAAGACTTGAAGTCAACAGATTGACTCCACATGTTGAGATATTTGAAGCTTCTCCTCTTCTTAGGTCCATCACATTGTTCTTGCACCACACATGGTGTATGATCAAATGTGCCCTCACAATAAAAGTGAGCATAGGCAAGGGGGTTTGCAGTGAGCCACATTTGATTCACTAAAACTCTGTCAAGACGGCTATACACTCTGGTGGAAGGATCTTGCTTGTTGCACCAAGTATAAAGAGATCCAGAGGCTGGACAATCCATCACTTCACACTCATCAACACAGTGTTTAAAATCACCTATTTCTTCCTCTGTGTTGTGACCACCCAGTCTTTCATTAGGACTAAGAACAGTGTTGAAATCTCCACAAATAACCCAAGGTCCCTGAGTCTGAATTTTAATTTGAGAAAGCTTTACCCACAACTCTTTCCTTTCTTGAGTTCCATTGTAAGCATAGACCACAGTAAGAGCAAACTGAAACTTAGACTCCACATCCATGGCTACTAAATGAATAAATTGAGCATCATAAAGAAGAATTTGGACAGTAAACATAGTAGGATTCCAAATAATCCACACTCTACCCCCATGATGAAGGTGAGTGTTAGTAGTGACACACCAAGAGTTGCAGAAATTGTTTTTAACAGCATTTAGAGACAAAGGCTTGACCTTTGTCTCAAGGAGGCCAAACAGTCCAATCTGGTGGAGGTGAAGAAAACTTTTAATGCTATTTTGTTTAGATGGACTGTTCAACCCCCTCACATTCCAGAACCCCCATTTATGCATTACCCCCATCTGGAGGTAATACACTACCAATTGTCCCTATTCCTACTTTAGGGGTCAAGTTGTTCAGAGTTTCCAGGAGATTATGGGAGCCAAATTGCATAGCCTGATGTCCAGTCTCGACAATTTCTTGCCTACTCAGACGAATAATCTTGCGAGCAGGAGAATCAACCATATGGTACTTCCCATTTCTAGACCAGGAGACTTCAAAATTGTTGGGTTTTTCAAAGGCGGTACTTACAGGGATATCCTCTTGAGTATTGAGGGGAGGTGATACAACAGTGACAGTAACAGCAGGTTTCTGAGTCTGCTTTGGTCTCCATTGTTGTTTCCCCACCGGGTTAACAGTCTTCTGAGGGATATCCTTCTTACCATCCTTTTTGCCTTTCCTGCACTTAGCAGCTTCATGACCTACTCCTTGGCACTGAGTGCATAGAAGTGGTTTCCATTCAAACTCCACTTTCAAAGAAATGGTACTGCCATCCACATCACGGAATTTGACTGACTCAGGGATTGAGTGACCAAAAGGAACATCAATCATCACTCTGGCAAAACTAAGACGAGTTTTCCCTTGGGTAGCATCATCACATCGAACAAATTTGCCCATGATACCAGCAATTCTAGGTAAACACTTCCCCCAAAACTTAAGAGGAAGGTTAAAAATTTTTACCCATACTGGTACTTCTTTGATAGCTTCTTTCTCCAGGGCTACACCTTCATCCCAAGGGCGAACAATTAGCGGTTTATTGTCGAACAAAAAATGACCTTGTTGAAGGATCTGTTGCCGGGCTTGGTTAGTGCGAAACCGTACCAGGAAAACGCCATTAGCACAGAAGGAGATCTTATCGATGGGATAATTGGACCATAAGCGCTTGAGAAAACCTTCAACTACATCAACAAGCGGATTCGCACCAAGGATAAACCCATACACAGAATTTTTCCAATATTCTAACTCTTCTTTCACATCATCATTTGAAAACTGCAGCAAGTCAGAGGATTCCTCCGGAATGGTAGCCAAAGGTTGCTTCCCACGGCGTCTGGTTTGAGTAACCACTCTTCAGTAGGGGCCAAAGAATCCAGATCATACGGGGGTATTCCGACCAATTGATTAACATCCGCCGTCTTCTGAACCTGCTCACAGTCAGGACCACCAACTACGACAGTAGTCTAGGACGAAACAGACGAAGAAGCTTGATATCATTGTTATTGTTGGACGAAGCTGAAGACGGGGCCATGGCTCTGAGGCAGAAAAATGGCTCACATTACAACTCAATCCGACATGGTTCCAAGACTGAACGCAGACAACACAAAGGACGGGACAAAGATCAGACTCAACAAGACGGGGCGACCGTGTGTGGTCCCTCGGTGCTGACTCGATTTATGACGTGACGGTGTTTGGCCGAACCTTTGACACGAGTCCAACATGACGGCGTGACGCCGTTGGACGGGTCTCGTGGTTAGACGACTCATAAGTAAAGACCCATAAGTACGTTTGCTTTGACTCGATAGACACGAGGCGGAATTGGAATGGTGGACTGAAGTTTTCGAAAATAGAAATTTTCAAAAAGATTCATTTGTCGCTTTAATGGACGGCTTCCGAAGATAGAAATCTCCGCAAGTCGATCAGTTGAAATGGATCGTCTTAAGTTTATTTGCAAAAGACGGTTTGAGTTTGAGTCGGCTCAGAAAACAGTGCATTGTTTCCCAAGACGGTTTTTGAAATTCAAAATTGTATGTTTTGAAAATCGAGTTTGAAATGTTTGAAAAGGTCTCGGGGACGGTGCATGGTCCTCGAGATCCCGAAAGTGTCTCGAGAAAAGGGTGTGTGCTTTCCTCGGGTTTTGAAAGAGCCATTGTCGACGCGAAACGGGTTAAAATCCGTGTCTAGACGCGGCGATTATAACGGCGTAAAATGGTGATTTGAAATGGTTATACAAAACCGGGTTTAAAAATCGTCATTACGACGGCCTAGAAAGGCGTGTTGAAATGGTTATACAAAATCGAGTTTGAAAATCGTCATTACGACGGCCTAGAAAGGCGTGTTAAAATGGTTATACAAAACCGGGTTTGAAAATCGTCATTACGACGGCCTAGAAAGGCGTGTTAAAATGGTTATACAAAACCGAGTTTGAAAATCGTCATTATGACGGCCTAGAAAGGCGTGTTAAAATGGTTATACAAAACCGAGTTTGAAAATCGTCATTACGACGACCTAGAAAGGCGTGTTAAAATGGTTATACAAAACCGCGTTTGAAAATCGTCATTACAACGGCCTAGAAAGGCGTGTTGAAATGGTTATACAAAACCGGGTTTGAAAATCGTCATTACGACGGCTTAGAAAGGCGTGTTAAAATGGTTATACAAAACCGGGTTTGAAAATCGTTATTACGACGGCCTAGAAAGGCGTGTAACGGTCGGCGAAAGACCGAGTTTGAAATGGCCATTATAACGGCGCAAAAAGGTTTTTTTGAAAGTTTGAAAATGACACGGAAGGCCTTATGATCAAGTAGCACATAAGCACTCGCAATTCATTATATTATGCATTATGCTGACACGGGTTTTGGCTTAAAAGGGTGGGTTACACACCAAGCAATCAAAACCCGATTTGCGAGAGGGATACCAATCCAAACAAAATGTGTAAGGAGGGTGCCATAGCCTCGTGCTCGAAAGTGATGAAAGCTCTTTGACGAAACAGAAATGTGTAACGTCAATGGTATGCTTGACTCAATCGGGATTCGAAACGCGGGGATGAGAAAACTCACGCCGACGAGACGAGCCAATTGGTCGAAAAGGGTTAGGTTGTGGTCCAGGACAAGGAACCCGACCGTGACCGTAATATCAATTAATGCATTCCAACCAAGACCTCGTTCGAGTCTCACCATCTAGGGATCACAATGACGTAAGTGTCCTAGTTATCCCCAGCGCAGTCGCCAATCTGTGGACATGGGCCACGTCTCGGTCTGTGGATTTGGGCCACCTACCGGTCCGCGGTCATGGGCCACCTGCGAGCCCACTTCGATCTGTTGACCTGCAGTGGTCTTTTGAAAGCCACGCTCGGTGGCGTAAAAATTCTTTCGGCCGGATCGTTTTAGATCAGTCGATTTCGTCTCGGTTAGGGTCTCGAAACGATTAGAGATGTTCGGAGTCGCCACCAAGCATTTGTGGGATGCCTGGAACCCGTTCGAATTCCACTTTATACCTCGGTCAAATTGAAGCACAAAGCAGCGTTTGACATAGGTACTAAAGATAAGGAAATCGTCCCTCTTTAGCATCCTATCTCTAGAATGACTCTCGTACGCCCTGGATAAGGTCGTTCACTATCCAAAGTTTCTGAGTAAGAGGTGAAGGTACGTATTGGGAAGCCTTTTAATCAGACACCCAGTCCCGCCCGCGTTTGCGGCCTCTACTAATCGATCTTGGTTAGTTGAATGCAAAAGTTGATAAAACGGTTTAAATGCATGAATGCGCATCCAATAATTTAAACCTAACATGTGAGAGCTTTCTAAGTCGGTTGATTTAATCCAAGTATCAAGTATAAGATGTCGAGTTGGATTAATGATTGATTTGCATGCAAGACGGAAATTAAACATCCATTTACCGTATTAGGTTTAGGGTGCATAACATGATCCATTTGTCTTAGTAAGGCATTTTGCAAATATGGTTTTGGATAATCAAATAGTCATCTGATCCGTCCTATATCCGGGTTAACCGGAGTCGGGATCGTCCTAGACTAATGCTGGAAGGGAACATGCCCTGTACCAGACAGCTACATGAGGCGCGAGCCAGCCGGCGATACAAAGGGCCTCCCTCTGGTTTTGAGAGTGAGAAATGGAGAGCCTGTTTAGGCGCGGGTTAGCCCACGGTTTATGTGACGTGTTCTGACCTTTTAGAAAACGTTATAAAACGTGTTGGAAATGGGTATTTGAACCCGGTTTGACTTGAAGGGGTCATTTAGACCGCATTTGTTGATTTGAAGAACTTGACTCGAATAATCATCATTATTTTGATAATATTCGGTGTCGGGTTCAATTTGACAAACTTGACATGAATAGTTTTGAAAATAATTATGGACTAATTGTTTTAAGTCCATTTGAATGTCATTAGTCGATACTCATCATCGTACCCGGGTTAAAATCTGGCATGGTATGTAGAACCAAGGATGACTTTGTGTTGGTGACTAATATGTTTGTTTGAAAATGTAAAGAAATGAAATAAAAGGCTTTAAAATACCTTTTAAATGTCATTAACCAAATATTATCACCCAAACACGGATTTAACCTTCACGGTATGAGGAACCAAGGGTGAAAAATGCTTTATGGTTAAAACATGTGAAATAAAATAAAAATGGTTCGAAAATACTTGAAATGGTGAAAACCGATTACAAATATGAAAAATGGATCAAGGGAAATGACGAGAACAAACACAGTTGATCTCTGGTCTGAATACCCCATTTAGGCGCGGGTTAGTTGGCGACCTAAGGGGCTTCTGCCTCAGACCAAAAATCAGTTTTGGCTCGTTTATTCCATGTTTTGGTTCATGTTATGCATGTTTTAGCATTTTATAGTAATGAAACGAATGAAAATATAATAAAATAGGACTTTTACACCCTCATACTTACATGTTTGGTTATGGCGAGTGACCGACGTAAGTGTAATAACTCGTTTGATCGGAAAAAACTCGGTTTAAAACCGTTTTGATAAGTAAAAAGAGTGTTTTAAGTTTAGTGATGGTGTAGTGGTCGAAGTGGTCGGTCAAGTGATTTAATGCACGATGACGGTACCAAACAATGTCTAAGGCTCGTGTTTACGATCGGTAGGTCGTAAATACGCCTCGGGTTGTGACTTAAGAAGTCGAGTCGAGAATTTTAAGGGAGAAAAGAGGGGGGCGGACACTCGCGTAACTCTCAAATGGGTGGCATTTGAGGGGTATTTATAGGAGAATGAGTGGTTGTGTGAGTTATGAGCGACGTGGCCACTTGGGCTGCTCAAAGAGGCGCGAGCCACGTCGCGGGTCTTCGAGGTGTGTTGTCGCTTTCACAACAAACGCAATCATGATTTGTTCTATCCTAGGTTTTGTAGTCGCATGTTTGGTACTTGACCAACATGAATCCGGGAAAACTTAAGGTAGAAGGTTTGAAATGTTTTGTTTTTGGTGGTTGACTCGGTTTGACTCGTTGTTGGAGTCGGGATTTGAATTTTTGAGTCGGTTTTTGGTCCGGTGTCGGTTTTGACTCTAGTTAGTGTCATTGCGACCCCGTCGTCGTGCATTAAACACTCCAGGTATTTTTGAAATGTTTTGAGATGTTTTATTTTCGAAATCGTATTAATTTTTTCGACGTAAAGTTGTACACAAACTGTCGATCAAACGCCGCGATTCCAAAACATGTTGTAGTCCGATAATCATCGGGTGTTTGTTGGAGTCTCAGCAGATACTGGGTATCTACAGGAGGTTCCTGTGGTGGTATTGTGGGGTCGAGGGGGGACATAGGGACTACTCAGGGAACCATCATGGGTCAGTGGTGACTCCAGTGGTGGCCATAGGTGGTGAGGTTGAGTGAGAGGATGGTGTCGGGTTTTCGGTATTAGTAGTATCATGGTGGTGTTTAGGGCGTGAGAATTTGGGGTGTTGGTGGTGGTTTGGCTGCGCTGGTGGTTGTTGGTTATCGGGATGCGTTGGGTTTCAGGCTAGGGTGTGGCAGGATTGGTTGATGCTGACGGTGGCTAGGGGTGTCGCGGTAGGCGGGTATTGGTGAGGTGTTGATCACGGTTTTAAAACCGTGAATTTTGTATGTGTGGGGTTGTTTCACGTGTTTTGGGGGTTTGGTAAATGGGTTGACTTGTTTGTTTGTGACGGGTTTTGATTTGGGTGACTTGGGTTTTAATGGGTGATCGGGTTTTGACTTATTGAAATGGGTTTTTATAATTATATTATACGAGATTATAATTAACGTAATTAATTAATTAATTAATAATTAATGTAATTATTTGAATAAAGTATATAAGTAGTAATTACTATTATTTGTATTTGGTGACGGGTTTATTGAGGAACTTTAATTGTTGATTGGATTGCATAATTGGAGTGCGTAATTGGAGTATTCGCTTGCCAGGTAGGATAACTACTCAACTGGCTGTATTATTGTATTTCATGATACGTGCATTTTATATAGTCCTTTTTGGCCTTTTTATGCACGTATTTCTATGCTATTATCGTAGTTTTATGCTACGAAATGCCCCGAATAAGCTACTTTGGTTTGTTTTGTTCTATTTGGAGGAATGGACCAGAAAATAGTGAAATCGAGCCTTTTACCGTCCGTTTAGCATGCATTTGGAGGAAGAGTGAATTTGGAGCGGGAATGTAGCTGTCTTGAGATGTGCAAAGAAGTAAGATAGCTAGGCGAGCAAAGGAAGAACTTCAAATTGCTAGTGCCTACTTTGAAGAGCCATATCTCGCGTTCTACAACTGATTTTCAGGTGATTCCAATTGGAGATGAAAGCTTATCCTCTTAGCTTTCCAACCCCACCGGAATTGTCCTGTTTGCCCAAGTAACGAAGAAATGACAGCCGTTTGAAGTTCAGTCCATGAAGTAGGAATTGTGCGCTGGAAAGTACTCGATCAAGTACAATTATGTTCGATCGACTCCTTTTTCTACTCGATCGAGTAGTTGCATTTTAGGGTTTACTCGATCAAGTATTTATTTCACTCGATCGAGTGGTTTGAGCTTAATTTTGCTCGATCGAGTTGTTTCAAAACACTCGATCGAGTGGTTTCTTATTGGGCTCGGGCTTTTTAGCTTTATTTTGTTTCTAGGTCAAATAAAATCGTCTTTCCTATAAATAGGAAGACGACAGTACACCTTGGACATCACTTTTACAATACTTTTTTTCCCTATTACTGCTGCTACTTTGTTCTTCTCTATTTTCCGGATCTTATTCTGTAATTTCTCTCTTTTTCCCTTTTCTCTTTATTTAATGTTTACTATTTCTCTTTCTTTTGTTTTTATTCTTCCCTTTACCATGTCTAGCTAATTCTCTTTGCTAGGATTAGGGGATTCGATGAATGAATGTTAATTGCTAATTAGTTTATATATTTGTCGTTGTTTAAGTCTATGTTGTTAATCGCTGCTTTAATTGTATCTTGCTGATTGAATCGATGCAATTAGCCTTTTTAACCTTGGTAAGCCTTGACCTAGACCGGAAGGTTGGAAGGGGTGAGACCCGCAGTGAACGATAGAATGCTTTAGTCAGGGCGGAAGCTAAGATAATAGTATTTTAGGGCGAATTGAGACCGGAAGGAGATATTCATTGCCCCTTAGACCGACACATCGACTAATCTGTGACCTTAACTGCAATTAATTGACATTCATTGATGAACCGACATCCTAGTTTCCCTTCCCTCTGCTTAATTTCTCTTATCTCTATTTCTCTTGCCTTAATCTCGTTAGTTTAGTCAAAACAAGCAAACCCCCATCTTGTGACCGTAGACAGACCGAATAGACAAGGAGATAGTGACCGCCTCCCTGTGGAGATCGACCCTACTTATTGCTAGCTTCTGTTAGTGTAACTAGGTATTTTAATTTTGGTACCTGACGACGGTATCAAATTTTGGCGCCGTTGCCGGGGAGGCAACTATTTATTTGCTTGTTATTTTTGTCTGTCTTTAGCTTCAAGGGATTTATCCCTTGAGGCCGTTCTAACCTTTTTCTTTAGTGCTGTTTTGATAGGTCCTACAGGTCCTACCTAGACAGTTCTAGGTAAAAGATTGTCAAAGGGAAGGCTTGAGTACCTTTGACCCGTCACCTATGTTCCATTATATGGCGCAGCAAGTGATTTACTGTGGGAGATGTGGTGTTGCTGGGCACAATGCAACATTTTGCATGGCAGAGAACGACAAGGTCTACGCGTTCAAGCACCGTAGACGAGCTAGCCATTCCGCTGTAGTTGTGCCGCCATTTCTGCCCTATCAGCGAGGCTATCAAAAGCCTCCATTTATCTGGCCACCGCGACAACAAGCTCCTCCTCCTGATAGACAGAAAGAAGAGATTGTAGAGCTAAAATCTTTGATGAAGGCACTTGCATTCCGAGTGCAAGAAGATGATAGACGTAAAGAAGCTCAACTAATTGAGCTGGAGTCTCAAATAGCTGCTGAGTCGATTATTGGGCAACCAGAGAAGGTATACTTTACCTACACCAAGAGTGGTCTTTCCCATGAAGGACCCGAGTTGCCTAGCGCTATTAATGATTTGGATGACTCGAATTACGAAGATCTATCCGAAAATGAGGCGTGTTATGAAGATTTCTGCGATGCACTGCAAAGATCACTCGATCGAGCTAGTAATAGTGCTCGATCGAGTGGATTTCCAGAGAAAACGTTCGATCGAGCAGTTCAATGTGCTCGATCGAGTGAAAATCAGGAAGAAAGCCTTCGACCGAGTAATAATTCCACTCGATCGACTGATTTGGCCAGAGAGAGCAATCCAACGTCACTTGGGTTCGTTCTAGATGACGATTTTGACAATGACAATGGTTATGGTGAATCTCCCCTTTTCAAAGCCGAGTTGGATGCGCTTGAGGCTGCGATTTACGGGACGGAATCCACAGAGGAGGGTAATGAGAAGGCATCTGAGTCTGTGATTGCTCCTAGCGCGGAAGAGGTAATATCTTCCTTTGTCAATGATTCCATCATTGAGAGAAATCAAACCGAGGTAGTTAACGATAATTATATTATTGTTTGTATATTGCCTCACTTGACTTATGCTTCGTATTTCAATGTTGTACCCCCTCCCAGTTGGTCGATTAATTTAGCAGTTTTTCACCGTTCTTGTCATCTTAATTTTGTTAATCTGGAACGATACTCTAAATTATTGATAATTGCTCCCGAGCTCCTTTATTTTGTTGACAAATTTAGGAGCTGTCGTAGGAAATTTGTTAGGCTTAAACGGATGCACATTTCAATTTCCTATTTTATTTTTATATTATGGTGCTACTTATGCTCTTGTGTAGCACATGCGCAGATATATGATCTCATGCTAAGAGCTTTGAGTTGTTTTGATTGTGACTGATTGGGCAGCTGGATGAAAAAGAAGGTCGAGCTGGGACCTCTCTGAAACTAGTGCTACCCGAGAGGCAACCCGTAGATTTTTATTTTTAGTTGTTTTGTTAGAACATTTCATTTCATTTTAGTTGTAATAATTGGTTTTCATACCATAAACTATATCGGTTATACTTGGTTTGTCAGTTTTGTGGGCTGTTTTATTGCGTCTTTGCAGGTTTCTACTGAGGACGACTCGATCGAGTACATTTGTACTCGATCGAGAACTTTTTATGCTGATTTCACTCGATCGAGTATATATTCTATTCGATCGAGTACCTGCTAAAGATGATCCCTCGTTCGAGTACCTGCTAAAAGATGACCACTCGATCGACCATTATTCTTCCTTGATCGAGCAGTTTAAGACGCCCTTTGCTTGGATTAGCTTCCTGTGACGATGTTCTGGGCTATTTCGTGACCTCCCACGTTGCTGGCTGGTTTGGGGAGGTCCCTTATTCGCGTATCTTGTGAGTTTTCCGCATCTTCACTCTCCTCTTTTAGTTTGCATTTCCTTTCCATGTTTTGGTACAATGAGGGCATTGTACGGTTTGGTTTGGGGAGGTTATGCATCCATATCTGTGTTTGCATGTTGTTTTTATTGCATTTCTGTTATCACGTTTAATTTCTGTATGCATTGCATTGTTATTTCCATAAAATTAAAAAAAAAAATCTCATAAAAATTGAAAAATTAGAAAAAATTCAAAAAATTTCACGTCTACTTTTGCATATAGGTTGAGTCGGAACGGTTGATTTCAATGATGAAATTGCACTGTTATTTGTCTTTTTGCCTAAGCCCTGCATTGAAACTATTATCTTTTTAGCTTTGTCTTATTGCATATCTACGAGTTAATGTTAAAATTTAGCCTGAACGAATAGACTTGACCTAAAATTTGATACCTACTTATAATTTCTAAGGATTTAGAGCCGTATAAACTGGTGTCATTTGTGACCAGTTTCATATAGGATTGTGAGTAGTTACTCCTTGCATATCATGTATCATTAATTTGCACGTATATATATGAAATTCAATTGCTTTTTGCCTGCATACATTCGGGTTAGTGGTTGGTGTCACATGCAGGAGGTGCTTACAATTTCCTTTTCTTTCATTTTTACCCATTTAACTCCACATTAGCCAAATTTGCCTGTTGACCCTTAATTACATCTAAATTTAGCCTATCTTGTCAAGCTAGTTAGTGTATGTTTTGCGGTATATTGTTTATTGTGCCAAGTTTGGCTTGTATCTGAGGATTTGGAGTTGATAATTTATAAAGAGAAGGAGGATGAAAAGAAAAAGAAAAAAAAAGAAAAAAAACGTGAAAAAGAAAGAAAAAGAAAAGAATTGAAAAAAGACGAAAAATGATGAAAGAAAGAAACCGAAAAAAAATAGAAAAAAGAGAAAGGAAAAAAAAGATGTTGTTTTATGAGACGGTTTCGCTCCTATGCTTTATTTATATTTATTGAGGAGTATTTTCAGTTCGGTTTGGTGAGTTTTGTGCCAAATGAAGGGCATATGCGCTTAATTTATAATTGAGTTGGAAATGGATGTTGTTATATGGTTTTGGTTAGGTACTAGGTTGGCCGCCTATACCTCCACATTCCCATAAATGTTTTGCCTTTTCTTACCCATTGCCTCACTTTGCCATATTTTTGTAAGCCCTCGGCTGTGACAAGACCTTGTTTGGTTGGAATGTGTGTACGGTAGCTAGAATTGTCTATCATATTAGCTGCATGCATGTCTATGTGGGTTGTAGTTTAGGTGAGCGACTATATTTCTTTCTCTCTTACATATATATGTTCACCCTTTGCTTCATGAGAGAAGAGTGACCCGTGAGAGTCCATTATTAAAGGTCTTGCAAGGTCGACGGTTCAGCTATTTTATAAACATCCTATAACTCGTTTGCATTTGACTGCTTTGCTATAAGTGTTAGTCTGCTTGCATTAAATTGGTTTAAGTGGGCATTTGTAGCTAGCTCTGAGTTATCTTTTCCGTTCCATTAGTTTGCATTTAGTTTACTCGAGGACGAGTAAAGGTTTAGTTTGGGGAGATTTGGTACGTGCATTTTATATAGTCCTTTTTGGCCTTTTTATGCACGTATTTCTATGCTATTATCGTAGTTTTATGCTACGAAATGCCCCGAATATGCTACTTTGGTTTGTTTTGTTCTATTTGCAGGAATGGACCAGAAAATAGTGAAATCGAGCCTTTTACCGTCCGTTTAGCATGCATTTGGAGGAAGAGTGAATTTGGAGAGGGAATGTAGCTGTCTTGAGATGCGCAAAGAAGTAAGATAGCTAGGCGAGCAAAGGAAGAACTTCAAATTGCTAGGGCCTACTTTGAAGAGACATATCTCGAGTTTTACAACTGATTTTCAGGTGATTCTAATTGGAAATGAAAGCTTGTCCTCTTAGCTTTCCAACGCCACAGGAATCGTCCTGTTTGCCCAAGTAACGAAGAAATGGCAGCCGTTTGAAGTTCAGTGCGCGAAGCAGGAATTGTGCGCTGGAAAGTACTCGATCAAGTACAATTATGTTCGATAGACTCCTTTTTATACTCGATCGAGTAGTTGTATTTTAGGGTTTACTCGATCGAGTATTTATTTCACTCGATCGAGTGGTTTGAGCTTAATTTTGCTCGATCGAGTGGTTTCAAATCACTCGATCGAGTGGTTTCTTATTGGGCTCGGGCTTTTTAGCTTTATTTTGTTTCTAGGTCAAATAAAATCGTCTTTCCTATAAATAGGAAGACGACAGTACACCTTGGACATCACTTTTACAATACTTTTTTTCCCTGTTACTGCTGCTACTTTGTTCTTCTCTATTTTCCGGATCTTATTCTGTAATTTCTCTCTTTTCCCTTTTCTCTTTATTTAATGTTTGCTATTTCTCTTTCTTTTGTTTTTATTCTTCCCTTTACCATGTCTAGATAATTCTCTTTGCTAGGATTAGGGAATTCGATGAATGAATGTTAATTGCTAATTAGTTTATAGATTTGTCGTTGTTTAAGTCTATGTTGTTAATCGCTGCTTTAATTGTATCTTGCTGATTGAATCGATGCAATTAGCCTTTTTAACCTTGGTAAGCCTTCACCTAGACCGGAAGGTTGGAACGGGTGAGACCCGCAGTGAACGATAGAATGCTTTAGTGAGGGCGGAAGCTAAGCTAATAGTATTTTAGGGCGAATTGAGACTGGAAGTAGATATTCATTGCCCCTTAGACCGACACATCGACTAATCTGTGACCTTAACTGCAATTAATTGACATTCATTGATGAACCGACATCCTAGTTTCCCTTCCCTCTGCTTAATTTCTCTTATCTCTATTTCTCTTGCCTTAATCTCGTTAGTTTAGTCAAAACAATCAAACCCCCATCTTGTGACCGTAGACAGACCGAATAGACAAGGAGATAGTGACCGCCTCCCTGTGGAGATCGACCCTACTTACTGCTAGCTTCTGTTAGTGTAACTAGGTATTTTTTTTGGTACCTGACGACGGTATCATTTCACATGAAGTATTTGTGGCTGGAAGTATATTTGTTAGTGTTCCGGCTGGGTTATCATTGTGGTTGATTATTGTGGATTATATCCGGCTGATTATTATTATTTATTATTGCATTCATATAAGCATGACATTTACATTGATTATCAGATTTATTCTGGCAGACATTACTTATAGTAAAGTATAGTGATTATCAGATTTATTCTGGCAGACGATTATAATCGTGAATTCTCGAGGCAGGCCCCAAGTTGGTTCTGCAGACCGTCTGGTGGATATTTATCAACTGTGTGTTGAGGAAGACATTACTTTATAGTAATGTAGTGTGTTTTCTCACCTTCGGGTTGAGGCTGCCCCGACCAAGGATTGGGGCGATGAATCGCGTTGCGAGTGATGAACTCGGCTGAATGGTTCTATTAAGTCATATCATGCATATTCATATTGTTATTGTCATCTACTATTATTAGTTATTCCTACTCAACCTCGTGGTTGACAGTGTATTCATGAACACCTGTGATGAACCATAATGGGGAGCAGATTTGACAGGTACTAAAGATTTGCTGATTTGGGAGCATTGGGACGTGAGCTTGACTTGGACCATAGTTGCTGTCTAGATCACTTAGATTAGTAATCACTTTATTTATTCCGCTGCGAGTTGTATGAAGTTTTATATTATGTCTAGATTGAATAAGTTGTAATAATATGTAATCACTAAGTTTTAATTAAAGTACTTTGGTATTGTTGTATTTGTTATTCACTACCTCGGGAAACCGAGATGGTAACAGTCTTATTTAGTTGGAAATGTCTAGCTAAAGGCTCGTGATTAAATGGGGGTGTTATAAAGTGGTATCAGAGCAATACCATCCTCAGGCCTAACCAATGAACATAGTTATGAACATAGGACGTGTCTAATAAAATAAACCCGGATAGAAACTGTTAGGAGCCCACTTAAGCCTTGGGATGAGTTAGGGGCCCCCTCACACCATACTTCCGGCCCTTCCAGTTTCGAACCGGTTACCTTGAGAGATGTTATAGTGTAGGAAAATTTA
This sequence comes from Silene latifolia, assembly GCF_048544455.1. NCBI lineage: Eukaryota > Viridiplantae > Streptophyta > Magnoliopsida > Caryophyllales > Caryophyllaceae > Silene > Silene latifolia. The sequence goes on from NC_133536.1 coordinate 86,860,770, forward strand.
AAATGAATGTTGTTATTTTGTCTTAGGAGTTTTTGGTTGCCTTGTTTGAATATTGTTTTCATTAATGACCGCGGTTACGGGGACGTAACCTTGCTTTTCAGAAGGGGGGATGTGATATGAGTCTAAGAAGTGCTATAATCATGTGGATATGATCAAAGTATGTTGGTGTGTATGTGGGAGGTGTAGTTATCATTGACATGTGAAGTATTACGAAATTTGCGTGAAATTGTGAAGAATCTGATTTGGTTGAATTCTTGAAATTTTACCCTTGATTGCTTTGACTGCCATTTACTGCCTGTTTAATAACTATGCACGCATATTTTATGTATGATAGCCTTGCGAGTTAGATTTCATTTGCTGCTGGTTTTATGCACAAATAATATACAGTTTAGGAGTAATAAATATTTTAGTAGACAGTGGTCAGAATAATCCTGTACAGTTATGTTTTCGTCCCATGTTTTCGTAAAAATTTCCATTTAAAACTTACTTATTGTTTTGGCATGATTCCAACTCCACTGTTTAATAGACTCATATATATTTTCAATTTGATAAGCTATGTTACAAGATAAATTTTTGAAATTTTATAGTGATTTTTACAAGTTGACCTACGTTTCTGACAAGTTGCTGTAAAATTTCTGTTTCGACCAAATAATTTGTAAAATGCATTATAAATTGACCTTATGATTTTTTTTGACTTCATTCTTTCTCTCATGATTTACTAACTCTCTGTATTTTCAAAAAGTATAAGTTCTCAAGAAGTAATTCTGTTATTATTTATTAATGATTTTTGGAAGTTGTAACATGTTTTCCTTATCCTTGAAAATGTAAGTTGTGCTAAAATTTCTAAGGAACTGTTTCTTATCTCTTTCACCTTGATATTTTGATGATGTAAATTATGTGAAGTAGAATAACATGTCTAGTGATAAGCAGAATGTGCTGCCCTAAGCCTGTATATATAATTACATTAATTGAATCCATGTTTAAGTTAAGACTTTGCTAGTAAGAAATAAATGCGCAAGTAATAATAACAAAAAAAAAGAGTTATTAATTCGAAAATTGTTCTTATTTATTTATTCATCAATTGATGTTGGGTTAAAGATAATAGTTGTCTTATGTGTATTACGTATTCTTGAGAGGTTACCATAAATGGTTTGTTTATTCCTGTTGTTCATATATCGAACTTCAAGGACGAAGTTTATTTTTAGGGGGAAGGAATGTGATACTACAAATGTTTTGAATTATTGGGGAGACATCTTTTGATAAGTACGATATGGTTCGATAATAATTAAGTAAATTGATATTGTTGCAATGATCATAAGTTGGAATGTGGTTCAGTTGTGTGGATGTTTATAAATGTTGTTGTGATAGTTGTGGGCGAACTTCGGGACGAAGTTCATTTTAAGGGGGGAAGAATGTAATACCCGTAATTTGATGGAACTTATATTTATGTTTCGAGCGTTTTTAATAATTAATTATGACGTTTATAATTAATAATTATGGATAAGACGGAATTGTTGGGGTTGGTGTCCTTAACAGCTAGTGCAAGGACTTATAAACCTCTAAAAGGATCAAAGGGCATACTTTGGTATTATTATCAGTTGATCCACGTTTATCAATAACGGTTGGCTTGCTAGATAAGTTTGACGTTATTGTCATACAGATGGCGGTGATCAACTGGTCCCTAAAAGTCACACCTATAGGATACGTTCGAGAGATGTGACGGTATGAAAATACTGTCATGTAGATGCCAAAATTGACTAACCAGTTAGTCCGAGTTATTTGACTCGTAATTAGTCAAATATGTGATGTTGAGATATTATATTTAATACGGATTAAATATCATGGGCTAAGGCGAATTAACCAGTTAATTCGTAAAATTAAATATAAGCGATTTATATTTAATTGTATATTGAATATAATTATACAATACTGTTTTGTCGGACACGTATTAATAATTCAGCTAACCCGTATTATTAGCTGATGCCTTAATTTCCGATAACCGATAATGATTTATAATCGACCGTGTCATATACATTTAGGATTTCGGATCGTACCATGAGTTAAAAATAAGAGAAAGTGGAAAGCCCACTCTCCCTATGAGAAACTCACGGCCGAACCATACAAAGAGGGAGTCTCTCCTGTTTGTAACCTAATCATTCATTTGCTAAAATTATTAGGGTTTCGAGAACAGTGCCTCTTGAAATTCGGATCTCTCATCCAGTGAAAAACTCACATCAGTTCTCCCAATATTGCAAGGCAATCGGAGAACACTGTTCTAGCACAAGGGCATATCTCGGACAAGTCTTGGGTGCAACGATTAGGAGGAAATCTGCTTTGATTTCTGTTCTTTACGCCGCAATTTAAAGGACCCGAGGTTGTTACTTGCTTCTTATCGTTTCTCTACTGTTTTTATGTTTTATGACTATATTCACATGTAAATTTTACGTTATAGTCCTACAATTAAAGGGGTAGTATACGGATATTAACCCACAAGTGGTATCAGAGCGAGGCCACGTAAATTTTTCTATGTGTTTTTCATAAAACGATCTTGAAACGACTTTGCTTTTGTCTCGAAAACCGTGCCTAGTATACACGGCAGAAATTTTTTGAAACCGTGTCATGTATTACACGGTAATTTCATCTTTTTCGATTTGTTTTTTATGCATATTGTTGTTTTATGCAGAGATTATAACAATATGTCATGTTTTGTCAATTGTCAAATTTGTTTTAATGCATTTTTGATCGAATTTGCAATTGTTTTTGTCTCGAAATATGTTTTCACGAGGGTTTTGAATTTTCCAGAGACTTTTGCACTCGATCGACCAAGTTTTTAATCGATCGAGTGGCTTTTTCAGTATAATTTTGCTCGATCGAGTCCCCGCTTTGTACTCGATCGACCTGTTCAAAAACCTTTTGCTCGATCGAGTCCCCTGTTGTACTCGATCGACCCCTTTCAAAACCCCTCCGCTCGATCGAGTTGTCCTCGTACTCGATCGAGTAGATTTGTGATATAAGTTCTCGATCGACCTCCAGTTTAGTCGATCGAGTACTCCCTGATTAGCATACCCCTCGATCGACTTGCAGTTGATCGATCGAGCCCTTTAGTTCCTCGATCGAGCACTTGTGTCCCTGGATCGAGGGATTTAAATCTTTAATGACTTTGAAAATTTGTTTCTTTTGATTTAAATTTTCTTTTGGCTTCAATATGTACTTTATACGGATATAGTACACTCGCTTAATAGTGAATCGGTTCACTCACGTACCATATAGTTGTTTTAAAGCGTCTTTAAAATGACAGACTGTAATGGATTAAAATTAAATGATAGAAGCGGTTTTATCACGTGAATTTTATTCATTAAAAGGTGGTTTGGATAATTTTAACATAATTACGGAATTATGTCACGAATGAATTTGTTTTTAGTTGATGCATTTTTATTTATCGTTAATTTATGAATGCCGTGAATGCCTTTTATTACGTATTTAATTTTACAAACGGTTGTAACTTAGTGTGGCCTTAGTAGAACGTGTTACCGTAATGATGGAACACGGTCTTGGTTGTATTTTGAGATCTTGTATCTCCGTTTTGGTTTTTCCACTTGTAATTACAGTTTTAATTAGAATGTAAATAGGTTTATATTTTGTAATTTTAATTGTAATTTTTTGAGAAGACCAAAGATGGAGACCAGATGCTCACTCCCGCTACTTGGATCAAGATGGAACATCAAGACAAGCTTTTCGGGTCCAACGGTGGATTCCAAAGTTGTATTATGTTCTTATACTAGGATAGGCCACACTAGGAATTTTTTTTTATTTTACGTTTTTGCATTCCTTATTTATTTTTCGCAACGATAATATGCATCATATTCCGCCTAAAAACCAAACCACCTATTTATTGCATGAAAACTGACACATATAGAGGTCACGAGTTAGTTTTCATTGACATTCTCATGTCACACGTTAAAAGCCATCATCTAAATTAATTCGTTCACGACAGACGCTAGTTATTCGTTCACTTAAAATGAATTAAAACTTAGTTGATGGGATCTTCCTCGTATAAACTAAAATTGAGAACAGTCTTTATAGGTCAAACTCCAATGAGTCCCTTCTTCGTCGGTAGGCATACTATGACCCCTTCTACGTCGGGTAAGTTGGAACTGATTGACCTATTTTATCTCAACACTATGGTCACTCGTACGATCATGTGATTATGGTGGACTATAGATAGGATTTACGGAAATCTATCGACCAAGAGTTCTTCCGGAAGAATTAGCTAAACAGTTGGCTTATCAATTTACGTAAATTGAGTCTTGGGATCACTTGTATCATTCTTGAGGGAGATCAATTATGCAAGTGCGAGAGTCTACATGTTTAAAATGAATTTTAAAATAGACTTAAATCACCTCGATGAGTTGCTTATTTCGTTTTGTTTTTCTTTCTTTTTCGGTGTAGATCACGTTTTTAAACTCGCTAAACAACAAATGGCTGGTTCAAGTGATAACCCAATGCCAAGTGCCACATTGGACCGTGAGTCCTGGCTTAGGATCTTCATGAATCGGATGAATCGGTCTACTCGATCGAAGAATGATGGATCCAACTTCGCGGATCGGGAGGCGGCATTACGGAATGCGCCACCGCGACGACGGGAAGCTCAAATTTTTGTTAGAGCCCCTCCCGGCAAACCCAGGTCCCACGGCTAGAGCTACCGAAATCGCCAAGTTTAACGATTTCTGTATGGAAGCGGGTGCGATTAAAAACGTACTCATTTTTGCAATGGAATCCAATTTGCAGAAGCGCTTCATAGCCCATGGTGCAAACAAGATTTTCACCACGCTCACTAAGGAATTCTCGAAAGCACCGAGAATCGTGACCTATGAGCATACCACTCGCTTCTTTGATGCGAGACTCCAGAAGGGCCAACCGGTTAGCCCACACATTCTCAGCATGATTGAGAATGTCGAGAAACTGGAGACCTTTAATTGTAACATCAGCGAGAATATTGTTATCGACCGTATTCTTCACTCACTCCACGATGGTTATTCGCAATTCAGAGCGAATTACTATATGAATGATTTGAAGAAAACTCCGCATGAACTGCACTCCCTCCTCGTACAGACCGAGAAGGACATGAAGTTCAGTGGGAGTTCGAAACAGGATGTTCTCGTTGTGTCAAACAAAGGGAAAGGTAAGGGCAAAGCTCCGGCAAACCTAACAGTAGGTAAGGCGAAGTTCAAGAAGTCGGGTTCAGGTAAGAGTGGTCCTGGTGAGTCGAGCAACTCATCAGGCATGACAAAGAGCAAGAGTGAAAACATGGAATGCCATCATTGCCACAAGACTGGGCATTGGAGACGCACATGTCCTGTTTATCATGAGGACTTAAAGGCAGGTCGTGTTAAACCTGTTGGTATGTCTTCTCTCTCTTCTACTTTTATTCATATGATTGAGATTAACCACGCAAGTTACGGAACTTGGGTACTTGATACTGGTTGTGGTTCTCATCTGTGTAATCATGTGCGGGGCTCGAAACATCGAACCCCTCGTAAAGGGTGAGGTGGACTGCGTGTTGGGAATGGAGCAAGAGTAGTTTTGCCATCTCCAAGGGGACATATGTGATCCACTTCCAAGCAGATTTGAGTTGTCATTATATGACTGCTATTATGTACCTAGTCTTTCCAAAAACATTATTTCAGTTTCTGCGCTTGATAAACTTGGTTTTTCATTTGTAATAGAAAATAATACTTGCATTTTCTCATTACACAATATGATTCTGACAAGGCAGTCTCCATGAACGGAATTTATGTTTTAGATTAGACCACGGAAATATTACACGTAATGAATAAAAAGTTAAAGGTTGGTGACAAAGATCAAACGTATCTATGGCACTGCCGTATGGGACACATTAATGAGAAACGCGTAAAACAGCTCATCAAACATGGAGCTATCTCGGCCTTTGATTTTCAATCATTTGGCACGTGTGAATCATGTCTCATCGGTAAAATGACTCGTATTTCCTTCAAAGGTGTTGGAATGCGCGCTGCTGACCTATTAGGACTCATACACACGGATGTATGTGGACCTATGTCAATCACCGCACGAGAAGGCTATAGGTATTTCATCACTTTCACGGACGATTTGAGTAGATATGGCTATGTCTACTTAATGAAACACAAAAGTGAATCCTTTGAGAAATTCAAGGAATACCAAAATAGGGTACAGAACCTATTGGGTAGAAAGATTAAAACACTACGTTCAGATCGTGGTGGCGAGTATCTTTCTCACGAGTTTGATCAACACCTAAAGGACCGTGGGATTGCCTTACGATTAACTCCACCTGGAACACCTCATTTGAATGGTGTGTCCGAACGGAGAAATCGAACACTACTTGATATGGTTCGATCCATGATGAGTCACACGATATTACCTGATTCATTATGGGGTTATGCTCTTATGTCGCCCGCTCTAATACTCAACCGAAGTCCGTCTAAAGTCTGTTGACAAGACTCCATATGAACTATGGAAGGGAACGGTCCCTAACTTGTCCTTTATACGGGTTTGGGGCTGCGAGGCTTATGTCAAGTGGAGACACGAGGATAAGCTCGGCCCGCGATCGGTCAAGACATACTTTATAGGTTATCCTAAAGGAACACTTGGTCATTACTTCTATTCGCCAACCGAACAACGCGTTTTTGTTGCGGCTAGTGCGACATTCTTAGAGAAGGAATTTCTCGAGAATGCAAAGAGTGATAGAACCTTCGACCTGTCGGAGATTCTAGAACCAAATACCGAGCAACTATTGGAGGAACCTATTCCTTCAATCCCGGCTGCGGTTAACATTCCTGAGGAACCTAGGAGGTCGGGGAGAGTCTCTATTCCTCCGGACAGATACATCGGTATGGTCGAGGAACATGACATAGATGACGTTCTACTCTTAACGAGTAGTGAACCCGCAACCTATAAAGGTGCCATGACAAGTTCTGACTCAAAGCTATGGCTTGAGGCCATGCAATCCGAGATGGACTCCATGTATGAGAACAACGTCTGGGATCTTGTTGACTTACCTGCTAAGGTTCGTCCCCTTCAATGCAAATGGCTTTACAAGATAAAGCATTCTGTGGAAGGTCAGCAAGATATCTACAAAGCACGACTAGTTGCAAAAGGTTTCACCCAAGTGCCAGGTTTGCACTACGATGAGATTTTTGCACCCGTAGTCATCTTTGCGTTCCATTCGGATTATCTTAGCGATCGCCGCTTTTCATGACTATGAAATTTGGCAAATGGATGTGAAAACCGCCTTCTTAAACGGCTTTTTGGAGGAAGAGTTGTACATGGTACAACCCGAAGGTTTCATCGATCCTAAACACCCTAAGAAAGTGTGCAAGCTTAAGCGTTCCATTTATGGACTTAAGCAAGCATCAAGGAGTTGGAATCATCGCTTCGACCAAGTGATAAAAGACAATGGATTTACTCGATCGGTCGAGGAACCATGTCTATATATCAAGTCGAGTGGGAGCAAGATTGTCTTCCTAATATTGTATGTTGACGACATACTCCTGATTGGGAATGACATACCTCTCTTAACTTCGGTGAAAGTATGGTTGAAAAACCATTTCCAGATGAAAGATCTGGGAGAGGCACAAAGAATTCTAGGCATCCGTATCTATCGAGATAGATCACGACGGATGTTATCTCTCGATCAGAGTCTTACATAGACAAAGTCCTAGAGAGATTCAAAGCATGACTAACTCCAAGAAGGGGTTCCTTCCTATGGCTCCAGGGGTGCATTTGAGCAAGTCTCAGGCACCAGAGACACCGGAAGAGAAAGAGCGCATGACACGGATTCCTTATGCCTCGGCTATAGGATCAATCATGTATGCCATGATATGCACACGTCCGGACGTGGCATATGCATTGAGTATGACAAGTCGATTCCAACAAAGAACCAGGTGAACCATATTGGTTGGCTGTCAAGAACATTCTTAAGTACCTCCGGAGGACTAAAGATTGGGCATTGACTTATGGAGGCTCTCAAAAGCTATGCGCAACCGGTTACGCAGATGCTAGCTTCCAAACGGATCGAGACGACTCGAAATCTCAGTCTGGATTCGTTTTTACTCTTAATGGCGCCTGCGATCAGTGGAAGAGTTCGAAACAAACTGTTACAGCAGATTCTACGACTGAGTCCGAGTACTATGCCGCGTCTGAAGCAACAAAGGAAGCGATATGGATGCGTCAATTCTTACATGGGCTCTCTGTAGTGCCTAGTTCGAATGACCCGATCACCATCTATTGCGACAATAGTGGTGCCATCTTCCAAGCTAAGGAGCCAAAGTCTAGCAACAAGTCTAGACATGTACAACGGAAAGCTCATCTAATCCGAGATTACGTGGAGCAAAAGGAAGTAGTGATAGAAAAGATTGCTACTGATGATAACATAGCAGATCCTCTCACTAAAGCATTACGACAAGATAAGCATGAAGGGCACGTTAATTCCATGGGAATCAAACGTGTTCCTGAGTTGTAGTACTTTTTATGGATTAGATTCATTCACGTTTGTACTCTATATGACATCATCATTTTGATATTTTATATATATATTTTGTTTTTCATGTGGAATTGTACGACGATTTTGAACACCACAAAGTGAACTGAACAAACATCATATCTTGTTAGTCCTTAATTGCCCACATGAGCTGATAACTCTGGCAATTATTTTGTGACGTTGGTTGATGGTGGGTTCAACGAGCCATAAGTCAACCGGTTGACTGACCAATCACAGAGGCGAGTTATACGGATATCTCGTAGGACACCATTGTGACATCGACGTGGAGTCCTAAATGTTTTATAACATTCGTTGCCCGGTCGTGGATAGGACTTCCATGGTGATCCTAAGAGTCGATTCTTTGACTATGTTGTCTCTTGAGACTACGGCAGATTTTGGGTGACTTTGGTTTCTTTCTCACGGTCATCCGTAACAGGGGGCCAAGTAGATTTTTTCGGGTCATTTCATCTTTGTGCTTAGATCGGAAGGAGTCGAGTTGAAGGAAATATTCAGCCTTTATCGGGTACTCGATATTTCTCAGGGCCACTCGAGGAGTCAGAATCGAAATGCATGGCCATGCTCGGATACGGATTCGTTTTATCGGTTAAGTTACTCTCTAGTCGGGGAAACCACTCTAGATACGGATCGATTGTAAAATACGACCTTTGTGGATCCAGATCTGCAAATTGTTTTACATTGAGTGGGAGAAATTTTAAATGAATATGAGAATCGGTTATCGCACATACACTTGTTCGGACAAGTGGGAGTTTGTTGGAGCTTGTGTCCTCCAGTTAGTGCGGATAACGTCATTGCACATACACTTGTACGGACAAGTGGGAGCTTGTTGGGGTTGGTGTCCTTAACGTGACTAGTGCAAGGACTTATAAACCTCTAAAAGGATCAAAGGGCATACTTTGGTATTATTATCAGTTGATCCACGTTTATCAATAACGGTTGGCTTGCTAGATAAGTTTGACGTTATTGTCATACAGATGGCGGTGATCAACTGGTCCCTAAAAGTCACACCTATAGGATACGTTCGAGAGATGTGACGGTATGAAAATACTGTCATGTAGATGCCAAAATTGACTAACCAGTTAGTCCGAGTTATTTGACTCGTAATTAGTCAAATATGTGATGTTGAGATATTATATTTAATACGGATTAAATATCATGGGCTAAGGCGAATTAACCAGTTAATTCGTAAAATTAAATATAAGCGATTTATATTTAATTAATGTATATTGAATATAATTATACAATCTTTTGTTTTGTCGGACACGTATTAATAATTCGGCTAACCCGTATTATTAGCTGATGCCTTAATTTCCGATAACCGATAATGATTTATAATCGACCGTGTCATATACATTTAGGATTTCGGATCGTACCATGAGTTAAAAATAAGAGAAAGTGGAAAGCCCACTCTCCCTATGAGAAACTCACGGCCGAACCATACAAAGAGGGAGTCTCTCCTCTTTGTAACCTAATCATTCATTTGCTAAAATTATTAGGGTTTCGAGAACAGTGCCTCTTGAAATTCGGATCTCTCATCCAGTGAAAAACTCACATCAGTTCTCCCAATATTGCAAGGCAATCGGAGAACACTGTTCTAGCACAAGGGCATATCTCGGACAAGTCTTGGGTGCAACGATTAGGAGGAAATCTGCTTTGATTTACATTTCTTTACGCCGCAATTTAAAGGACCCGAGGTTGTTACTTGCTTCTTATCGTTTCTCTACTGTTTTTATGTTTTATGACTATATTCACATGTAAATTTTACGTTATAGTCCTACAATTAAAGGGGTAGTATACGGATATTAACCCACAGGAATGATATAATAAAATAATAAATAATAGAATAATAGAATAATGAGTCGGGAAAGGAGTTAGGCTGAGTAAATTGGAAGTGTAAATGGGCCAAGCTTGTGTAGTAGTTGTATAGCCCATATAGAATAATAATAATAATAATAGTAATCGTATTTCATAATAATAATAGTAATAATAATAATAATCGTATTTCATAATAATAATAGTAATAAGGTAATTACATAGTTTCCTAATTACTCTCTTATAGATCTAAGCCTACCCTATAAATAGAGATAAATACCTTGCCCTAGTTTATGATATGCAAACTGAAAATTTGAGAGAAGAGGAGGAGACGTAGAAGGAATAAAGACGGAATTTACATCGCTAATTAACTCGAGGTAGGACCGTCTCATGTATAGTCTTTGCTATGTTATAACTCGTAAACTAGACCACCGTAGGACAAGCCGTGACCATCGTTGTGACCATGGACCATCAGGGAGTGACTAGGACCGCCGTTTGACCGCCAGGGGTGGGGTAATGACTGGGTTTTCGTGGGTGTTTGGGACACGCTGAACCCGGATTTTTGACCCTTGTTGTGACTTGTTTGAACTCAGACCTGGGTTGGTTGGGCTCGTGGTGGTTGGCCGACCCTAGTGGGAGGTTAGGGGTAGTTACAAGTGGTGGTTGGTGCGGTGTGTCGCCGAAATTCGAAAGGGATTTGGTCGTTGGGTAAAGCCACGGTTTTATACGGTTTTGACGACCGTTTAGTCACACGGAGACCTGACCGGAGCTAGGGTTGGTACCAGGGTGGTGAGTCGAGCATATTAATGGCTTTTGGGTGGTTGGAGGTTGCTCGTGGTGCGGGTGGTTGCCGGAGTTACGCGAAAACAGCGTAAAACAAGGGAAGAGATGTGGTTGATGTTGCTGCCGGTATAGGGAGGTTCCTGTGGTGGTATTATTGGGTCAAGGGGGGACATGGGACTACCCAAGGAACCACCATGGGTTAGTGGTGACTGCGGTGGTGGCCAGAGGTGGTGAGGTAGTGTGAGAGGATGGTGTCGGGTTTTCGGTATTAATAGTATCATGGTGGTTTTAGGGCATGAGAATTTGGGGTGTTGCTGGCGGTTTGGCTGGTGGTTGTTGGTTGTTGGGATGCATTGGGTTGCAGGCTAGGGTGTGGCAGGATTGGGTGATGCTGACGGTGGCTAGGGGTGTCGTGGTAGGCGGGTTTTGGTGAGGTGTTGATCACGGTTTTAAAACCGTGAATGTTGTATGTTATACGAGATTATAATGGGTGATCGGGTTTTGACTTATTGAAACGGGTTTTTATAATTATATTATACGAGATTATAATTAACGTAATTAATTAATTAATTAATTAATAATTAATGGAATTATTTGAATAAAGTTTATAAGTAGTAATTACTATTATTTGTATTAGATGACAGGTTTATTGAGGAACTTTAATTGTTGATTGGATTGCATAATTAGAGTGCGTAATTGGAGTATTCACTTGACAGGTAGGATAACTACTCAACTGGTTGTATTATTATATTTCGCATGAAGTATTTGTGGCTGGAAGTATATTTGTTAGTGTTCCGGCTGGGTTATCATTGTGGTTGATTATTGTGGATTATATCCGGCTGATTATTATTATTTATTATTGCATTCATATAAGCATGACATTTACATTGATTATCAGATTTATTCTGGCAGATATTACTTATAGTAATGTATACTGGTTATCAGATTTATTCTGGCAGACGATTATAATCGTGAATTCTCGAGGTAGGCCCCAGGTTGGTTCTGCAGACCGTCTGGTGGATATTTATCAACTGTGTGTTGAGGCAGACATTAATTTATAGTAATGTAGTGTGTTTTCTCACCTTCGGGTTGAGGCTGCCCCGGCCAAGGATTGGCGGGATGAATCGCGTTGCGAGTGATGAACTCGGCTGAATGGTTCTATTAAGTCATATCATGCATATTCATATTGTTATTGTCATCTAGTGTTGTTAGTTATTCCTACTCAAGATCGTGGTTGACAGTGTATTCGTGAACACCTTTGATGAACCATAATGAGGAGCAGATTTGACAGGTACTAAAGATTAGCTGACTTGGGAGCATTGGGACGTGAGCTTGATGATGCGTGTCTTTTATATAAGGTTTTCACCTCATTTTTACACGCATTTCTGTGCTTTTTATGTAGCATCTGGCTACAAATACCCCCGAATATTCTACTTTGGTCCGTTTATTGTAATTTGCAGGAATTGACTGAAGAGAAGCTAAATCGAGCCTTAACTGTCCCAATTGCATGCATTCATGGAAAATAAGGAGCTGGAGCTTGGAAATCTAACACTTGGAAGACGCATGAGCCGAGTTTAGGAAGCAATTCAAGGTCTAACGTGCCTATGTAGCTCGATCGAGTGGTTAACTGCTCGATCGAATGCTTTATACACTCAAGATTGATCGATCGAGCTGTTTGAGGGGTCGATCGAGGAGTTTATGCTAGTGGTGCTCGATCGAGTGGGTCACATTACTCGATCGAGTGGTTTGGTGATGCTATTGCTCGATCGAGTAGATTATTCTTGCTCGATCGAGTGGTGTCGTGTGTTTTAGTTAATTTCCGCCTAATTATTTATGGGCTTTTGTAACCAGTCCATAGATTAGGTTTTGAGAGTGAATTTTAGTTTAAGACTGGAGAGGAGTAATTACGTTACTGATCTCTTCACTTGGTTTTTTTTTTGCTGCCACCTTGGTCACTGTTCCTTGGATCTCATTCTCTACACTTTGCTACTCGGATTCGGTATTATCAATCTAGTTTAATTCTCATTTTTTTTACTGCTTTAAATTCTTCTTCTCTTGCTGTTACAATTGCTTAGTTGAATTCTTATTAATTTCATCATCATGTTTAGTCTTAATTATTTGGTTATTGTAATTGTTAGTCCGACGATTATGAGTAGCTAATTTCCCTATGCTAAGACTATAGGGGATCCATAATATGAAGGGAGAGTAGTCGATTTACTAGGTTAATGCTGGTGCCGTCTTTGTTGTTTAAATGCTACAATTAATTGTAATTGCCTAATTGAGTCGACGCAGTTAGACCCTTATTCTTAGTGGACCTTGACCTGGACCGAAAGGTTGGAAGAGGCAGACTAGTAGCGAACAATAGAGTATTGCAGCGAGGGCGAAAGTTAAACTGTTTACACTTTAGGGTGAATTAAGGACCGAAAGGTGACGTTCGCTACCCCTTAGACCGCATCTTGCATTGACTGGGACCTAGATTACTCGACCAGATGATTATGGTGAACCGTTTGTCTTAGCTATTCTCTTTTATCTGTTAAACTCCTTCCTTTTATTTCTCTTTTCCTTGTCCTCTTAGTTTAGAAATCACATTTTATAAACCCCCAAATTGGTTACTTAGACGAACTGAAATTCAGCCGACAAATTCCTACCTCTCTGTGGATTCGACCCGACTTCCCTAGCTATATTAGTTAGAGCCAGTTGGTTATTTTTTGACAGTACGTGATGACGTGTCAAATTTTAGCGCCGTTCTTGGGGAGGTGGCGCAATTTTGTTGCTTTAATTAAGTTTGTCTTTTGTCTCAAGGAATTTATTCCTTGAGGCTGATCTCATTTTCTGCAAGGTTTTGATCAGTTTTGCAGATTAGCTGTTGCTTTGAAAGTTGTTTGCCAATATGCCTACGATTACAGAGCATACAGAGCCATGTGGTAGATGTGGCGAGGAAGGGCACGATCTTTATGAATGCATGGCAAGTGTAGATCGCGCCCTTGCATATAAGAAATACAAGCAGGGAGTTCCCTTCTCCCAGTTGTATGAAGAAATCAAGAATGATTCTACCCCTTCTACGCCAGTACCACAACCGGTCTCTCCCTCTGCAAGAGAAGAAATTGCCGAGTTGAAATCCATTATGATGAGTATGTTAAAGATGTCACAGCAATCTGAAACGGTTATATCGGAATTGAAAGAACAAGTCGCGCAGTTAACATTCGCGACAGACCAAGCCAAACTTCTTCCAATTTGCGATCCAGTCAGTGCAATGAACTTTCAAAATGACCCTACTCATGAAGAAGACGAGGTTTTGACAGCTGATGATGACTCAGATGATGATCTAGACGAATTTTTGCAGGAAATACTTGCTGCGTGTGCAGTAACCACTCGATCGAGCAACTCATCTACTCGATCGAGCGGTTCTAATCATCCAGTCACTCGATCGAGTGACAATGGCGGTCGATCGAGAAGCGCATAATGCCAAGTTGGTCGTTCGAGCGATAGTACTACTCGATCGAGCAACTCTGCTGAAGAAATCACTCGATCGAGTGAAGAACATGGTCGATCGAGCGATCAAAGTACTCGATCCAGTACTTTAAGTGGCGGAAATCCTAATTCAATACCTAATACCGCCACCGTGTCATCTTCCCCTGCTGTGGAGACGTCATGCATTGATAAGGGTAAAGAAAAGGTTGCGGGACCACTCATCGCTACCAGGGTACCCTTCCCAAGCCGTCTGAAGGACGCAAAGATCGAGCAACAGTACGGTAAGTTCGTGGACATCGTGAAGAACCTCCAGAATGTTGTCCCTTTTTCCGAACTTGTTACTCAGGTACCCACTTACGCTAAGTTTATGAAGGATATCGTGACGCGTAAGAGAAACTTGAGTGAATTTGAGACGATTTCATTTATGGAAGAGTCTAGTAACTTGCTGTTAAATAAGGCCCCTCCAAAAATGAAAGACCCGGGCAGTTTTTCTATCACTTGTGTCATAGGTAATATGGTTATTGATAAGGCCCTTTGCGATTTAGGTGCCAGTGTTAGTGTCATGCCCCTTCCTGTCTGCAAGAAACTGAAGATGAGTCACTTCAAAGTGACCAACATTACCCTACAGATGGTGATAGATCGTTAGGAGACCCTTAGGTGTCTTAGAGGATGTGCTGTGAAAATAGGCAAGCTTTACATCCCAAAAGAGATTTCATTGTTTTGGATATAGCCGAGGACACCGGACCCAAATTATCTTAGGAAGACCATTCCTTTGTACACTGGGTCTGTTATTGATGTCGACAAGGGCGTCGACTCTTGCGAGGGGATGACGCTATCACATTCAGTTTGCCCAGTACTTTAGCCCACCCAATGATAGAGGACACTTGCTATTCGGTCGATATTATTGATGAGTCTATTTATGACTTCTGGTCGGGTTCTTTTATGAAGGACCCACTAGAAGCTCTCATGCTTTTTAATGAGTGTGCAGATAGCCCAGAGGACGATGACGCTGCGTTGGACTTGCTCGTTGATGACTTAGATGAGCATGAAGGAGAGCAGGTGGAACAAATGATCAGCACTCTTTGCTCCATAGAGGTAAAGGTACCGGAACGTAAGCCTCTCCCTTCTCATCTTAAATATGCTTTCTTAGACGATACAGAGCAATATCCAGTCATTGTTAGTGCCAAGCTTAGTGATGAGCAGCTAACCTCTTTGTTAGCTGTGCTCAAGAAAAACAGGAAGGCAATGGGCTATTCACTGGACGATATCACGGGGATTAGTCCCGATATTTGTATGCACAGGATAGAGCTGGAGGAGGATCACAAACCTTGCAGACAGGGTCAGCGTAGGCTGAACCAGAAGATGCAGGATGTCGTGATGGCTGAGGTAATGAAGCTGCTAGACGCAGGTATTATGTATTCTGTCGGTAATTCTAAATGGGTGAGTCCAGTACAGGTGGTCCCGAATAAAGGAGGGATAACTGTAGTTAATAATGAGAAGAATGAATTAATACCTACTCGCGTAGTAACTGGTTGGCGGATGTGCATAGATTACAGACAGCTGAATGCCGCCACTAAGAAAGATCACTTTCCCCTTCCTTTTATTGATCAAATGGTATAAAGGTTAGCTTCTCATAAATTTTTCTGCTATTTAGACGGGTATTCAGGGTTCTTTCAGATCCCTATCCACCCAGACGATCAGGCCAAGACTACATTTACCTGTCCTAAGGGCGTTTTGCGTATCGCAGAATGCCTTTTGGTTTGTGCAATGCCCCTGCTACCTTCCAAAGGTGTATGATGGGGATATTTTCAGAGTATATTGAGTCTATCATGGAAGTTTTTATGGATGACTTTAGTGTATATGGAAGTGATTTTTCTGACTGTCTGTCTAACCTTGAGAAAGTGTTGCAGCGCTGTATTGAGGTTAATCTTGTGCTGAACTGGGAGAAGTGCCACTTTATGGTCAACGAGGGAATTGTCTTAGGGCACTTGGTTTCTGATAGGGGAATAGAAGTAGATAAAGCAAAGGTGGAAGTGATTCAGCAATTACCACCTCCTGTTAATGTTAAGGGGGTGAGGAGCTTCCTTGGTCACGCCGTCTTTTATCGCCGGTTTATCAAGGATTTCTCCAAAATTGCTAAACCACTCACACAATTGCTGCTTGAGGATGCCCCTTTTGTGTTTACTGACGCTTGCCTTTCTGCTTTTAACAGGTTAAAGCAGGCCTTAGTCTCTGCGCCGATCATACAGCCTCCCAACTGGGACTTGCCGTTTGAGATCATGTGCGATGCGAGTGACTATGCACTAGGAGCGGTGCTTGGACAGAGAAAGGACAAAGCCTTGAACGCTATTTACTATGCGAGCCGAACTCTGGATGAGGCTCAAGTGAAGTACACTACCACTGAGAAGGAGCTGTTAGCTGTAGTTTATGCCTTAGAGAAGTTTCGTACTTATTTAGTTGGGTCAGAAGTCACTGTTTTTACTGACCATGCAGCTTTGAGGCATCTCCTTGCTAAGAAGGAGGCTAAACCACGGCTACTGAGATGGATACTCCTTCTTCAGGAGTTTGACTTGCAGATTAAGGATAAGAAAGGAGCCGAGAACGTTGTAGGCGATCACTTGTCGCGGTGATGCGACAAGAAGGGGAAGATTCTCTACCCATTGATGATTCTTTTCCTGACGATACTTTTTTTTTTGTTGTGTCGTCTATTGTTAACCAAGAACCTTGGTATGCAGATATAGCTAACTTCGTTGTCGGTGGCGAGCCGCCACCGACCTTTCTCATCGCAAAAGAAGCGTTTTCTATATAACGCTAAGCAGCGATATCCGGGATGACCCTTACTTGTTTAAGGAATGTGCGAGACGGTCTCTCTGAGGACGGTGTATTCCGCAGTGGGAGACCAAAATAGTCTGGAAGGCTGTCACTCCTCTTCATATGGTGGTCACCACGGTCCATCGCGCACCGTGGCTAAGGTACTTCGATCTGGTTTTTCTTGGCCTTCTTTGTTTTCGACGCCAAGTCTTTTGTTTGACTTGTGATGCTTGCCAACGATCGGGGAACATTTCGAAGAGACATGAGATGCCACAAAACGGCATCCTAGAGGTTGAGGTTTTCGATGTCCGGGGCATTGATTTCCAAGGACCGTTCCCATCCATAGAAAGGTAACTGGTACATCTTAGTAGCTGTAGACTATGTGTCAAAATGGGTTGAGGCAATTGCTTCACCTCATTGTGATGGTAAGACCGTGATAAAGATGTTTAAAAAGATCATATTCCCCCGCTTTGGTGTCCCTAGGGTCGTCATTAGTGATGGGGGGATGCATTTTAAGGAAAAGAAACTCACTTCCATACTGTCTAGAGTTGGTGTCCAACACCGGCGTGGTTTGGGGTATCATCCCCAAACTAGTGGTCAGGTAGAGGTCTCTAATCGTGAGCTGAAAGAGATCTTGTCTAAGGTAGTTTCTAAATCACGGAAAGACTGGAGTCTTAAGCTAGATGACACATTATGGGCTTATAGAACTGCCTTTAAGACACCAATTGGTGCATCACCTTATAGGTTAGTTTATGGGAAATCGTGTCACTTACCTGTTGAGCTGGAATGTAAGGCCTGGTGGGCAATTTGTGAGCTTAATTATGATCCTAAATTGTGTGGTCAGAATCGACTTTTGCAACTAGATGAATTAGAGGAGTTTAGGCTTAATGCCTATGACAGCTCGCGCATTTACAAGGAAAAGACGAAGAGATGGCATGACAAGAGAATCCTACCTCGGGAGTTTCATGTGGGGCAGAAGGTCTTTCTTTGTTTAATGCCCGGCTGAGACTATTTCCTGGCAAGCTGAAGTCCAGATGGAGTGGTCCATATACGGTGACAGCTGTTACCAAATTTGGATCCGTGGAGCTTGAAGATTCCGAGGGTCATAGATTCAAGGTGAATGGCCAATATGTGAAGCATTACCACGAGGCGAGTGAAGCGGACAACCGCGTTGAAGTCTTGCGCTTCGACGAGCTCGACGCGCCAGTTAACTGATGCCAGAAAGGTCATGCGGGACCTCTTAAACCAGCGCTCTCCGGGAGGCAGCCCGGACTGTTTTATTTGTACTTTTGTTGAACTATTTGTTTTTCTTTAGCTTTACGTTGAACTTTAGACGCTGTTTTATGAACCTCCTTTGTACTTTCCTTGCGTTTAATGCGTCTTTTGCAGGTCAAAGCACTCGATCGAATGATTTTGTGTTCGATCGAGCACTTTCTGATGCAGCCGTTACTCGATCGAGTGAAAATGTCCTCGATCGACTAGATCCAAACCCGTGTTTACTCGATCGAGTGATTCTTCATTTGATCGATTCGATCGAGCTATTCTAATGCACCGGTTCATTCGATCGAGCTGTTCCAGGTACTCGATCGAATGGTTATGACCTCCATTTTCTTTGTTTTTACGTCTATGGAGCCTTTGTTTGACTTTCTTTGACCTCCCATGTTCATGGTCGGTTTGGGGAGGTCCCTCCTTACGACGTTTTGTAAGTTTTCCGACTCCACTTTTCCTCTTCCTTTCAAGTTTGCATTTCTTTCCCTATTTTTAGTACAATGAGGACATTGTACGGTTTGGTTTGGGGAGGTATGCATCCATATCCATGTCTGCATGTTTTCTTGCATTTCTGCTTCCATATTTATTATTTCCGCATGCATTGTTGTTTGTTTTAATCCAAAAAATCATAAAATTCAATAATTTTCAAAAAAATTTCATGTTTGATTTGAGTCGGAACGTTTGAACATTGACGCTACTTTGAACCCTTATTTGAGCCTTGCATTTTCTTGACATTTAGTTGGCGTGATTATGTGCATAATCTACGAGTTTTTGTTTCTTCCTTACCTGAACGAATAGACTTGATTCATTATGTCGGCAAGCTACATTACATTCTGAGGCTAGAGCTTTATAAACTGGTGACATTCATGACCGGTTTCATTTAGCATGAGTCTAGTCTTCTTAATACCTGTATGCATTCGGTCTGTGGATGGTGACACGTGTTAGGAGAGGCAGTCCCCTTTATTTCATTCTACCCATGAGCCTCACACAGCCAAATTGCCCTTTTTGTCCTATCAACTACTTTCTATAATACTTCCTACCCTAGCTGAGCTAGTAACGAGTAGTTCTTGGAATGTTTTTTTACAATATGGTTATATTATCTGATTTCAGAAGAAGGTGGAAGAATTGAAGGGAAAGAAAGAAAGAAGGAAATTGTCGAATTGTTGAAAAAAAAAAGAAAAATGAAAAAAAAAGAAAAGAAAAAAAGAGAACGAGAAATGCGAAAAAAGAAAAGAAAAAAAAAAGAAAAAAGCAGAAAGATTATTTTTGAAAAAAGAATCAGAATTGCATAATGATTCACACTCCCATGCCTTATCTATATTTTATGGGGAGTTGACGGTATTTGGTGTTTGTGAGTTTAGTGCATAAATTTGCACCGTTTTATCTTGACTTCATAAGTACGAAGTTGGGATGCAGTTACTATTTGGATCTGATGTTGCTAGCCTGGCTACTAACCCCACATATCCAAATTCATTTTAGCCCCTTCTTACCCACTACCTCACTTACCCAAATGTAAGTCCTCGGCACGTGTCTTGGTTATTAGTATGGTTGGAATGCTTATGTACGGTTGTAGAGACTTTATTCATGTTGACTGCATGCATGTTCTTATAGGTCGAGTTAGGTGAGTGTCTTACTACTTTCTATCTTTCGCATATATACTCACCTTGTGCCTGTTTTTGAGTGACGAGCGACCTGTGAGAGTCCGATACCTTTTGAGTCTTGCAAGGTCGATGGTTCAGTAAGTTTGAAACATTAATTTAACTCGTTTGCACTTTTTACTGCTACTTTGTCATGTTGTCGCATTAAATTGGTTCTAGTGGGTGCTTTGTAGCTGATGTGTTGGTCCCGTTCCATTGTTCATCCTTTAGTTGCATTCATATTTGCTTGGGGACAAGCAAAGGTTTGGTTTGGGGAGATTTGATGCGTGTCTTTTATATAAGGTTTTCACCTCATTTTTACACGCATTTCTGTGCTTTTTATGTAGCATCTGGCTACAAATACCCCTGAATATTCTACTTTGGTCCGTTTATTGTAATTTGCAGGAATTGACTGAAGAGAAGCTAAATCGAGCCTTAACTGTCCCAATTGCATGCATTCATGGAAAATAAGGAGCTGGAGCTTGGAAATCTAACACTTGGAAGACGCATGAGCCGAGTTTAGGAAGCAATTCAAGGTCTAACGTGCATATGTAGCTCGATCGAGTGGTTAACTGCTCGATCGAATGCTTTATACACTCAAGATTGATCGATCGACCTGTTTGAGGGGTCGATCGAGGAGTTTATGCTAGTGGTGCTCGATCGAGTGGGTCACATTACTCGATCGAGTGGTTTGGTGATGCTATTGCTCGATCGAGTAGATTATTCTTGCTCGATCGAGTGGTGTCGTGTGTTTTAGTTAATTTCCGCCTAATTATTTATGGGCTTTTGTAACCAGTCCATAGATTAGGTTTTGAGAGTGAATTTTAGTATAAGACTGGAGAGGAGTAATTACGTTACTGATCTCTTCACTTGGTTTTTTTTTTACTGCCACCTTGGTCACTGTTCCTTGGATCTCATTCTCTACACTTTGCTACTCGGATTCGGTATTATCAATCTAGTTTAATTCTCATTTTATTTACTGCTTTAAATTCTTCTTCTCTTGCTGTTACAATTGCTTAGTTGAATTCTTATTAATTTCATCATCATGTTTAGTCTTAATTATTTGGTTATTGTAATTGTTAGTCCGGCGATTATGAGTAGCTAATTTCCCTATGCTAAGACTATAGGGGATCCATAATATGAAGGGAGAGTAGTCGATTTACTAGGTTAATGCTGGTGCCGTCTTTGTTGTTTAAATGCTACAATTAATTGTAATTGCCTAATTGAGTCGACGAAGTTAGACCCTTATTCTTAGTGGACCTTGACCTGGACCGAAAGGTTGGAAGAGGCAGACTAGTAGCAAACAATAGAGTATTGCAGCGAGGGCGAAAGTTAAACTGTTTACACTTTAGGGTGAATTAAGGACCGAAAGGTGACGTTCGCTACCCCTTAGACCGTACTGCATTGACCTGGGACCTAGATTACTCGACCAGATGATTATGGTGAACCGTTTGTCTTAGCTATTCTCTTTTATCTGTTAAACTCCTTCCTTTTATTTCTCTTTTCCTTGTCCTCTTAGTTTAGAAATCACATTTTATAAACCCCCAAATTGGTTACTTAGACGAACTGAAATTCAGCCGACAAATTCCTACCTCTCTGTGGATTCGACCCGACTTCCCTAGCTATATTAGTTAGAGCCAGTTGGTTATTTTCGACAGGTACGCGACAGACGTGTCACTTGACTTGGACCATAGTTGCTGTCTAAATCACTTAGATTAGTAATCACTTTATTTATTCCGCTGCGAGTTGTATGAAGTTTTATATTATATCTAGATTGAATAAGTTGTACTAATATGTAATGACTAAGTTTTAATTAAAATACTTTGGTATTGTTGTACTTGTTATTCACTACCTCGGGAAACCGAGATGGTAACACTCTTATTTAGTTGGGAATGTCTAGCTAAAGGCTCCTGATTAAATGAGGGTGTTACAGTTAATTAGTTAGTAATTAGTATATGTGTTGGGCCTAATATTTCCACACTATGTTGAGGATAGACTTCTACTCTGACCTCACGATCAAGACAGAAACGTCAGGACAACTCAAGGCTGGCACCAGGCAGGAGAGGACAACGGTCAAGCAAGCAAATATTATCTGACCAAGTCAAACACAATTATCCAGAATAAATCAAGATTATGACACTAATTATGGAGCAATTAAGTGAAATATTCTATCATAATGTCCAAGCATTTATCCGGGTAATTATGGAGCATTGAAGGTTCAATTAATGGCATCATTAAGGGAAAATAATACGCCTTAATTGTGGAGATTATTCAGCATATGAAGGTTACTATATAAGGAAGAGCCAAGATCATTCCAAGACACATCCTACAAGATTACAAGCTACATTATCACAATACTTAAAGCAAAATACATTGTTGTGCTAATTATATAATTATTCTTCATAAATCATAGTAAAACCGGTCCTGACTTAGTGCCCGTGGTTTTTACCCATTTAAGGGTTTTCCACGTACAAAATTTATTGTCTTACTTGTTTTTCTTTATTTCCTTTTCCTTACGCATTGTTCAGCCTGCCCTGCAGTAATATACAAGGTAGACGAGCTAGTTAACCCTGCAACCATTCTACCCTGACCTGATTCAGCTTCGTGCAGAATCCACCTAAAACAATTGGCGCCCACCGTGGGGCATCTAGCTCATTAATATCTTTTTTTATTCCACACAAAAAATCCAAAAAAACAAAGAAATTAGCAAAAATATGTCTCAACCAACCATAGAAGAACAACTGACTGCTACATTACAAAAAATAGCACTGTCAGAGGCTGAAATCTTGCAACTAAGAGAATCTGAGTAAGCCTTGAAACGAAAGTTATAGAAATCAAAGGGATCGGGCTCCAAAATCCAGCCAAGAACCCCATTCTCATCAATTGTCAAGCACTTTGATTTCTCAAGTTCTGGGAGTCCGAGTGGTGTCAAAAGTGTGACCAACGTCGATGAAGAGATCCCCAAAGATGATACAGCTGATGAAATAGGAGTAGCCGTCATGATTGCAATATTCCAGGAAATCAAGAAGCTCAATGAAAAATTCGAGAAAATACCTGAAGTCCCTACCAACATGGAGGAAGCTTCCCCTGAAAGCTATGCGGACTCGCCTTTTATAGACGAGATAGCTAAAGTAGATCTTCCCAAGAAATTTGTGATTCCATCCATAAGGATTGATGATGGGACCTCAGATCCACAAATTCATGTGGCCTTGTACAAGAAGAAAATGTTGGCTGCATCTATTCCTAGTAAATTTAGGCAGGTTTGCATGTGCAAAGGATTTGGAATAACACTGACTTCTTTATGGTGAGCTGATTAAGTACCCCTGTGATTCCTTCGAAGATGTCCAAGCAAAGACACTTGCTTATATCAGGCTGGAGGAAGACGAGAGTTACAAAGTTGGAGGAAAGTTGAAGGACACTGCAATGCAAAAGACTAGGATAAGCCGAACATAAGAAGCCAACCTAGCACCAGTAGGGGCAATAACTATAGGAGTGGTCCATATATCAGGCCTGATAAGTCAGAAGTCAACCTAGCGCAAGAACAGCAAGGTAAGGCTAAAGTTCATCCATCTATCTCTGAACATAACTTCTGTGTTGACATTGCAGGTCTGATCCAGTGACTAGATAACATGGGACCAGTGGTTAGGTGGCCAAGAAAGTCAGACAACCCAAATCCAAGGAAGGATCATACCAAGTGGTGTGAATTTCACATGGATATAGGTCATACAACGGAGGATTACTTTACTCTCAGGAAGGAAGTGGCCTACAAGCTAAAAGCAGGATACCTCAAATATTTGATCAAAGCCAGAGACAGGAATGAAGATCCTAGCAAAGTCAACCCGGAGTAAAAGCAGGAGCGCAATCTCCCCCATCCACCTCCACTCTATGAAGTAAAATTCATAAATGGCGGATCAGAGATTTTTGGCTTGACCAGTTCAGCAGCAAAAAAGTTAGCCAGAACTCCTCAAAATAAATCACCCTGCAAACCTGGCAATATACCACCTATCATGTTCAGTGACTGTGATTTGGTGAGTGTCCCTGACCTGCATCATGATAGCCTGGTGATTTCCATGCAAGTTGGAACTGCCAACATGGGAAGAATCTTAGTAGACAGAGGCAGCTCAATGAACCTGATAATGTTAGATGTACTTAAAGCCATGAAGATTAGCAAAGATCAAATCACCAAGAAATCCAGTGTCTTGGTAGGGTTCAATGGTGAAACAAATAATGCATTAGGAGAGATCTATCTTCCTACCTATGCTGAACGCGTTGTATCTTATGAAAGATTTGGAGTTCTAGATTGTTTATCCTCCTACAATGTCATTCTGGGCAAGCCCTGGATTCACAATGTCAAAGCCGTCCCCTCTACTTATCATCAGTGTATCAAGATACCAAAAGACTGGGAGTGGTAACCATCAAAAGTGAGCATAAATCAGCCTAGGAATGCTATACAGAGGCCCTAAAGCCATCCAAGGCAGGTAAGTCCCTCGTATAACAATTACTGTATCCTGTCAGGAGTACATATGTAGCACCACCCAAGATGGAAACAGATCAGGTAATCCTCAACCCTGAGTATCCTGACAGGTATGACGCTCCTGATTTAGTCAGGCCCGAATTAGTAAGCTTTCTTAAAAATAAATCTTCCTGTTTTGCTTGGTCTCATTTTGATATGACTTGAATTAGTGCTGATAGTATCACTCATAAACTCAATATTGACACATCTTTCAAGCCTGTACAACAGAAAAGACGAAAGTTTGCACCAGAAAGAAACGCCATTATCAATGAATAAGTAGACAAACTCCTAGTTATGGGCATGATCAGGGAAGTGATGTACCCTGATACGGTCGTTTCTGTACCAAAAATAAATACCTAAGTTACTACTAACAAAAGTCAGCGGTAAGTAGGGTTGATCTCCACAGGGAGGCTATTTTGCTAATTATCTGTTTAACTCAGTCTGTCAGAATGTCACAAGATGGGGGTTTAGGTGTATTTTGACTAAACTAAATAGATTAAGGAAAGAGAGAAAAGGAATGAGAGAAATTAACAGAAAGAGAAGGGAACTAGGATTTCGGGTCATCAATAAACGTCAGTTAATTGCAGCTAAGGTCATAGATCAGTCGATGTGTCGGTCTAAGGGGCAACGAATATCTCCTTTCGGTCTCAATTCGCCCTAAAATGCTATTAGCTTAACTTTCGCCCTCACTAAAGCATCCTATTGTTCACTGCGGGTCTCACCTATTCCAACCTTTCGGTCCAGGTCAAGGGTTACCAATATTAAAAGGCTAATTGTGTCGACTCAACTAGCAGGATACAGTTAAAGCAGCGATTAACAACATAGACTACAACTACAACGACATATCTAATAACCTAATTAGCAACTAACATTAGTCTAATGAATCACCTAATCCTAGCAGAGGTATTTAGCTAGACATAACTAAATAAAGGACAGAAATAAAGAGAGAAAGAGGAATAAACATTAAATTAAAGAGGAAAAGGGAGAGAAATGTTAATGAAATAGATTCGGAAAATAAGAGGTAAAACAGAAAACAGTAGTAAAACATCGTCTGATAGTGTGTGGGGGGGTTACAATTGACGTCTCCCCTTCCTATTTATAAGAAAAATAGGATTTTATTCAACCTAATGACGGATTTAAGCTAAAAGCCCAAGACCGTAAGAGAAACCACTCGATCGAGTGATTTAAAACCACTCGATCGAGTAAACTAAAGCTTAAACCACTCGAACGAGTAGAAAATCTACTCGATCGAGTAAATCCTAAAATGCAACTACTCGATCGAGTAGAAAAAGGACTCGATCGAACATAATTCTACTCGATCGAGTACTTTCCAGCGCACAATTTCCTGCTTTGCGCACTGAACTTCAAACGGCTGCCAATTCTTCGTTACTTGGTCAAACAATGTGATTCCGGTGGCATTAGAAAGCTAAGAGGACAAGTTTCATCTCCAATTCGAATCACCTAAATATCAGTTGTAGAACTCGAGATATGGCTCTCCAAATTAGGCACTAGCAATTTGAAGTCCTTCCTTTGCTCGCCTAGCTATCTTTCTTCTTTGCGCATCTCAAGATAGCTACATTCCCACTCCAAATTCACTCTTCCTCCAAATGCATGCTAAACGGACGGTAAATGGCTTGATTTCACTACTTTCTGGTCCATTCCTGCAATTAAGACAAAATAAACCAAAGTAGCATATTCGGGGCATTTCGTAGCAATAAACTACGATATTAGCATAGAAATACGTGCATAAATAGGCCAAAAAGACTATATAAAATGCACGTATCAACTCTCCCCAAACCAAACCTTTACTCGTCCTCGAGTAAACTAAATGCAAACTAATGGAACGGAAAAGTTAACTCAGAGCTAGCTACAAATGCCCACTTAAACCAATTTAATGCAAGCAAACTAACACTTATAGCAAACAGTCAAATGCAAACGAGTTGTAAGATGTTTATAATAAAGCTGAACCGTCGACCTTGCAAGACCTTTAATAATGGACTCTCACGGGTCACTCTTCTCTCATGAAGCAAGGGGTGAACATATATATGTAAGAGAGAAAGAGAAAACAGTCGCTCACCTAGACTACGACCCACATAAACATGCATGCAACTAATATGATAGACAATTCTAGTTACCGTACATACATTCCAACCAAACAAGGTCCTGTCACAGCCGAGGGCTTACAAAAATATGGTAAAGTGAGGCAATGGGTAAGAAAAAGCAAAACATTTATTGGAATGTGGAGGTATAGGTGATCAAGCTAGTACCTAAACAGAATCATATGAGACATATCCGTTTCCAACTCAATTATAGATTTAAGCACGAGTGCCCTTCATTTGGCACAAAACTCACCAAACCGAACTGAACTAACTCCTCAAAAGATATAGATAAAGCATAGGAGCGAAACCGATCACAACAACATCTTTTTTTCTTTTCTGATTTTTTCTTTTTTTTTTTCTTTCTTGTTTCTTTTTTTTCGAAATCTTTTTTTTTTTGTTCACGTTTTTTTTTATTCCTTTTTTTTTCTTTTCTCATCCTCCTTCTCTTCTTTTCTGCCAACTCCAAATCGATATAATATGAACCAAATTTGGCATAATGAAATATATACCGCAAAAACAATCTAAACTAGCTTGACAAGGCAGGCTAAATTTGGAATGTAGTTAAGGGTCAACAGGCAAATTTGGCTAATGTGGAGTTAAATGGGTAAAAATGAAAGAAAGGAAAATTGTAAGCACCTCCCCGCATGTGACACCAATCACTAACCCGAATGTATGAAGGCAAAAAGCAATTGAATTTCATATACGTGCAAATTGATGATACATGATATACAAGGAGTAACTACTCACAATCCTACATGAAACTGGTCATAAATGACACCAGTTTATACGACTCTAAATCTTAGAAATTATAAGTAGGTTGCCAAAATTTCAGGCCAAGTCTATTCGTTCAGCTAAATTAAACATTAACTCGTAGATATGCAATAGACAAAGCTAAAAAGAATAATAGTTTATTGCAAGGCTTAAGCAAAAAGGCAAATAATAGTGCAATTTCATCATTGAAATCTACCGTTCCGACTCAACCTATATGCTAAAATAAACGTGAAATTTTTCAAATTTTTAGGAGATTTTAAATTTTTTTTGAAAATAAACAACAATGCATACAAAGATTAAACGTGATAACAGAAATGCAATAAATACAATATGCAGACACAGATATGGATGCATAACCTCCCTAAACCAAACTGTACAATGCCCCCATTGTACCAAAACATGGAAAGGAAACGCAAACTAAAGGAGAAAGAGAGTAAATGCGGAAAACTTACAAGATACGCGAAAATAAGGGACCTCCCCAAACCGACCATGAACATGGGAGGTTGCTAAAGGCCCGGAATACCGTCACAGGAAGCTAATCCAAGTCAAAAACACTCGATGGCACTCGAACAGTGGTCGTTCGAGTAGAACGGGCATCCAAAACTGCTCGACCGAGTAGAAAGGCAGTCGATCGAGTCGTTTCTCTTTGTGCAGGTACTCGATCGAGTAGAAAAACTGCTCGATCGAGAGGATTTATCAGCAAAAGTGCTCGATCGAGTAGAAAAACTACTCGATCAAGTGATCCTCAGTGTGTTTCCTGCAAAACGCAAATAAAAACAGCCCGCAAACTAACAAACCAAGCATTACTGATAAAGTTTTATGGCATGAAAACCATTTATCACAACTGAAATGAAAATAGAAAATTAAAAATAAATCTCCGGGTTGCCTCCCGGGTAGCGCTAGCTTCAGTCAGGTCCCAGCTCGACCTTCTTTTTCTTCGAGCCTCTATAACTAGTCACAATCAAAACAGCTCAAAGCGCGCAGCATTAGATCATACATCTGCGCATGTGCTACACAAAAATGTAAGTAGCACCATAGTGGAATAAAGAAATAGGAAATAACATTATACAACCGTTTAAGCCTAACAAATTTCCTATGGGAGCTCCTAAATTTGTCCACAAAATAAAGGAGCGCCGGGGCAATTGATGATAAAATAAGGTCTCGTTTCAGATTAACGAAATTAAAATGGTAAGGACGGCGAAAAATCGCTAAATTATTCGACCTACTGGGAGGGGGCAAAGCATTAGAATGTGCAGCATAAGTTAAACGAGGCAATTCACTATTTAAACAAACAATAAATAAATTATCGTTTACTACCTCGGGTTGGTCGCTCTCATTGACGGAATCATTGACAAAGGAAGATATTACCTCTTCCGCGCTAGGAGCAATCACCGACCCAGCTGCCTCTTCGTCACCCTCCTCAGTGGATATCGTCCCGTAAATCGCAGCCTCTTGTTCATTCGACTCGGCTTTGAATAGGGGAGATTCACCGTATCCATTATCATCGTCAAAATCGTCATCCAAAACAAATCCACATGACGAATCAATGCTCTCGCTGGCCAGTTCAGTCGATCGAGTAGAATTGTTGCTCGATCGACCATTTCCTTCCTGATTTTCACTCGATCGAGTAGAAATATCACTCGATCGAGAACTTTCTCCTGGAAATTCACTCGATCGACTAATATAAGTCACTCGATCGAGTGATTCTTCCTGTACAGTGCTGAAATCTTCGTGTAAACTATTGAAATATGATAGAAATTCGTCGTCCGAGTCATAAAGATCATCCTCAGCATTGGGCAACACGGGTTCTTCATGGGAAAAACCGCTCTCAGTAAAGTATACCTCTTCTGGTTGCCAACTATCAGACTCAGCTGCTAACTGAGCTATTATAGACTCGAGCTCATCAATGTGCGCGAAAAACCGTCTATCATGCTCTTGCCTTTTGGAGGCAAGTATCTCTAACAAAGATTTCAGCTCCGCAATCTCTTCTTCTTGTATATCAGGAGGATCTTGTTGTGGTGGCCATTGATAGGGTGGATGTGGCGTAGGAAAAGTGCAATAATTACCACAACCCCAAGATTTCTTCCTTTCCCAACTAGCAGGTTTTTCAGATTGGGCTTCAAACTGAGCGATTAGTCGGGAGACAGATGTCATCTTGGCAAAAGGGATCGAAGGTACTCAAGCCTTCCCTTCGACAATCTCCCTCGGTAGCCTGTCTAATAAACCTGTAGGCCTATCAAAACAGCACTAAAGAAAAACATAAAAACAGCCTCAAGGTACTTAGCCTTCCCTTGAGGCGAAAGACAAACAAAATAAAACAGATAAAAAAGTCGCCTCCCCGGCAACGGCGCCAAAATTTGATACGGTCGTTTCTATACCAAAAATAAATACCTAAGTTACTACTAACCAAAGTCAGCGGTAAGTAGGGTCGATCTCCACAGGGAGGCTATTTTGCTAATTATATGTTTAACCCAGTCTGTCAGAATGTCACAAGATGGGGGTTTAGGTGTATTTTGACTAAACTAAATAGATTAAGGAAAGAGAGAAAAGGAATGAGAGAAATTAACAGAAAGAGAAGGGAACTAGGATTTCGGGTCATCAATAAACGTCAGTTAATTGCAGCTAAGGTCATAGATCAGTCGATGTGTCGGTCTAAGGGGCAACGAATATCTCCTTTCGGTCTCAATTCGCCCTAAAATGCTATTAGCTTAACTTTCGCCCTCACTAAAGCATCCTATTGTTCACTGCGGGTCTCACCTATTCCAACCTTTCGGTCCAGGTCAAGGGTTACCAATATCAAAAGGCTAATTGTGTCGACTCAACTAGCAGGATACAGTTAAAGCAGCGATTAACAACATAGACTACAACTACAACGACATATCTAATAACCTAATTAGCAACTAACATTAGTCTAATGAATCACCCAATCCTAGCAGAGTTATTTAGCTAGACATAACTAAATAAAGAACAGAAATAAAGAGAGAAAGAGGAATAAACATTAAATTAAAGAGGAAAAGGGAGAGAAATGTTACTGAAATAGATTCGGAAAATAAGAGGTAGAACAGAAAATAGTAGTAAAACATCGTCTGATAGTGTGTGGGGGGGTTACAATTGACGTCTCCCCTTCCTATTTATAAGAAAAATAGGATTTTATTCAACCTAATGACAGATTTAAGCTAAAAGCCCAAGCCCGTAAGAGAAACCACTCGATCGAGTGATTTAAAACCACTCGATCGAGTAAACTAAAGCTTAAACCACTCCATCGAGTAGAAAATCTACTCGATCGAGTAAATCCTAAAATGCAACTACTCGATCGAGTAGAAAAAGGACTCGACCGAACATAATTCTACTCGATCGAGTACTTTCCAGCGCACAATTACCTGCTTTGCGCACTGAACTTCAAACGGCTGTCATTTCTTCGTTACTTGGTCAAACAGGGCAATTCCGGTGGCATTAGAAAGATAAGAGGACAAACTTTCATCTCCAATTGGAATCACCTGAATATCAGTTGTATAACTCGAGATATGGCTCTCCAAAGTAGGCACTAGCAATTTGAAGTCCTTCCTTTGCTCGCCTAGCTATCTTTCTTCTTTGCGCATCTCAAGATAGCTACATTCCCGCTCCAAATTCACTCTTCCTACAAATGCATGCTAAACGGACGGTAAATGGCTTGATTTCACTACTTTCTGGTCCATTCCTGCAATTAAGACAAAATAAAGCAAAGTAGCATATTCGGGGCATTTCGTAGCAATAAACTACGATATTAGCATAGAAATACGTGCATAAATAGGCCGAAAAGACTATATAAAATGCACGTATCATACCCTGAATGGCTGGCAAACGTAGTGGTCGTGCAGAAAGTGGCAAATGGAGAGTCTGTGTAGATTACACTGACCCGAACAAAGCCTGCCCTAAAGATACATTCCCTCTTCCACATATTAATGCCATGGTAGATGTAACGATGGGACATGAGATACTCACGTTCATGGACACTTATAGTGGATTTAACCAGATAAAGATGTACCATGCTGACCAGGAAAGCACTGCATTCATTACTGACCGGGGCATATACTGTTACACTACAATGCCATTCGGTCTAAAGAATGCAGGGGCAACGTACCAGCGCCTGGTCAACATGATGTTCAAGGAGCATATTTGGGACATCATGGAAGTCTATATAGATGACATGGTGGCAAAATCCAAGGATGCACAAGACCATGTGAAGCATTTGGAAATAGCATTTCAAATCCTGGAGAAGTACAACATGAAGCTCAACCCTGCCAAATGCCACTTTGGAGTTTCCGCAGGAAGTTCTTAGGCTACATGGTGACCAAAAGAGGCATAGAAGCCAGTCCTGAATAGATCAAAGCTATACTGAAATTATAGTCACCCAAATCTGTCAAGGACATTCAAAAATTGACAGGAAGGGTATCTGCTCTGAACAGGTTCATATCCAAGTCTTCTGAAAGGTGTAAAACATTTTACAACCTACTCAGAAAAAACAAACAATTCAAGTGGGCCCCTGAACATGAGGAGGCCTTCCAAGATCTAAAACTATATTTTTTTTCTCCACCTTTACTGGCCAAGCCAGAAAAAGGAGAGCCCCTGTCAGTATATCTTTCCGTTACTGACACCGCTGTAAATGAAGTCTTGGTAAAGGAACTGGAAGGCCAATAACATCTTGTCTATTATGTAAGTAAAAGCCTATTAGATGCTGAAATGAGGTATGGTTTACTTTAAAAGTATGTTTTAGCCTTGATCATGTCATGTGCTAAGTTGTGACCTTATTTTGAAAGTCACCCCATAATAGTCAGAACCAACCTACCTATAAAATCTGTCCCGAGGAAGCCTGAACTATCAGGCAGGATGTCCAAATGGTCAGTCCAACTTAGTACCTATGATATTACCTTTGAACCCAGGACAACATCAAATCCCAGGCCTTAGCAGACTTTGTGGCTGATTTCAGCCATAACCTATAATCAGACCTGGCGAAGGAAGTCAATCAGTTAGAAAACAAAACCTCATACCAGCAGTGGACCTTGTTCACAGATGGAGCATCTAATGTAGGAGGTACAAGGTTAGGATTAGTGCTAAAATCACCACAAGAGGACACCATAACCCAGGCTGTGAGTTGTGAGTTCAAAGCTACTAATAATGAAGCTGAGTATGAAGCCCTCATAGCAGGACTCAAGATCTTAGGCTAGACCTTACTTAAGGTGTCTTGAACCACATGAAGCCAAGCAAGTACTTCAAGAAATTCATGACGGATATTGAGGCAACCACAAAGGTAGAAGAAGCCTAGCAAGCAAGGTACTCAGGACTGGCTATTACTGGCCAGCCCTGAGGGCTGACTGTCTAGACTATTGTGCAAAATGTGAAGCCTGCCAAATACATGCTCCAATTATCCATCAACCATTAGAGCTACTACATTCAATTTCTACACCCTGACCATTCATGAAGTGGGGCATGGACATAGTAGGAAAACTCCCAATAGCCCCAAGCCAGAAAGTATTCATGTTAGCCATGACTGATTACTTCTTCAAGTGGATTGAAACAGATTCTTTCAGGCAGGTTACTGAGAAGGAAGTAATATCCTTCATCATGACAAATATCATATGCAGGTATGAATATCAACCTGGTAACTTCAACCCTCGGCTACCCAAAAGCAAACGGCCAGGCTGAATCAAGCAACAAGGTAGTTATCAGTTGCCTAAAAAAGAAGCTGAAGAGTAAACGAGGCAGATGGGCTGAAGAGCTTCCATTAGTGCTATGGGCAGACAAGACAACTCCAAAGATTTCAATAGGCCAAACACCCTATTCCTTGGTCTATGGTTGTGAAGAAGTCATTCTTGTAGAAGTACATGTGCCAACTTCAAGATACAGCCTGAACAACATAGAAGCAAACAACAGCCTGATGCAAGATAGCCTCGTCCTAACAGAAGAATTGAGAGATGCTGCCAAAATCAGGATAGCATCATATCAACAAACAGTAGCTAAAAGCTATAACAAGAATGTCAAAATCAGAGTTTTCAAGGAAGGAGACTTAGTTCTGCGGAAAGAGTTCTCGAACAAAATAGAAAAAATAACAAGCAAGCTAGCCCCTGTATGGGAAGACCCATATTTAATAGACTCAATCGTCGGGCAAGGAGCATACATGCTACAAACCTTAGAGGGAGAAATGATCCCAAGGTCATGGAATGTAACTTATTTGAAATTATTTCATATATAAATACTCAGAATAATGCAGCTATACCATGTCCTGACAAGGTAAAAATTCACTTCTACTTATACTAATTTAATATATTTAAATCTTGCATGTTATACCTGCCTTATGTGTCATGCAAATTCTATGTGTATCCTGTATACAACACCTATGTGTGTTACCCTGCTCACATATGTCCTGATATAATATTTGAATCCTGAAAAATTATGCATAATCTATTATTACATGAATAAGTCTTCAGGATTGAGGGCTACTCTATTATATCTCACTACTTTGTTTTTTATTTTTTAGTACCCTTTATTTTTGTTGTTGCACCCTGTCGTCCCAAACGAATGTTGGTAACCAACACCAGATACGACAAATACGGGACCAATCAGGCATGAAATAATTGTCAGATCCAGTTATTTGCTGCACACCTCTACAACGGCTGGACGCAACACTCTGACGGGTAAGAAGGTGAAAGATCCTGATGACACGTCCAAATGTCCTCCAGACAGGCCGAATACCAAGCCCTCCAGCCAGGCAGGGGACATAAGCCCTCAAGTCAGGCCGGATCCCACCAACTTCAATCATGACAGGAAGAAAAAACTGCACATGATTGAAGATTAAACACCGAATTAAAACACAAGACAAGTTAACAGGTTGAAGAATTATATGACAGGGTTAACATGTTGGAGAAAAATTTATCAGGTTAACAGGTTAAGATGCAGCAAAATTAAAAAAATAACAATCTAGAAAATATAAGAGCAAGCCAGAAAGGCAAACTTGCTATCATTAATAAGCCCTCACCCCCTGAGGAAAAGGCAGCGAAATGTTTAAACTTTTCAGGGGCATCCTACATGACAAGGGGAACCAAAACACCAAATTGTTTGTCCAGGGACGCCCCCCCCCTAGATGGGCCAAAAACTACCAAAATACTGAATTATTATTTAATATTACTACCTCTCCTGAGAAGCAGCATTAGCAACATCTTCCTTGGCCTCCTCAGCATCTTGATCTTCCCGTTCCTCTGGAGACTCCACTTCCTCCTCTTCACCAAGTTTGTGCAAGTTAGGATTCCTCTTAACAGTAAAGGCCATTTCAGCTTCAGGGTTCCATTTTGCCCTGGCCTCCACTGGTTCAGACATGGCAGCAACCTTCCCCTTGACAAAGAAATAGAAGACAACATCATCAAGCTTGCCCTCTAGGTCATCCTTTTCAATGTTGAGCTCTTCATTCCTCTCCAAAGCCTCTTGCAGCAACTGCTTGCTGGACCCAGCTTCAACCTTGGCAGCATCACGCTCAGCTTACGCTATCTTCAAATCAGCCTTGGTAGCAACCAGGCCAGCCTGAGCAAAGGAAAGCTTAGACTTCAGCTAATCAACATTAGAGTTGAACATATTAGTCCTAGCCACCAATAAAGAGGTCTGATAAGCATTGACAAGATATGCTATTGCCGCATGACCAGGAAAATAAGATAAATATGAGAAGAAAAAATTAGGGAAATAACCAAAAAAAAAATAACCCAAAAGAAAATTCAGGATACCTCCCCCAAGGAACCAAGGGCGTCAGTCACAAGATTAACAGCATGATCCACCATAGCAACCGCCTTGGTAGAAGATTCAATAGGGTCTATTGACACCATTAGAGGCGAGTTGGAGTCGGCAAATTTCTGGATCTTTTCCTTAGCAACTTCCAAACTACCTGACCTAGCCTTCACCTCCCTAATAGGAGAAGGAATACCAGCCTCTTCCTTCTTCCTCTTATGAGCAACAAGACTAGCCTCAATAGGAACATCAGGAATAACTGGAGTAGCCGGAACATCAGTCAGGTCTCTGTTTATCAACCTCAGTTCCAGAACCACCACTGCCCTGGGAGTCTTCTTCCTTAACCCGGGCAAGCCTGGCATTCAAATCTGCCATACCAAACCTAGTACGCCTAGTAAATGACTTGGTATCTATAAAATGAGGAATTGCATTAGCAATAACGAATAGCCATAACAAAATTAACTAATATAAAGAGAAGCATAGAGAAACACGTTTTACTGCCAGAAATTGAGGCACCAAGAGCCTTAACAGGTCTGGAAACCTTGGAAAGACCTTCTCCCTTCAAGCAACGAGGAAAACGTCCACCCTAGAGGAGAATGGCCATGACTTTTTCTTAGGAGGAATGGCCAGAAAAGCAGTTACCCTTTTAGAAGGATATTCAACAGTGCTCACTCAATCATCC
Source organism: Silene latifolia (assembly GCF_048544455.1). NCBI lineage: Eukaryota > Viridiplantae > Streptophyta > Magnoliopsida > Caryophyllales > Caryophyllaceae > Silene > Silene latifolia. The sequence goes on from NC_133536.1 coordinate 86,896,921, forward strand.
ACTATAAAAGAGGTATACCCTGTTAATTATTTTCTGCTTTACTTTAAACTAACAAAACATGTGCAGGACAGGTAAAAAGTTGCAGGATACTTACCAGCAGTACATGCATCAAAATTGAGATACGCCAGATCAGGCCCAACCGAGTTGGTCCTGATGAACATGTAATCAGCAACCCAACTTTTATCAGCACCACTATCCAAATTGCTGAGAAGGGGCTTAGTCGAATGCCTAATCTTGAAACTAACCCTGCCAGGACTGTGTGTCCTTAGGGAATAGCAACTCTTCAAATAATCAAGAGTTAAAACCAGTTTATGCTTGTCACATAAAAACTCAATAGAATGAACCACTTTCCAAACCGTAGGCATGATCTGATAAGGAGGAATACCGATATCCTTGACCATTTCAACCATCAAAGGAGAAAAAGACAACTTACAACCAACCCTGAAAGCCTAATCATGGATACAGAACCAACCAGGACAAGCCCAATTAGCCCTGATAGGAGAATCCTAACCTCAGCATCAGTAGGGAGAATCTGTAACACCACCATACACCAAGGTGCCTTGCCAGGACCACCTAATGCATGAAAATGCTACCATCTCGGTTACCCGAGGCAATGCATATCAAATAGACCATAAAAAACGTACTTAATTAAGTAAATGAGTTTAAGTGATTACAAATCTAAAACCAAAACTGTAAAGTAAATACAAACGTTCCAAAACAAAATCCAACTAAACAAAAGTGTAAGTTCAAGACACAACGGAAGACTCTAATGACAAGTGATGACTCCATCCCAGTTATCCCTCGCGCAAGCCATCTCATACCTGCTCAATAACTGCTCACCATCCCCGAATGGATCACCACAGTTTTCAAAACATTTAAACGGGGTCAATTACTGATTACACAGAACACAACACATAAGATACAAGACACAAATTACCCCAACTCCGTCATAACTCCACACACCTGACTACACACTTACTAAAGTGTGTAGTCCTGCCAGAATATCCATCGTAACAGATATTCCACGCCGCCAGTGGGGGACCGCAGCCGTACCCACCAAATCCCCGCTCATCTATTTCGAGCGATAACTCGTATTCCTTAATGTGCACATCCCCTCCTGTGGCGGGTTCCACAGAGGGCAAATCAAGGGCGTGAAGCCACTCCCTCAAGTGACTCCACTCATCCAAGGACACGCCTCGTGAACCACAGACAATTACATAACCAATTATACAACAACAACACCAACACAATACCAATACGATAAAGATCAACTATAAACACAACCATCACCAACAACTATGTAATCAATAACCGAGTAGGGAAACTGAAAGATCATAGATCCTAATTAGACTCTCTAATTAATAACAAATTATCTCATAAAATGTCATTTTTAGTGATCTATGTAACATGCATGCTAATATGAAAGCATAATTATAAAGATTAAGAAAAAACAATTTCCTTACATTGATATTGATGGTATAATGGGCACAAACTAGATCACCTATCTAGTATGTTCTTATGCTAAATAATAATGGATGATCCTCCTAGTAAAACCTTCAATGAGAAAGTCTCCTTCAAGTAGCACCCAAGAACAACACCCAAATAATCTTACAAGTATTAACTAGATACTTGTAAAATTTAACCCTTGATAATATTTATAATATTACTAACAAGCTTAGTGAATATTTATTTTGATTACTAACAAGCTTAGTAAGTGTTCTTATTATTTGTAGAGAGAAAGACCAACAACCATTTCACATGCAAAATCCGTCTTTTGGAAACGCCGGTAAAAATAACTATTACAATCAAATTACATAGCTATTCCTATTATACATTAATTAATAAAATAAATAAAACTATTAATTAATTACAAACCGACGATACGAGATCGTATTTAAATTACAAACAAATCGCTATTCCTATTCATTTCGGGTAATAAAGATTAAAAATAACTAGGCCATACTAGGTACAATAAAATAAATACTTTAAATAAATGACAATATTTATTCAACTTAAATAAATATGCTTAAAATGCTGTAAAATGATGCCAGCCCTATCTAACAATCATTGGTATCCATCTCGGTTTTGTGGATTTAATCGATTTTTAACTTGTAAAAATCAATAATCAACTCTTAAATCTCATTTAAATCCAAACTAATTGTCCAAACTGTTTTGAACCTCAAAATTAGTCCTCACTAATTTAATGATGAAAAATTAATTTGATTTGGTGATATTTTGCTAATTTAATCGAAAAAAAAACATAACTTTTAAGTAATAAATCCAAAATTAATGAAAATATTACCAAAAATTGAAACAAAAAATTTTGAGTATTCTGAAACACTCCCAAGAACACCAAAATGTCAGAAAAAATGCCAGAAAATTCGGATAAAATTTTATGAAGAAAAAGATCGATATTTTTCGGTTTTTAACCACTTAAACCAATAAACATCAAAACAAGGTGAAATCACATTTTAAATTTCACTTTTAACTTTTAAATCATATTTTAAATGTACATAAATTTATCAAGGGTAGGAACAAATATTTCAAATATATAATTCACTTTTATCGACTTTTATCTCATAAAATCAATAAACATGCAAAACTTCAAACCAACCTTCGAAATTTTACATAAAATTTGTAGAAAATATGCATGAAACACCATAAAAATTGCATGACCCGAATCAATATTTAACTATTTTTAGTTAACTCTTAACCAAAATACGGCATTTTTGACTCGGTTTTCTACAAAAAACATTAAAAATAGCAAAATGACTTCACAAATCACCAAATTTTACCACAAACCTTTTGAGATCAGTAGGTATGAATGCCTAAAAATTTTCGTGCTAAAACCTCTTCTTACACAATTTTTGAGATTTTTAAATTATATCATAATTTATTAAGTATGCTCAAAATCAACATGTAAATTACAAGCCTAGCTCTGATACTACTTGAAAGATCATAGATCCTAATTAGACTCTCTAATTAATAACAAATTATCTCATAAAATGTCATTTTTAGTGATCTATGTAACATACATGCTAATATGAAAGCATAATTATAAAGATTAAGGAAAAACAATTTCCTTACATTGATATTGATGGTATAATGGGCACAAACTAGATCACCTATCTAGTATGTTCTTGTGCTAAATAATAATGGATGATCCTCCTAGTAAAACCTTCAAAGAGAAAGTCTCCTCCAAGTAGCACCCAAGAACAACACCCAAATAATCTTACAAGTATTAACTAGATACTTGTAAAATTTAACCCTTGATAATATTATAATATTACTAACAAGCTTAGTGAATATTTATTTTGATTACTAACAAGCTTAGTAAGTGTTCTTATTATTTGTAGAGAGAAAGACCAACAACCATTTCACATGCAAAATACACAAATGAAGTAGTGTTTAAAAATGAGCAATTGTTGGTCTAAATAGGAGAGAGTGGCCGGGTGGAGTAGGTGGAGTGAGGGAGTGGACTTGTTTTATTTTTTTGTTCAATCTTTCATCACATGCAAAATGAACATAAGATAACTTATGGAAGTATATAAACAAAATGAAATGATTATGTTTATAATCATCCACTACACTCCATTTACACGGTCCAATGTCCCATTTACGGGTCCATTTTTGTTCTTATATTTGTCGCACAAATACGTGTAAATTTAACTTTAAACATCGATTTATGTTTAAATGCTTCCCAATAAATTTTGTCCAAATCACTCCGTAAATATACGTGTACCGCTACACATATTATTTACGTACTAATATTAATCACATTAATCAATTAGTACAATTTTAGTGAATTAACAATTAATTAACTAAAACCCGTCACATAAAATTTATTATTCAATTATCGCATAATTAAATAATAACAACCGCGCCTCGAGTTCGCAACTCGAAATCTCTCTAAAAATAATCGACTAACCTATTAGTCAATAAATCAAGGGATTAAATAAATTATATCTCATACAATTAATTAGTTGTCAATTGGGGTTAGTTCCTTTAGGTGTGACCGAAAGGGGTCAGTTGATCACCGCCGTCTCACGACAATAACGTCAAACTCTAGTCAGCCAACCGTTATCGATTTACGTTAATCAACTGACGAGGATCAAATAATTAAATATCCTTATGATATTCCTTTAATGAGATTTATTATGTAAACGCACTATTGTGGAGGACACTAACTCCAACAGAAACCCTACCTGAAATAAGCAAATCACCACGACCGTCACAAATCAGCTATTCAATATTGCTCCTCTACGAAACCACCTCCTATAATCACATAATCATACAATTACTATTTAATACACATCATACTCCCAAAATCACCCAAAATACCCAATTAGGGTTTTAAACAAAATCAACGAAAATGTAAAAACTATACAAGGATCTTACCCACGACACGACGAACTCAACGGCGTAAAGAACACGACGATCCGACAACCCCAGCCCTTGAGATTTGATAGCAATGTGAAGAAAGGAAGTAACGTAACTTGTTTTCTCTTGAGAGGTTTTATAAAAGATAAAAAGTGACAAAGGAACTGACGAAATACTTTAAATATCATTCACGCATTGCTAACAAAACCCGGCTAAAACAACCCGCAGAACCGACTTACTCGATCGAGTAAGTCACTTACTCGATCGAGTGACCCTTACTCGATCGAGTGCCACACGTACTCGATCGAGTACCCATCAGATAGTGTACTGTTTCGTAACCAAACTCACTTACTCGACAGAGTAAGCCGCACTTGATAGAGTACCCTATAGCATACAAAACCCTAGTATTACATAATCCTCTTCTCCTTCATAATTTTCTCAAACTCAGGCTTAAGATGATTGAGAAGATAAGATTGTTCGTCAAGCGCTTTTGATAGCTTAAATTCAAATTCTTATGGAAGATGGACACCATCTCCCTAGCAGGGACAAATGAAGGATTTTCAAAAGACTCAGGCTTGCTTTCAGAAGTGTGTTCAAGATTTTGAACGAAAGGAGTGCCATGAGCAACAACACCCCCGGTTGATTTTCTTTTCACTATAGTTATTAATTTCTGGGAATGTTTGTGAGTTTGGACGAAGGTTAAAGAAGAATATTAAAGAAAAATTAGAAGGTTTGCAGAGAAATTGATCGAATTTTGGTGAAGAATGAAGCAAAGATTAAAGACTATTTATAATGCGGTGAATATCTAGGGTTTACTGCAACTTGCACGCAGTAATTGAAGCGGTTACAGTAAATAGAACACTTGGCGCATTTAAACTAACTAGCCATTTCTTCTATGATGATTAGAATTCAACCGTCTTGAAGAATTTGCCTAATTAAGTTGATAGTTATTTCTCATTTATGGCCTGACTGATGCATGCCTTTTATATGCGTTTATTCTCATGATTGGCACGTAATTCTATGCATTTATTTGATTATTTTATTGTTTTTCCTCCCGAATTTGCTACCTTGGGTATGTTTCATGTCTATTGCAGATTTGGTACCCATTATTTATGCATTTAGAAGCCAAAGTCGGTCGATAAAGGAGACGAGTACTCATAGGCCACGTTCGAGACGTTGGAAAGATGCGGAACCGTCACCCCAAGGGCCTAAGACGAGTAGGAAGCTTATATGAGCCATATTGGTAGATAGAAATTGAATTGGAAAATGATGTAAGCGATGAATTTGTGAGATGGAAGTATTTAATTTGAAGGAAAAATCAAAAGGATTTGATTTATGGGAAGAAATTTGTGAGGAAGAAAGGGAAGTGTCGATATGTCGATGTGTAGGAGTTAGTTTATGAGATGAATTGGGTGTAGTATGTTCAAGGAGTTATGTGTCTAACATTCATTGTCTATCAAATTTTCAATGTCGATAGACAACTTCCTCCAGCGACAATGAGAAGATAAGGGGCAATTGTTGGGCTTGATATTTCCACACTATGTTCCTGGCCTGACGATCAGGATAGAAACGTCAGGACAACTCAAAGCTGGCACCAGGCAGGAGAAGACAACTGTCAAGCAAGCAAATATTATTTGACCAAGTCAAACACAATTATGGAGAATAAATCGAGATTATGACACTAATTATTGAGCAATTAAGGGAAAGATTCTATCATAATGATCAAGCATTTATCCGGGTAATTATGGAGCATTGAAGGTGCAATTACTGGCGTCATTAAGGGGAAATAATACGCCTTAATTGTGGAGATTACTCAGCATATGAAGGTTACTATATAAGGAAGAGCCAAGATCAATTCCAAGACACATCCTACAAGATTACAAGCTACATTATCACAATACTTAGAGCAAAACACATTGTTGTTCTAATTATATAACTGTTCTCTATAAATTATAGGGAAACCTCTCCTGGCTTGTTGCCAGTGGTTTTTTCCCATTTAAGGGTTTTCCACGTACAAAATTTATTGTCTTACTTGTTTTTCTTTATTTCCTTTTTGTTACGCATTGTTAAGCCTGCCATGTAGTAATATACAAGGTAGATGAGCTAGTTAACCCTGCAACCACTCTACCCTGACCTGATTCAACTTCGTGTAGAATCCACCCAAAACAATATGTAATATGGGTAATTAGTGGGTAATAATAAGGGGTTGGTATTATATAATAGAATATGATGTATTTGTGATGGTATTACATGATTTGTATAGGATTAAGATGTTCTTGCGAGACGGAATCGTATGGAATTTGGGTAACTTATGAAAAATGCTAAAAGGTAGGTTTTTCCTACTTGGTTTCAATATTTTGTGTGCATATTTGTTTGTCTTGCATCATCATTTTATGTATGAGTCGATTGGGATAACATGTTGGTATTTGAGGAAGTTTTATCCGTGATATGTTGGGATTGAGTTCATGACGAGTCATATAATTGGTGTTTTGTTGCATTTTCCATGTATGGTCATTGTTGTGTTGTGTTGGAGATCATTAGTGGTGTTACTTGGTTATTGAGAAGACATAAGACGGTTGGGAGTCCGTCTTACGCTTGAGTCGCCTCTTGGAGCTTCCTACTCGAAGAGGGATGTGCACATTAATGGCTTGAGTTACGAAGAGACTCGGGTGGTTGAAACACGACGTCTGGCAGGGGATCCAGTTAGCTTCCGGATCCGATACATCTGGGCGTGTCTCGGTATCTATTTGTGGTTGTTGGTATGTCTGGGCGTGTCCTGGTACTAGTGTGATTGTCGGTATGTCTGGGCGTGTCCCAGTACCGTGGTGGTTGTTTGATAGTATCTCATTCATGTTATTAGCATATTGCATATTTACCTTTCATGTTGTGTCGTATGTTTAATTATTGAAACTGATGTGTTGCGTGTCTATGTAATTGTCACCTATTTCCGGGGTGTCCTGTGTCGATCCATATGATATTTCCGATCATATGGGAAGCAGGTTAAGTACATGGTGTTTGGTGTCACACGGGAGACGGGACGCGCTTTGGACTTGTAGTCGAGTACTTGGATAGTTGGTAGATAACCTAGATAGTAGTCATGAGTTGTATTCTTTCATTTATTCATTTATGTTTATATAATCCATTAAATACTTTATTTATATTAAATGTTTCTTGATTGTATCTCCGATTCACCGCCTCGGGAAACTGAGATGGTAACTTGTTCCAACTACCTTGGCCGGGTAAGAAGGGGGTGTTACATTATGGTATTCAAATTCTCTAAGGAAACCTTACAGTTGTCGCTCCTAATTCCTGCTTACCTGTTTCTTTGGCGAATGACACGACCAACACCTCTATTGGCTTCCAAGCCCATAATGATTTAAATGAACATCAGTCATTCCTTTTTTCAGCTTGTCCTAAGAAGTGTAAGATTTCTTCATTTGTAAACTGTCACGTGCTCGTCTACACGTAGGCTTTGCAGGTACCCTTCTAATCGTCAAGTGAGTGAGAAAAAGAGACTTACTAACTCCAAGAAGAATCATAGTTAAGGGGATGAATCTCCGAGACACAATGTATCTACTTGCTCTACACATAGGTCTAATTTCTACGTCCTCGAGTCTTAAGTGTGTCTTGTTGCAGGTACTTCTCGGAAGCCTGATTGACAAAGAAGAGAAAAGAAGTTTTCGCTTATTTGGCAAGCTCATATCGCCCCATCAAGAAGCCTTTTCTATTAGCTAACCTCATTCTTAGTTTAATTTCCTTTTCAAATAATGTAATAATAAAGTCTGACTCTGAGAGTCGGGTAGGTAATTGATGTAACCATAATTAGCGCATATTTAGTCCCCGAATTAGCCTTGTTCCCATGCTTTTTAGTGCATATTTGGGTCATTTATTGTCTTTATTTCTTTGTTTTGCATATTCTTTGAGGTTTTGTGTCCTTGGTAGGAAAGGAGTGCAAACCTTGCATTTTCATGGCAAAATGAGACTAAATTGATTGAATTCAATGACCAAGCATCAAGGAGAGACAAGATTAGAAGGCCTTTGTACATATTATAGTAGTTGGGCAATGATGAGGAAAGATCCTTGCATCCCCGAGGAAATCCCCAAGGATTTTATGAAGAAAAGGGAAGAAAAGAAGAAGAAAGCAAGCTGAGCAGCAATCCTTGCGGATTGTACTGAAGACGCCCGTCCCCAGCACCACAATCCGTGCGTCTTCTACCAAAGACGCCCGGGCAGCAGCCACCAGAAGACGCCCGTCTTCTCCCAAAGACGGCCAGGCAGAGACTCCTGAATCCGGTCGTCCCGAGCCTAAGACGCACGGATTCCAAGACAGCGCAAATCGTTTCTTCAAGCTTCAAGAAAGATGCCCTTCCTTCAGAAAATACCGGCGTTTCCCTAAGTAGGGACGTAATCGTCATTTAAGCCCTTAGTTAACCCTAATGCATCCACCTAATTTCCACTATAAATACCTCATTAGTCTAATTAGAAGAGCATGTTCTTCTTATCAATTCTTAGTGTAGTTAATATCAATCAAATCTCTCTTTAGTTTTGTAATCAACAATTAATCAAGTTCTAATATAAGTTTTATTTCCTTAATCTCTCCTTTGTTCATCCTTTATTTTGGGTAATTGAAGATTATTTGGGTTATTATTGGGAGATTGACAACCTCTCAATCAAGCATCAAGTACTTCTTTTATTCTTGCTTTATTATTGGAATCATTAGTAGGTATAATTCTCTTAATCCCTTTTTAATTATTGCTAATTACTTTCATTTATTCATCATGTTTTACTTTATTGGTATGATTGACAACCTTGCTAGCATGATCAACATGATAATGAGTGAGTAGTCACCTAGCTAGGGTTAATGGGTAATTAGGGGAAACTGTGGACAGCGGGCCGCCCACGGGGGCGCTTGGTGAAGGGGCTCGAAAACAAGCGTTTGCATTTTGTATGGAGTCGCCACCAATTTTTATGGGAAATTGGAACCGTTTGAATACCTCGTGTCATGTCAAGACACAAAGTAGTGACATGAACACTAAGCAATCGTTACCCTTAGCATTCTATGTCTAGAATGACTCTCGTGGATGCCAATGAACACGGGTGCTCACGGAGATCTGGAGTAAGGGGTGAGGGTACGTATTAGGAAGCTCTTTTGATCGAACACCTAATCCCGCCCGCCTCGATAGCGGCCTCTACTAATGATTAGGGAAGTTATTCGTACTTGATATATCGTCGGCTATATGCATGCAATGCAACATCCAAGTTTTAATCCTAGCATGTGAGAATTAACTAAGTCGGTTGACACACGTAATTAGCACACAATTGGGTTGAAGTTGGATTTAATGCTCATTTACATGTGAAAGCATACAAGCAATGAAAGAAATAACTAAAAATTATAAATTACAATAATGAAGATTACATTAATTACATTGGAATAGGCGATTTATGTCGAAAATACCTTTAAAACGGACAATTTGAGAAAAAGAAATAAAAGAAGGAATTACGAACGTAATGAAGGTGATAATACGAATAATAGTTGATTAATACGTAAACTAATTAAACTACGTCAAGGCAAAAAGGAGTTCGAGACAGAACTCATCCTGGAACAGCGAAGAGGCATCGCTGCGCCCTTTGGGAAGAGGCGCAGCGATTCTTTGCGTCTGTTTCCAAGGGTGAGTTCTCGGGCCGTGTTTGAGCGCAAAACCGTTAATGTTAATTGGTAAATTTTAATGGATTGATTAGATTATTACTCGGATGAAAGTGATTTAATGGATTAATTACATGTGAATGATGGTCATAAAAACAGTAAAACATGGATGAGACGGAAATAAACGGATTAATTATGTGAAGGGTCGATGTTAATGAATAATTAATTAAACTAACTAACTAAACGAATTATTAACTAAACATGATGAATTGACGACGGATTAAGGACTAAACAGATGAAAATATATCAACAATGAATCCCAGAAACTCAACATGAACGAATTGAATCCCTAAAACTCGAATTGAATATTAATGACGAAAACCCGCAAATATGAATTACTTGAGATTTAAGTCGGAACAAACGATGATTAAAACATGTGGATGAATGATACATAATATACATATGAATTATTGATGACTATCATGCGAACGAATTAAAGAACAAACAGAAAACAAAAAGGAAAGACGAATTACAGGAGACGGAGGAAGAAGAAAAGAAGCAGGAACTGCGGCAGCCTCACGAAGACGCGCAGCAGGCGCTGCGCTCCTTCGAAGAGGCGCAGCGGTTGCTGCGTCTTTTCTCGACGTCTGTCTACTGGAAATTCGCAAAAAAGGTTTTAAAGACGGTTTTAGAAATCGGTTTTAATGAGGTACTTTCGACATAAACCTTACAATTGTTATACAATAATAAAATACAATAAATAAAAGAGAGATTAATACACCCTCATACTTACATGTTGACGGAACGAGAAGAACTAAGAAGATCGATTAGTGATGCTCGACGCGAATGCAAGGAAAGAGTGCCCTCGAAAGAGGAAAACGATTTAACAAGTTGATTAATTAGATTGATTGAGTGTAGTGGTCAAATTGGTCGGTCATGCAAACGGAGAGAGGTGGTACCCGGAAGGATCCGAGCTTACGTGGTCGGAAGTCCAAGCACGTAGGCGCCAATTAGTAAGAACGAAGTCTAGAATGCAAAGGGAGAAGAGAAGGGCGGACACTCGCGTGAGAAATATGAGGAACGAAGGCTCCTATTTATACTAATCACGCGGAGGAATAGGGTTTCGGAGACTCTTTGGAAGTGAATCTCGGAAAGATATAAAAAAGATACGTAAATCATGCAAAGAAGGGTCTGGGAAAGAAGAGGCGCAGCACCACTGCGTCTCTTGGAAGAGGCGCAAAGACACCGTCTTGCGTCTGTTCCCAGGAGGTTTCCTCCTGTTTAAGAAAGATTTCCGTGTTTAAGTTATGGTAGGACGGAATTAATTCGATTATCTTTAATATCTTATGTAAATATTACGGGATATTATTTGCCAAAAGATAAAATTTGAGAAATATGGAATAGAAATATCCGGAACATTCCAACATTCGACTCGGGATTTAACAGATTATCGAGAAAATGGAGACGGTTTTTGACCCGGACTCCGAATATACTCTAATTACTGCCAAAACGACCGTATCGGGACGTAGATGACAACTAAGAGGTTGACATTAATATTTGAGCAATCACTTGACGATAATCTTACGAGCTGTCACAAATCGTTCCGCGAACCAAACATGCGGCCCAATCATCACCGGGTGGTTTGCGAGAGGTGCAGAAACGAGGTGTCTACAGAGCCCCCACTTTGACTGAGGCTTGGACAAGGCGAAATTAAAAGTATAGCCATCAGGTCAATCAAAGATTACAACCTGACGACTATGGCGACGCGAGGCGGCTCAAGGGGTCTGAGCCAAGGACCTATCGTCGGGAACATTTTAGAGTCTGTCGACTATCGGGGAGGGTCGTTTAAAGTCCATTAGACTACGTAAGGAAGCTCGCCAGCCATAAGAAGAGACCATACCTGAGACTTCTTCTCGAGATGCTTTCGGAGGTGCATAGGAGCTAAGGTTTGAGCTTGGGAGCTAAGGGTAAGACCTAAAAGATATATAAGGATTGTGCTAGGGTGTGGGGCCCTAAAGGAAAGCATTGACGGGAAGGAGGCCAAATATGAGTTTCGACCTAAGGGTAACTAAGGTTTGAGTATAGGAACTTCCGGAGAACGACACCGTCGGACTCAGTGGGAAACAAGAAATATTGAAAGCAAGCAGGACGTCGGTAGAAGCTGCTGGGGAATCCGCTTGCGTCGGTCTCAAACGAACTCAGGCAAGAAAATTTGAGGTTGAATCTGCTTGCGTTGGTCTCAAGCGAACTCTTGTTGGGGAATATACTGACGACTAGGAACATCTTGATCGTCGGGGAAGAAGTCTTGCGTGAGCGATCGCAAAAATACTCTGCTTATTTGGGCAAAACAAACGAGCAATCTTGCAAAAATATGCTGCGCGGGATAAAACGGGTTTGGACAATACGCAAAAATGTCGCGCTGGATAAAATGCGGGCCGAAACGAAAGAAAATCGTCGAAACGGACCAAAAAGGATAAAATAGCATTGAAGAAGAGGCGCACCAAAGATGGGCCCACAAATAACGAACTCATAACGAATTTTCAAAAATTCGTGTGGAGGGAACAAAAGGAAGAGGCGCAGCAAGAGCTGCGTCTCTTGGAAGAGGCGCGCGCTGCTGCGTCTTTTCCCAATTTGGCAATTCTGCGTAAAAACGCGAAATCGAAGGTTTATGTTTCATTATTTGAAACTCATTTTTCTTCAATTTCTCTCTCAAATCTTCACCATTTCCGTCGAGGTTGGATTCAAAAGCTTGCTTTAAATATGACTAATCGAGGTATGTGTCTTAATCTTGCATTAATCATCCGTATTTGTCGAATTTTGAGCCGCGATATCTAGGGTTTTCGACCCTTTTGATCGAAAATTTGGGGCTTTTCCCCCAAATGGATTTGTCTTGCTAAATTGATGCTAGGAATGGATAATAGGTAATGTTAGGAACATAACCATGTATTTGCTTTGAATTCTCATCGAGTTTTGAGCCCTTGAGCGAATTTTGAGACGGTTTCACAGCTAGATCGTAAATTGCTTCGAAAATGGCCTTAGGATTGCCCATTTGTGATGAAATTTGATATTTGGGATCCTTGGATGATGGGTAAACTTCCTACCATCTCGAAAGTTTGGTTTGTGACAACTTTTTCAGGGCACCTTCTAGGGCATAACCGCCATTATAGCGAAATGCTGCCGAATTTTCGACTTGAACCCGAGACTAGGCTTTGACTCGGACTTGACTTGACCCAATTTGTCACATGAGTGATTGAATTGGCGAGAACGTGGCCAAGGATGGCCAGAAAGGACAGTTTTCAGGGCTCCGGGGGCTCGAAAACTTCTTAACAAAGGCTCGTTGTCATGTGACGCGGCCTAAATTTACTTTATCGTTGCAGGTGATGAGGCTTCCACTTCCGGGAGGACTCCCATGGAGGTAGACGCCAGTGTGGTTGAGGAGGCTTTGGAGCAGGCTTTCACCGACGCGGTGATGGCCGCTGCAGACGAGGTTCCCGAGGAGGAGGCCGCTGATGAGGAGGAGATTCCGAGACGGGCCCACCTCGGACGAGGGGGTCGTCAGCTGAGAGGAGCTCCCGCGTGGGCTGAGACTTGGGAGAGTAGGCACCTTGTGTGGGCTGCAGAGGGTCATTTGTCCTACAGGACAGTGAAGAGCTTGGTAAATAGGAATTCCCTAACTCATTACCTACCCCTTTCTACTTTTGTTCAAATTTCCTTTCAAATTTACTCAAAACTAAAGATAGCTTTATTTCGAATCATAATAGGAGGCTGGGAACATCCGGTCATTCTCAGGGTACACGACGGCGATGGAGCACTACGAGCGGCTGTCGGCGGAGGAGAGAGCCATGATCGAACGTGGAGCGTTCGGTCCTCTGGTTCAGGTCTGGAGGGATATCGTGAAGAGGAAGTTGCGGGCCAACCTTAGCCTGGTCCGTGCTTTCTTGGATCGATTTTGGGATACGACTTCCACGTTTCACCTGCCTTTTGGTGAGGTGGGAGTCACCTTGGAGGACTACGGCATGATTTCCGGGTGCCGTGTGGGATCGAGGAGATGGTGTGGCCGGAGGCGGCATGAGGGCGGATTCGGCCGAGGCGAGGAGGAGGTTGATCGGTGGAAACCGTCGCCGAAAAGGTTGTTGCGGTGCGGGTTTGGTACCCCAGTACCTACGTTCGAGATTACTTTGGGAAGACCCCGGCATCGGTGGTGATCGATGGGAGGAGACGGCTCCCCCTCCTTGTAAGGCGAGCAGAGGGGCTCCGTGGCTCGGTGGTTCTTGTCTTCGATTTACCTCGGAGACAAGGGTGAGAGGTTGTCGACGAAGCTTCTCCCCTTTCTTTCGACCGAGCTCCCTAGGGCGTTGGGACCGGGTCCTCTTGGTTTTGCGGTCCTCATCCGCTTTATGAGGGCCATGGTTCGTCCGGAGTTGATGGAGAAGGGGACTTCTCCTGGCGCCGTCGGACTGGGCTACCGTTGGAGGTATGAACCTTCCTTTGACCGCAGTCAATTTCTTTCTTTATTGACGCCAACCGACGATCGTCATTGATTATTATGCTTTGCAGGCGTGGGTATACTCTTACTTTCCGGGCCTCGCGCCCAAGAGGACGGAGCCGCTGGAGAGGGCCTACCCCGTGGTGAGGGATTGGGTCATGTGCCGGACGAAGAGCAAGCGTTCTTCTCACAACGTCTACCGGCGGGATGTGAACGCTCTTCAGCTGAGCAGCGTGAGTATCCTATTTGTATGCACTTATTCTTCTCATACTTTGTTTTAAATTGATCATAGGAATGACCTTTGCCTTTATATTGTGGCAGTGGGTGCCCAGACCTTGGGCGGAGTACGCTGGAGCGCCTCCTTTTGTCACTGAGGTCCTTCGACCTAGGAGCTCGAGTCGGCTCGTTGTGGGACGTCGATGGGTCTGTGTGGTATTTGGGCGAGCGGTTAGCTCGTCAGTGTTTTCGGGCCGCGTTGACGGTTCCCGTCGATCCTCCTAGGACGATGTTTAGGGAGCCTTCTGAGGCTGAGAGGGAGGCGGACTTGGCTGATGCTAGTGGCGACGACCTTCTTCTCCCTGACGAGGATTACTCGGCGTTCCTTTATGGGAGGTTGGCGTATTGGCCGGTAGTAGTGAGTATCTCTTGTTTCTTGTTGGATTTTGATTTCGAGAATCGCGACGAAAGATCATCGATTAACGAGAGCCATTGGTCTTTGCAGGAGGTTGAGGCGGCGGGCATCGAGCCCCCAGAGTTCCCCGAGACCCTCGAGTACACTGACGTTACTGGGAGGACGACGATCTCCGAGCTGCGTGACTTTGACGTGGCCGTGACGGATGCTTGGCCTAGAGATGATCGGCAAAAGATCGATTCGGAGGGTGAGTTCTTATTTTGCATAGTTTTCGTTTAAGAACACATTTGATTGAACTTGTTCGGATTCATCGAGAATTCTTTTGAAACGCAGGTCGCGCCATCCCGGTTTGTGGCACTATGGAGGGTGGCCAACCGGCTACGAGCTGCGGCCATCGAGGCACTCGTCGGCGGTCGAGGTCGTCAGGTATGAACCTCATTTGTTTTTCCTTGGTCTTTGGTTTTTTAGTTTTGTTTGAATTGATTGACATGAGCCAATTTCTTGTTGTCCACAGGCCGATCGTGAGCTGGAGCGAGAGTTGACCCAGTCTCGGGAGGAGGCGGCTCGTTTGTCGAGGGAGCTCGAGTTTCGGGACGCCGAGATCGCCGTTCTTATGGCGAGGGTTGCCGAGCTGGGAGGGTGCCCGTAGTCTGCGTGGTTTTGTAGACTTGATTTTGAACATTTTTGGATTTGTTTGGGCGCAAGCCCCGGTTACATTTGGACTTGTTTGGGCGAAGCCCCGGTTGCTTGTATATTTGCTTTTTTGTTGTATATACGACGGCCCGAGTGCCTTTTTTGCTTTGGGTTGTACCGCAGTTAGCTTTTGAACAGTTTGGTAGACAACGGTTTACACCGTCATCTTTGCCGAAATTTACATAGAAAATCGCGTAACACATACATTTTTATATACACATAAGGCCTTTAATTAGTGCAAAATGAGACTCGAAAGGACGTGAAAATGCAAAAATTTTGTCGGAAATGACCGGACGGTAGGGAGGGTTACCCCCGAAAAAAAAAGAAAAAGAGAAATCTATAAGTTAGAAAATGGAAAAAAAAGAAATTAAGAAAATGAAATGACTAAGTAAATGTTGAAATAAAAAAGAATTAAAATGAAAACTAAATATAAAAAGTGTGAGAAAAATGGCGGAAAATGTTGATGTCGCCTCGAAATGCGCGTTTGCGGATTAAGGCAACCTGAAGCATGGTAAATTTCTCGGATTTACCAAAATAAAATCCCGTAGGAATAGGAAATTATTCGTTTATAGAATTAGGAAAGATCCAAACGCGGAAATCACAGAAGTGAGGCTGGGGAAGAGGCGCAGCAAGAGCTGCGTCCCTTTGAAGAGGCACAAAAAGCCGCCGCTACACATTCCCAGCAGGTCGGTTCGATGATTTTTTGAAACAAAGAATTAGTATAAATAAAAGCGTCGACGAAGCTTTAAATCATATAATTCTTCCATCTCTTCTTCGTCGATTCACACATAAAAACTCCCAATAAATTTTCAAGAGAAAATTATCATCATGAATACCTTAGAGATTCGCTTGAAGGAATGGACTAATGAGTTTTCGAACATTGAGAAACATGACATGGGTGCTTATAACCTTGGGTCTTTGTTGAGTTTGAAACTTATTAAGGTTGTAAGACCGTTCTTGGATGCTTGCCTTGATTATTGGGACCCAAACTATCATGTTTTTGCGTTCCCAGGAGGTGATATTTGTCCTTTTCCGGAGGAAATTGTCGCTATTGGCGGGTGGGACCCGAACATTTACCTGCCATCCCTTCTACTGCTCAAGGGTATAAGAGCAAGTTTAGAGATTTGCTTGGATTGACTAGGCTCGAGGTAGATCGTCTTGTTACTCCGAAGGGCGTGAGGATGCTAGATTTTATAGACCGATTCATCAACAGGGCCGACCCTACTGTCTCTTATGTTGCTAGGAGGAGAGCATTTGGCTTCTGTTTGCTTCATGTTTATGTCTTCCAGGGACATGTTGATGAAGATTTGAGAGGTGATCCCCGTCACTCGGGTCTTATTGAGCAAATGGAGTCGCGCAGAGCCCACTTGTCTATGCTTAGGGAGATTATCTTGGGTTTGGACAATAGGAAATCCAACCGCGATCTTCCATTTTTGGGGAGTCCCGTTATCCTACAGGTAAAAGACACCCGTCTTTCTTTCCTTTTTTGTTTTTTTTTTTTTTTTTTTTTTTTTTTTTTTTTTTTTTTTTTTTTTTTTTTTTCGTTTTTTTTTTGTTTTTTTTTGTTTTTTTCGTTTTTTTGCGGGTGTCTAATACCTGTTTTTTTTGGTAGGTTTGGCTTATGGAACGGCTCCGATTGCTCGAGCCCCCAAAGACATGCACTTTCCTATCATGCCCGTATGATTTCGATGAGGACACCGGTGTACATGGTGGACTTCACCCGGTCTGCGACATGGAAGAACAAGTCAAGAATGATGATGGCCCGCCGATCGGTGGGTCGTTCCGTGGTGGCACCTCAAGTCTGTCTTTGGAGTGTCTTCTTTGGATCCTACTAGGTCCGTGCGCATTCCCGGATTGGAGTTTATGGTATGCATCTTTCCGGAAAGATTGATGAGGCAAGTCGGGTTGAAGCAGACGATCCCTAGGCTTGACACCGTTCATGCAGATCGCTATGGCGCTTACTACAGAGAGCCGAAGAGAGTGGGCTATGAAGTGGGCCCAAAGAAACATGTGGTTCTTGAACTTCTCCTCCAATGCCTTGTGGGTGTCGGACTCTTATCTGAGGTGGAGGAAGGCCGCAACTTCGGAAGAGCGCGAAAGACTGAGGAAGCGTGAGCCTGTTGACTACAAGGTGCGCGAGGGAGAGAAAGAGAAGGAGAAGCATCTGACTGAAGGAGAAGAAGAAGCCGGGTTCCAAGTCATTCATCCTTCAAGAAATCAAGACTACTCTGTCGCAGAGATGGTGGTTGGCAAGAATGGAAGAGTCGGGCCTCGAGAAAGACCGTTGGTGATTAGGTCTGAAGTGGTGCAAGAGCGCCCGGCTCGAGGTCGTGACAAGAAATATGACAAGAACGACAAGGGCAAGGGAAAGATGGAGGAATAGCCCAAGTCTTATTTATTATTTGATTATTATTATTATTGTTGTAATAAGAAAGGAGGGATTTTTAGAATCCTAGCCTAGTCTATTTTTATTATTTGCCGTATTATTATTATTATTAGAAATTGAATGAAATAAAAAGGTTAAGTGGTTATGAAACCGTTGTGATTTTCTTTAATTATTCTTGTCGAATTTCAAATGCAATGCAAATGTCCTTCTATTTACATTTTAAATATAATGGTGGGTTGAATCCTGTGAAGGATTGCCTACGTATTCACTTAAAAAGCGAAATCAAACCCTTGCGCGTAGTTCGAGTAAATGTAAAAGAATAATTGTTCAAAGCAAGAGCTTGTAATGAACATAGAAAATAAGCATGAGCCTTTGCTTACTCTGGAGGTGCGAATTTAGTTTGTTTGATGATATGAGGATGACAAGTTTGCCAAGATGCAAGGGCATAGTGACATTCAAATGGGCCAGGGGCCGTTTATTTAGTGCCACAAGAGCGACACGTAGGTTTACGCGAGGCGCGTTTTTGTTCCTGTTCTAGGCATAGTATCGTTTTGATTGGTCGAGATTTGTGGGGTTTGAGAACTCATTCCCGTCTAGGTCTGTGATTCTAACCGCACCCCCTGGGAGTATTGATTTGACTAGATATGGTCCGGCCCAGTTAGGTTTGAATTTTCCCCTTGGGTCGACAGGTAAAAGAGCTCTGACCGATTTGAGAACTAAATCTCCTTCTTTGATGTTTCTTGGCCTAACCCTTTTGTTGAAAGCTCGTTTGATACGTGCTTGATATGTTTGGACATTATGTAAGGCACGAACCCTACGTTCATCCAGGAGGATGAGTTCTTCATATCTATCCCTCTTCCAATCGGCCTCCGGGATTTGACTCTCTAGTAGAATACGCAAGGATGGTATTTCTAGCTCGACTGGTTGTACGGCTTCCATGCCGTAAGTCAAATAGAAAGGAGTAGCCCCAGTGGGCGTCCTGACGGATGTTCGATACCCCCACAAAGCGAATGGTATTTTGCTTGGCCAATCTCTATAATTGTCAGTCATTTTCTTGAGGATTGTGACGACATTCTTGTTAGCCGCTTCTACCGCGCCGTTAGTCTGTGGTCTATAGGGCGACGAGTGATGATGCTTGATCTTGTACTTGGCTAGCAATTGTTCGATTTCGGCTTGGAAGTGTGACCCATTATCGCTGATGATCTCATGTGGGCAACCATATCGACAGATGATGTTATTTTGTATGAATTTGGCTACATTTTTGGCCGTAAGAGCGGTGTAGGAAGCCGCTTCTACCCACTTGGTGAAGTAGTCAATTGCTACTAGGATGAAACAGTGACCTCCTGTTCCGGCTGGGGTTATTTTCCCAATTATGTCAATTCCCCATGCGGAGAATGGCCAAGGAGATGTCATCGTATAGAGCAACGAAGGAGGGACATGTTGTACATTCCCGAAGATTTGGCAATTGTGGCAATGTCTCACATATTTGATGCAATCGGATTCCAGTGTGGTCCAATAGTACCCTAGACGTGTGATTTTCTTTGCCATCATAGGTCCACTCATATGAGGACCGCATTCTCCGTCGTGGACTTCTTCCATCACCTTTTGTGCCTGTGAATGATCAAGGCAACGTAGGACTACACCAAGAGGTGTTCTTTTGTATAATTCTCCTTGCATGAGAACGTATTGTGAAGACAATAGGCGTATAGCTCGTTGTCCCCTCTTGTCCATGTCTGGTGGAAGGTACCATTAAGCTTGAAGTTCAGGATTGCTTGGAACCAGGGTTCCTGTGCGATTTCTTCTTCATCGGTAATTTGATGGACATAAGCCGGCTCCGACCGTCGTTCGATACACAAAGGCATTTCCATCATGTAATCCGGCATGTTTATCAAAGATGCAAGTTTCGCAAGAGAGCGTCTCGCAAATTGATTTTCTTCTCGAGGTAGGTGTAAGTAGGTTACATGATCAAAGAATTGAGCGACTTGGTCTATCCTAGCCCGATAGGGTGCTAGGCTTTCACTTCGGATTTTCCAGGATCCCGTAACTTGGTTGATGATTAGTGACGAATCTCCATGCACTCGGAGGTTTTTGATGCCTAAGCTTACTGCCGCTTGTAGTCCAATTAGACAAGCCTCATACTCTGCGGCGTTGTTTGTCACCTCGAAGTCGAGTTTGACAAAGAATCGGTGTATGCTCACCTTCGGGAGAAATGAGCAACACTCCTATCCCGAATCCTCTTAGGTTTGATGCTCCATCAAAGTATAGGTCCCAGGAGTCTACATCTGTTTGAAGTATATCCTCGTCGGGAAATGACCAAGTATCTATGGTTTGTTTGTGCGTCGTTGATGGGATTTTCTGCGAAGAATTCGGCGACGGCGCGACCCTTTATTACTTTCGGTGGCACGTATTTGAGGTCAAATTCCGAGAGCATCATGGTCCATCTTGCCAGGCGTCCGTTGAGGACAGGTTTCTCGAAGAGGTATTTGACTGGATCCATTTTGGAGAATATCTTGACGGAGTAGCTAAGCATGTAGTGACGTAGCTTCTTTGTTGCCCACACAAGAGCGAGGCATGTCTTTTCGAGTTGTGAGTATTTGCACTCGTATTCCAAGAACTTCTTACTTAGATAGTAAATAGCTCTTTCTTCACTTCCTACGGTTTGAGCTAGCATGGCACCCATGGCGGTTTCGATTTACCGTGGGATACAAACCAAGAGGTTGATCTTGTTGTGGTGGCATGAGCACTGGTGGTTTAGCCAATATCTCCTTGATTCGGTCGAACGCCTTTTGACAATCATCATCCCACATGGTGTGGTCTGTTTTCTTGAGTTTCTTGAAGATAGGCTCGCAAGACATCGTAAGTTTCGATATGAATCGACTTATGTATTGAACTTTTCCCGGGAATCCTCGACTTCTTTTTTCGTTTGAGGTTGTGGTATTTCAATCGAGCTTTGATTTTGGAAGGATCTATTTCTATACCTCGTTGGCTAACGACGTATCCTAGGAGTTTGCCAGACGTTACCCCAAATGTGCATTTCTGAGGATTGAGTCTCATGTTGTACTTCCGTAGCCTTGCGAAGAACTTGCGAAGGTTCGCAATATGTCCCTCTCTCTCCTTGGATTTGACGATCATGTCATCTACATATACCTCAACTTCTTTGTGCATCATGTCATGTAGGAGTGTAGTTGCGGTGCGTTGTTATGTAGCTCCGGCGTTGATCAATCCGAACGGCATTTATCAGATAGCAATAGGTTCCCCATTGGGTGACGAATGCGGTCTTATGCATGTCTTCCATGGCCATTTTGATTTGGTTGTAACCCGCATATCCATCCATGAAGGATAGTAATGCATGGTCTGCAGTATTGTCCACTAATATGTCGATGTGAGGCAGAGGGAAGTCATCTTTTGGACTCGCTTTGTTCAAATCCCTAAAGTCAACACAAACTCGGATTCTCCCATCCTTTTTGGGTACGGGTACTATGTTAGCTACCCAGTCAGAATACTCGGAAACTTTGATGAACCCGGCTTTGAATTGTTTGTCAACTTCTTCCTTAATCTTTAGAGCCCACTGTTCTCTCATTCGTCGAAGCTTCGTTTCACAGGTTTGAAACCTGGCTTAATCGGAATTCTATGTTCGGCAATATCCCTGTCGATCCCTGGCATGTCTTTGTAGGACCAAGCGAAGACGTCTTTGAATTCATTTAGGAGGTCTATGAGGTCGGCCCGTTCGGTAGAGCTCAAGGTAGTCCCTATCCTAAGTTCTTTGGGTTCTAGTTCAGTTCCTACATTGATGGGTTCGGTGTCCTCAATTCATCGGTCCCCCTTCCCTTTCTCGTAGTATTTCTTTGGCTACGTAGGGAGGTATTTCGGTCAAGTCCGGGTTTTGGTCATCCTCAGTATCATCATAAACAGAATTGCACTCAAGATAACGCAAAGAGTAAGCGAGTAACCCGATTTATTCATATTAAGATTCGAGTAAAGTTGAAACAAAGAAGCCAACTGATCCATGGTCAGTGGCGGCAAAGGAACAGTAGTTGGGGCATTCCCCAAGCTACCGTGACTACTCGATGCTAGGCTAGGATGAACGAAGGGAGTGGGGATGACAACAGGAGTAGACTCTCTAATGACTTCTCTAGACTCCGACTCTGACTCCGACTCGAACTCGTCGTCTTCTGGTTCTCCTTTGAACATCTCTCCTTCTCCAGTAGTGAGCTTGAAGAGTCTTCCTTGGTTGTAGGTCCATTTGATGGATTTCCTCCATCCTTTTTCGCCGCTTTGTATCGATTTCTGTGATCAACGCGGTGGGGTTGAAGCGATCGTCCTGAAGTATCATAGTAATGATCTCATCCTGCGCGGCCCTAATGAATCGGTCCTCTCCAAATAATAGGCTAACGGCTTGTTCGTTGAAGCAGGGTGCTTGACGGGTTTTGACGGTAGGAACCGTTTCGGGAGGGATGAAGTAGCAATCGTGAAAGATCTCGATTCCGGCTAACTTCCTCTCAAGATAATGCCAAGGTTCGGGAAACCCATGAAAGAGTTCTGAACTTCCTTCTTGGACGAAGTATTCATTTAAGGTGGGGAGATATGGCCTCATTTGGACTCCTACATACTTGCGATTTTGGACTTGAGCAAGCATTTCGAGAACTTCTTCTGTTGTGGGTTTGTACCCTAACCCGAGTGGTATCCTTGTCGAGTTTCCTTTCTTGTATGGCGCGAAGGTGTTCTTCCGAATCGGGTTCAAAGGCATTCCAGGGAAGTATCCCTGATTTTTGAGTATGTGGTTGACCACCAAGTTAGAGTAGGGATTATAGTACAAGGGTGCCAACTCACTTTCTATGACATTTACACTTTGGAAGCCCCCAAGTTCGTATATGGGATCTGCAAGGACTTGATTGTTTGATTGCTTCTCAATTATTGCCTTGATAGGCGACGAAGTGATCGTCACAACTTTGCCATTGAGTGGGATCTTGATCTTTTGGTGAAGGGTGGATGTTACCGCTTTGGAAGCGTGAATCCAAGGCCTTCCCAGAAGTATGTTGAATGAAGCTTCGATGTCTACTATTTGGAAGTCGACTTTTCGCTCGATTGGTCCCGTGGCTATGGTTAGGCTAGTAAGTCCAACCACTTTTCGTCGTGTACCGTCATATGCACGTACACCTTGGTTGGTGGGAGTCCAATCCGACTCTTCCATGCCTAGTTTTTATGCCGTTTTGAGGGGTATGACGTTGACCGCGGAGCCATCATCTACCAAAGTCATTGGCACATTCTTCTTTAGACAGATGACAGTGATGTATAGAGCAAGGTTGTGACTAGCGCCAAAAGGTGGCAAGTCTTCATCTGAGAATGTAATAGGATTACTTAGCCTCGGTGATTCTTGGAAGACCAAGTTGACTACATCTTCGGGGGTAGAGTTATGCGCTACATTCAATTTGGCCAAAGCTTGCAGTAAAGCTTGGCGATGCGGAAATGAGCTTGCCACTAGTTGCCAGACTGAAAGATCAGCCTTGGTTTTCTGTAATTGCTTGAGCAAATGATCAGTGGGGTCGTCTTCGTTGTCATTTGGTGTGATGACATTGGTTAGACCGTTTTGAGTGGTGCTTTGGTATGGGCGACCCGAACGAGTTAGGTGATCCACATCTTGGTCTTCACCATTTTGGACTATTTCTTTGACTAAGGAGTTTTCAATGAGGTATTCGTCTTCATCGTCATCGGCCCACACCCCATTGATTGCAGCTAGTTCCTTCATCCTCATGATGTCACTTTCTAGTTGTATGATTTGATTGACTAGCTTGTCGACCACGGCGACTACTTCTTGCATAGTAGCATTTTGAGAGAAGGTCAATGGTACGCGTTCTTTAGGCGTTGCCTTGGGATCGCGTAAGGTCGTTACCATGTTTTCTAGTTCCCACACTTGTCTATCTACACTCCTTGCCCACGCGATGAAGTCAGAAATGGTAGGGGAGATGGTAGAGTAGAGTCTTTCTTTCTCAATTGCATGAATTTCATTTTCGGTGGGAGAAATGAGATGTGAGCAATCTAAGGTAGATTTGTCACTTGTAATCACTAGAACTCCAAGAGGATTCTGAGTGTTGTTGGGTTTACCTCCTGGTGGAATTGGAAGTCGACCATCTTCAATCATATCCTGAAGCACGTGTTTCAACTTGTAGCATTTTTCTGTGTCGTGCCCTTTGCCCCTATGGTATTCACGGTGAGGAGTTTTCATCCCGAACTTGGACTTTCTTTCGGGTTCGGGAGTAGGCCCAATGGGTTGGAGTTTACCTTGCTTCATTAGCCTTTTTAGAGCGTTGGAGTATGTGTCCCCAAGGTTCGTGAACTTCCTTGGTGGGCTAGTTTTCTTAGATGGCTCGAGAAGGTTGACTTCGTCGGTCTTGCTAGTAGAGCCGTATGAACGACTTGTGGACCCTTGATATCCTCGACCTACCGTTTTGGACAAGAGTCCTTTACGGATGTCGTCTTCAATTCGTGTCCCTAGTACAGTTAAGTCCTTGAAGGTCTTGATGTTTTGATATCTCAAATGGTTGGCATATATGGGTTTGAGATTATCCACGAACTTTTCTACGAGGGTGGCCTCATCCGGGCGTTCAACTAGTTGAGTACTAGTCTTCCTCCACCTACGTAGAAAGTCGGTGAATCCTTCTTTGTCATTTTGGGTAAGGACCTCTAGAGTGCGCATGTTGACTTGGATCTCGGCATTATCCGCGTATTGTTTCGAGAACTCGATGGCGGCGTCCTCCCAAGTAGCGACCTTTTTGTGATCTAAAGTGTAGAACCATTGCTTTGGGATGGTGTCAAGAGATGAAGGAAAGATCCTTAAGAACATCTCGGGTTTGATGCCTTTGATAGACATGTAGTCCTTGAAGGCGCGGATGTGGTTCAAAGGGTTCTCATGTCCTTTAAACTTAGGGATATCCGTCATGCTAAAGTTAGTGGGCAATTTGGAATTGACGGCTTCATACTTGCGATTGTTCTCCCTGTAAATGTCATCCCCCTTAAGGTAAATCAATTGCTCCTCTAGGTATTGGAGTCTTTTCTCAGCTGCAGTTGTTCCTAGGACAGGATTCTCATCTTTAGATTCGTCATCGGAAAATTGTAGCACTCCACCTTTAGGGGGAGGTAGCTTTCCCTCTACATCAAAGATACGGCCTTCGATAAGCTCAAGGCGGTCATAGGTTTGTTCTTGGGTAATTTGCATTTGGGCTATCGCGGCTAGGATTCGATCATTACTTTCTTGAATTTGCTGGAGGTTCGTATCATCACTTGACCCCAGGCATCCCGGAAACCGGATAAGAGATCGGCGACGAATCAAAACACGATCGACCATTCTATCACACTTGCTAAAAGAGGAAAGGTTTTGACTCGTGAAGTGGGTGTGTGCCACTTGTGTTGAGTGAGTTTTGAAGAAAGACAAGGTCTTTGAAAATGTGTGTCCTAGCCAACTGTAGTGTAGTTGTAGGAGTGGACTCGAGGTGAGGTTTGAAATGGGCTTGTGGCCCGAATTTTGACATGACAAACGGACAGAGTTTTGACCGGATTTTGTGCTAATTAAAGGCCTAAATTTTCGAAATTCTTGATTGAAATTGGGTTTTGATTTTTGAAAATTCGTCATGATTTGTTTTGAAATGGTGATCACGTAAGGTTTACATATTTATACAAGCATTATAACGGGATGCTGAGTGCATTTAGAAGGGTTTTGGTTTAAAGGGTGGGTTGCCATACCGAACCATCAAACCCGAAGTCTGTGGAGAGGCTCGTGCCAAACAAGAGTAAGGCCGATTCCTAGTCCATTTCCTCAAGTAGTGAAGGCCCTTGATACAAACAAGAGTAAGCATCATGGTATGGATGACGTCAATCGTTATCCGTCCTTAGGCCCAAATAAGAATTAGGACCGTTTAGACGGGACGATTGGTCGAATGGGTTGGGTTGGGCCTAGGAAGGCCGATTTAAACGGTCTAGGAAGACCGAGTTATGAAAACCGACAATTGTCTTGTACAAACTTATTCCCTAACCTTGTTCAAGTTTCACCCTAGCTACACGTAAGTGTATTATCCCCAGCGGAGTCGCCAAACTGTGGACAGCGGGCCGCCCACGGGGGCGCTTGGTGAAGGGGCTCGAAAACAAGCGTTTGCATTTTGTATGGAGTCGCCACCAATTTTTATGGGAAATTGGAACCGTTCGAATACCTCGTGTCATGTCAAGACACAAAGTAGTGACATGAACACTAAGCAATCGTTACCCTTAGCATTCTATGTCTAGAATGACTCTCGTGGATGCCAATGAACACGGGTGCTCACGGAGATCTGGAGTAAGGGGTGAGGGTACGTATTAGGAAGCTCTTTTGATCGAACACCTAATCCCGCCCGCCTCGATAGCGGCCTCTACTAATGATTAGGGAAGTTATTCGTACTTGATATATCGTCGGCTATATGCATGCAATGCAACATCCAAGTTTTAATCCTAGCATGTGAGAATTAACTAAGTCGGTTGACACACGTAATTAGCACACAATTGGGTCGAAGTTGGATTTAATGCTCATTTACATGTGAAAGCATACAAGCAATGAAAGAAATAACTAAAAATTATAAATTACAATAATGAAGATTACATTAATTACATTGGAATAGGCGATTTATGTCGAAAATACCTTTAAAACGGACAATTTGAGAAAAAGAAATAAAAGAAGGAATTACGAACAGAACAGAAGGTGATAATACGAATAATAGTTGATTAATACGTAAACTAATTAAACTACGTCAAGGCAAAAAAGGATTTCAGAGACAGAACTCATCTCGAACAGCGCAAACAGCATCGCGCCCTTTGGAAGAGGCGCAGCATTCTGATTCTGCGTCTGTTTCAAGGGTGAGTTCTGGCCGTGTTGGAAGCCGAATCGCAAAACCGTTAATGTTAATTGGTAAATTTTAATGGATTGATTAGATTATTACTCGGATGAAAGTGATTTAATGGATTAATTACATGTGAATGATGGTCATAAAAACAGTAAAACATGGATGAGACGGAAATAAACGGATTAATTATGTGAAGGGTCGATGTTAATGAATAATTAATTAAACTAACTAACTAAACGAATTATTAACTAAACATGATGAATTGACGACGGATTAAGGACTAAACAGATGAAAATATATCAACAATGAATCCCAGAAACTCAACATGAACGAATTGAATCCCTAAAACTCGAATTGAATATTAATGACGAAAACCCGCAAATATGAATTACTTGAGATTTAAGTCGGAACAAACGATGATTAAAACATGTGGATGAATGATACATAATATACATATGAATTATTGATGACTATCATGCGAACGAATTAAAGAACAAACAAAAACAAAAAAGGAAAGACGAATTACAGGAGACGGAGGAAGAAGAAAAGAAGCGAAAGCTGGCGGCCCTCACGAAGAGGCGCAGCAGAGCGCGCCGCGCTCCCAAGAGAGGCGCAGCGGTTGCTGCGTCTTTTCTCGACGTCTCATCTCACCGGAAATCCGCAAAAAGGTTTTAAAGACGGTTTTAGAAATCGGTTTTAATGAGGTACTTTCGACATAAACCTTACAATTGTTATACAATAATAAAATACAATAAATAAAAGAGAGATTAATACACCCTCAGACTTACATGTTGACGGAATGAGAAGAACTAAGAAGATCGATTAGTGATGCTCGACGCGAATGCAAGGAAAGAGTGCCCTCGAAAGAGGAAAACGATTTAACAAGTTGATTAATTAGATTGATTGAGTGTAGTGGTCAAATTGGTCGGTCATGCAACGGAGAGGCTGGTACCCGGAAGGATCCGAGCTTACGTGGTCGGAAGTCCAAGCACGTAGGCGCCAATTAGTAAGAACGAAGTCTAGAATGCAAAGGGAGAAGAGAAGGGCGGACACTCGCGTGAGAAATATGAGGAACGAAGGCTCCTATTTATACTAATCACGCGGAGGAATAGGGTTTCGGAGACTCTTTGGAAGTGAATCTCGGAAAGATATAAAAAAGATACGTAAATCATGCAAAGAAGGGCCTGGGAAGAGGCGCAGCAGCCGCTGCGTCTCTTGGAAGAGCGCGCAGACTGTCGTTGCGTCTGTTCCCGTGAGGTTTCCTCTGTTTAAGAAAGATTTCCGTGTTTAAGTTATGGTAGGACGGAATTAATTCGATTATCTTTAATATCTTATGTAAATATTACGGGATATTATTTGCCAAAAGATAAAATTTGAGAAATATGGAATAGAAATATCCGGAACATTCCGAACATTCGACTCGGGATTTAACAGCTTATTATCGAGAAAATGGAGACGGTTTTTGACCCGGACTCGAATATACTCTAATTATCGCCAAAACGACCGTATCGGGACGTAGATGACAACTAAGAGGTTGACATTAATATTTGAGCAATCACTTGACGATAATCTTACGAGCTGTCACAAATCGTTCCGCGAACCAAACATGCGGCCCAATCATCACCGGGTGGTTTGCGAGAGGTGCAGAAACGAGGTGTCTACAGAAACCAACATGGGGAATGATTCATGCTTAAATTAATATGCTTTCATGGTTTATTTGCTTGCTTGTTTTGATCTCAACTCATGCACATGTTATGTTTGATGAAATGCGAGCCTATGAATCCTTGAATTTTTTACCCATCACCTATCTTTTCAATGAGACTTGTAAGACATAAACCAACTCGAGTCTCATTAGACCATGCATGTTGTTGAGTAGGAAAGACTAAGTCGACTTGTAGGTGTTGTACAATCTAATCGATTCGGCTCCGGGACCCAAACTTTCCTAGGATTGTAAGATATAACCCAACTCAATCCATCACAACAATAATTGCTTGCTTATAATTTGAGAACATGTTTGTATGATCAATTCCCATGATTCCCCTATGACCCCATGATACCCTAGTGCTTTTTATAAATTGTTTACCACCCTTTTAATTCATCTTGCTTATTTACTTTCATTGCTATTTAGTTTAGTGACCTTCTACATCAACCCAAATTGTGACACCCCTAAGACACCACTAGTTGAAATACAAATTTCATTTCAATTCCCGTCCCTTGGGATCCGACCTTTACTTGCCTCTTTACTAATTATAGAGTTGTTTGTGAAGTTATAAATTGTGTTTTGGTCTAGGTGCTTCCAACGACAATTGTTCCGAAAAATAGAATATAGCTCCGAGTCCGACCAAAAATGGCGCCGTTGCCGGGGACGGTGTTATCTTGATTTAGATTTTCTTATATTGTTATTAGTTGTGTCTTTATTTGCCTTGAGGAAGTAAAACTCCTCAAGGTTTGTTCTAATTATTTTCGAGTTGTTTGATATTTTGCAAAATGGACCTTATAGATTGTTTTGTAGAGGACCACTTAATTATACCTTTCTTCAAAGATCCCATGCAAGCATTGGAAGCCTTGGAAGCAAGTGAGGCTAAAAATATGTATTGGGAATTGGAGGTGGATATTTTTGAGGCCGCTCTAGCTAACAAAGAGCTTACTCATGCACAATCCGAATTAGTGCATAACATCCTCGTGGAAGCATGTCAACCCATAGAAGATGAGCAATCCATCCTAGAAGACATCTTACAAGCTCAAGAGCAAGAAGAATCCATCATGGAATTCGAATATGATGAGATTGACGAGAATGAAGAACGAGTTGAATATGCTATGAGAATGGAATGCCTAATGGAGATGGAGCGAATTCTCAATTAAACTCCAAAGGAGGAAAGTGAGGTACAAACTCCTACTTTAAAACCCCTTCCCCCAAGTTTGAAATATGCTTACCTTGATGAATCAAAGACCAAACCCGTGATTGTTAATGATAGACTTGATGATAACCAATTGGGAAAATTGCTTGATGTGTTGAAAAACCATGAGAAGGCTATAGGTTATAGTCTAGATGACCTTAAGGGGATAAGTCCCAACTTTTGCATGCATAGAATTCATCTAGAGGAAGACCATAGACCTACCATTCAACCTCAAAGAAGATTGAACCCCCACATGCAAGAAATTGTCAAAGGAGAAGTTATGAAATTACTTGATGCGGGAATCATATATCCCATATCGGACTCTTTGTGGGTTAGCCCCGTCCAAGTGGTACCTAAGAAAGGAGGTACCACGGTAGTGACAAATGAAAAGAATGAACTAATACCCACAAGGATGATCACCGGTTGGCGTATGTGCATTGACTATCGAAAATTAAACTCCGCAACAAGAAAGGATCATTTCCCCCTACTATTCATTGACCAAATGCTTGAGAGGTTAGCCTCCAACAAATTCTTTTGTTACCTTGACGGGTATTTGGGATTTTTCCAAATCCCTATACACCCGGATGACCAACATAAGACCACCTTCACATGCCCTTATGGTACGTTTGCATATACGAGGATGCCTTTTGGTTAATGTAATGCCCCCGCCACTTTCCAAAGATGCATGATGAGTGTCTTCTCCGATTATCTAGAGACCATAATGGAAGTTTTTATGGATGATTTTAGTGTTTATGGAAAGGACTTTGACTCATGTTTGCATAATCTTTCTCTTGTGTTGCAAAAATGTGAAGATGTTAGTCTTGTTTTAAATTGGGAAAAGTGTCACTTCATGGTCAATGAAGGAATTGTTTTGGGTCATTTAATTTCGGAAAAGGGCATCGAGGTCGATAAAGCTAAAGTTGAGGTGATAGAGAAACTCCCACCTCCCGTGAACGTTAGAGGGGTGAGAAGTTTTCTCGGTCACGCGGGTTTCTATCGCCGTTTCATAAAGGATTTTTCAAAAATAGCAAAACCCCTCACTCAACTTTTGCTTAAAGATGCCCAATTCCTTTTCACTGATGAGTGTGTTGAAGCCTTTAATAGAATCAAGGAAGCACTAATCTCGGTACCGATCATTCAATCTCCAAATTGGGAACTACCGTTCGAGATTATGTGTGATGCTAGTAACTACGCCGTTGGAGCGGTTCTTGGCCAACGGGTAGGAAGAGCCCTTCATGCTATCTACTATATAAGCAAGACTCTTGATCCCTCCCAAGTGAATTATGATAACATCGAGAAAGAGCTTCTTGCCATTGTCTACGCTTTAGACAAATTCCGTTCCTACTTACTTGGATCCAAAGTGATTGTCTTTTCGGATCACCGTGCTCTCCGACATCTCTTGATAAAGAAGGAGGCAAAACCAAGGTTGTTGAGATGGATTTTACTTCTTCAAGAATTTGACTTGGAAATAAGAGACAAGAAAGGAGCCGAGAATGTAGTGGCGGATCACTTGTCAAGGATCCGGTTTCATGATGAAAATGGAGAAACCCCGATCAATGACTCATTTCCCGACGATATTTTGATGGCCATTCAAACACAACTTGAAAGGCACATCACCCCATGGTTTGCCTATTATGCTAACTATATTGTTGGAAAAGTACTCCCTCCAAATTTGAACCACAACCAAAGGAAGAGATTCCTATTCGAAGTGAAGAGGTACTTTTGGGATGACCCAAACCTCTACAAGGAGTGTAGTGATGGGCTCTACCGGAGATGCATCCCTCAATGGGAAGTCCAAGGAATCTTGGAAGGGTGTCACTCATCACCCTACGGTGGGCACCACGGAGCAAGAAGGACCATTGAAAAAATTCTTCAATCGGGCTTCTATTGGCCTACAATGTTTCAAGACACAAAAGAATTCATCATTCATTGCGATGCTTGTCAAAGAACGGGGAATATCTCTTGGAGGAACGAAATGCCACAAGGGGGCATTCTAGAGGTGGAGATCTTCGATGTTTGGGGAATCGACTACCAAGGTCCCTTTGTGACATCCAATGGGAATAAGTACATCCTTGTGGCCGTGGACTACGTCTCAAAGTGGGTGGAGGCAATTGTCACTCCAAATGATGATGCAAAAACGGTCTCCAAGCTCTTCAGGAAGATAATCTTCCCAAGATTTGGAGTTCCTAGAGCAATCATAAGTGATGGAGGAACGCATTTCCATGAGAAGAAACTTGCATCTCTTTTGACCAAATATGGTGTTCAACATAGAACCGGCTTGGGATATCACCCTCAAACAAGCGGTCAAGTTGAAGTTTCGAATAGAGAGATCAAACAAATCCTTGAGAAAGTTGTGAACAAGACCCGAAAGGATTGGAGCACAAAGCTTGATGATGCTCTTTGGGCTTATAGGACGGCCTATAAGACTCCCATAGGAGCCTCCCCTTACAAGCTTATCTATGGAAAAGCATGTCATTTGCCAATCGAATTGGAGTACAAAGCTTTTTGGGAAATCCGAGCACTTAATCTTGATCTCAAATTGAGTGGTCAAAAGAGGATGATTCAAATTCAAGAGTTGGAGGAATTCCGACTACAATCCTATGAGAATGCAAAGATTTACAAAGAAAGAACGAAATTACTCCATGACAAGAGAATTAGACAAAAGGCCTTGCACAAAGGAGACAAAGTCCTTCTATTCAATTCCCGCTACCGACTTTTTTAAAGGAAAGTTGAACTCTAGATGGATGGGTCCCTATGTGATAACCGAAGTTGGAAAATATGGAGATTTTGAACTCAAGGCGGAAGATGGAAGCAAGTTCAAAGTCAATGGTCAAAGATTGAAGCCATACTATGAGGGAGCGTTTATTGGAGAGGTCGAGGTCACCTAACTCGGGCCTTCTCATCCTTGAAAGAACCATCAAGGGAGAGTTTGGTGGAGTCCTCCCTAAAACACCACTTGTAAATATACTAACCCTCTAACTTGTATTTTTATTGCTTTTCTTTAATAATAGACATAAATTCTTTTCATGAGAGTAAGTGAGGGAGGGTCACTAACGAATTTTGAATGAAGGAAGGAACCAATTTTCAGGTGTGGGGAAGCATCTATGAGAGGAAAGGAAGTCAAAGGAAGAATTCACAGCTTGAACACGTGCATGTTCCCTGGAATCCGGCCGTCTTGCTGGAATCCGGGAGTCCCGAGAAGAATCCGTCCGTCCTGCTAAGCTGAGAATTTGAAGATTTTGGGACTGAAGGAGAATCCGAGCGTCTCAGAAGGGAAGACGCTCATCCTGAAAAATCCGGCCGTCTCTGCAGAAATCCGCCCGGCTTTCTACCTGTGCATTTCAAGAAATTTCCCTGGAGAAGAATCCGTCCGTCTCTGTGAAAAGCCGCCCGTCCCGCAATTGAAGAATCCGAGCGTCTTATGCTCGGGACGCCTATCTTTGTGGCATCATATTTTTGGAAAGTTAGCTGTGACAGAATCCGGACGTCTTACCTAGAATCCGCCCGTCCCGATAAGAAAGAATCCGAGCGTCTTCTGCTCGAATCCGCCCGTCTTCCTGCGTTGATTTGACCCGTCTTTTCTTAATTAAATTACACCCCACCACACATTTAGTGATACATCAGCCTTCCTTCCACTTGCATTATAAAAACCCACCTCCTTATGACTCCAAAGCATATTCCAAATCACTCTTTAACCCCACAAAATCAAAAACCCCCAAATTTCTAGGGTTTCAAAGGCAACACTCAATCAACAAGGAGCATCTTTATTCCTTCACAAATCAAAGAATCCAGCTTAATAATCAAGGAATGGCACCAAGGAGATCCTCTTTTAGGAATGGGAGAAGACCAAGGATGAGGGGAAGTTCTTCCACCTCCCATGTCAACACATTAAGAAGGGAGCATGAAGAGATTGTAGATCTTACAAGACTTGATGACTTCTCAAATGTGGAATTTATCAATGATGTGCAAAGATTAGTCTTCCACCGGCTTCTAAGTAAGAAAATTCTTCCTACTAAGTTTTTATGTCATGATACCTTGAGGAAACTTGGGATTTATCACCAAGTGGAAGCTCTCTTTGAAGTATTTGGTCTCTCCACTCTTTTCCACATGTATGAGCAAATTTATCGATCTCTTGTGCTTGAGTTTTTGAGATTTTTGAAGATTACAACCTTAAACAAAACAATATGCATAGAGTTTAGGTTGGAAAATGTCCCAAGAATGATGACCCTTGTAGAATTCGCAAATGTGCTTGGACTCGATGTTTCGCCTACCCGAACATCGAAGACAAAGAAATACAGTGTTGAACCTTTGTGGAGGGCCATGACCGGCCGGGATTTCATACACAACAAGGAATGTCTCGCTTTTCATATTCAAAATCTGATTTTGAGACTTACTTATCGATTCCTCTCGGGTACTCTCTTTGGTCGCCGAGATCCGGCGATCGTGAACCAACTAGACCTTGTGTTTATGGAATCCTACCTCAATATTCAAAGAAGAAGTGTGTACCACTTCAATGCACCTCTAGTATTACTCGAGAAATGGGCAAAGTTTAGGAATGGTGATGATGACGGGATGAAACACATTGTGAATGGAGGACACATTACTAGGCTTGCGAAGCATTTCAATCCGAGATTCAATGAGAATAATGAGTATGCTCCACTTTCGGGAAACACGAGGATAAACGAAGATCTTCTTCTCATTCATCATCATTGGATAACCCTTGAGGGGGTTGATAAGCGGATCAAGTGGTTAACGAAAGGAAGTGATCCGATATATCTACCGATGACCGGCCTAACACGAATTTCCCCAAGAAGAGGACCTTTGTCTTCAATCCCTTCCTACCTCATCCCTCCAAACCCAACCCAACCAAGACAAGCACCACCACCTCCAAATCCTCAACAACAACAACAAGAGCAACAATCCCAAGATGAGAAGATCAAAGTGCCTCCCTACCCATTTCCTTATCAACCGTACAACCATCCCAACCCCTTCATCCTTCCCCGTGATGACTTTGTCACGGGAATTCTTCAAGATTTGCACTTCCGCCAATACGAAATCAACGTGGACAATTACTATGCACTATATCCTCAATACCATGATATGGTTCAAAAGGGAAAGATTAGTGAGGAAGGAGCATTTCCCTCATGGGCTCAAATGGACTTACTCTTCCCCAATTCGGAGAGGGCCAATGAAGGGGCAAACGGGAGACAAGAGGAGGGAAGCAACAATTCTTGCGGAAGGGACACGGTGGAGCTTGGAAGTGAAGATGACGAGTTCATGGACCCGAATATGAGTGATGCATCAAAGGAGATGTGGGATAGTGATCTAGAAGGAGATGATGCCGATCTCTAGAGGATTACTCCATAGCTAGGTGGAGCGGGCGAGAGGCACCCACCTAAGTTTAAGTGAAGTTTCCTCATCTCCTCTCTTTAATTTTCAAGTTTCATGAAAAGAAGTTTGTGTTTTGTTAACTTGTATTTTATTAATCTTGATCATTGTTGGAGTAGTCCTAGCACCATAGAGGACTAACACCTTGGCCCATTGAGGTGTTCTCATTTTATTATTCCCACTTTTGAAAATCCAAAATGACAAATTTTGTTTCATGCATTGCATAGTGTGTGCATGAACTACACCCAACCTTAGGACATTAGCAATAATATCTAACTCGGTTTGGGGAAGTACACGCATACACAACGGGAGGTAATCTAAATTATCCTCTCCGTCATAAACAAAAACCATGCATCATGTAGTGTAGATTAGTGTAGCTTGCATTTAGTGTAGAAATCATGCATCATATTTGCATAATTTCCCATCATTTTGGCCATTGAGGACAATGCCCATATTAGTGTGGGGATGGGAATTCTAACTTAACTTTTATTCAAAAATCCAAAAAAAATTGAAAAATTTCGAAAAAACCATAAAAATTTGAAAATTGAAAAACCAAAAACAAGTTCTTTTCCTTTGTAGTGTAGTTATGTATATATTGTTGTATATATTGTGTTTGTTCTATCCTTGTTCACATTGAATGACTACGCCACATCCGAGACATGAGGATATTGAAGACCGCATGGTATGATCTTTCCAATCTCCTTTTTCCTCTTTATGTTAATGACTATGTGGCTTTATTTTGATTGATGCGGTATAACAATGTGAACTTAGGACTTGCATTTAGTTTATATGTCATATTAGTTGGTAGAATCACTTGCATTAGGATGTATATAATAGTTGCATCATGGCATGTAGTTCCATTTAGATGAAATATTTTGAAAAGTGCCTAATTGAGAACTTTGACAAGAGCAACTAAGCCATTACAAATACTTTTTCAACTTAAGACTTCGCCTACTAGAATGGTTGTAAAACACCCTAAATTGTGTCATACTAGTGTCTTTTGACCCATGACCCAAAGCCTAGTCAAGGGTTTGCATGTGAGTCACCTATTCCAACCCTGTGATGCGATGTGGACTTGGTTAACTTGTCTAGGTGACCTTGATTGACCTTGTGGTACGGCAACCCAAAAATACTTTCTATCAATAAGTTTGAAGTGCTCATTTCAAAGATTTTGTTATGTGGAAACGTTTTATTGCTAAGGAAACCTCAAATGTTATGAAATGTTGAAATATTGAGAATTTTAGTTGTTTTGATGGAGGCGTACCACTTCGATGTGCTTTGGAGAGAGATCCATTGAATTGGGCCCCCACACGGTTGTGAATTCGACCGCCCAGAGACAGAGTGACTATCACCCCGAAAAGCTATTGTTTAGAGGTTAACCGGTTGCCTAATAAGCGATTGGCGAAAGCAAAGGACATTAGCACGGAAGGGACAAACCCCATCTCTAATTTTTGAAATGTGAAAGTTGAATGAGGTCAATTTTGAATACTAGTCATATCCACCCTTGTTTATAACGATTTGAGCATTTCATTCCCCAAAAGCCTTTTTGTCAAGCCACTTTGTCGAGCTTGGGACGATCCATGGCCTTTACTTTTGTAGAGAACTCGAGACTTGTCATGTCATATGCTACTAGCATCATGGGGATCATCATTCCATACCATCCGATCGCTCTTGACGAAAGTATTTGGAAATTGAGGACGAAAGTAGTCTAGTTTAACACCATTTGGAGGTGATTTAGTGCCATCCTCTTAGCCTTAGTAATTTGTTGAACTAGTATTTGTGACGGAATATATGCTCTTAAATTTGTTCTCTTTTAGTTGACTCCGCCACTTGATGAGGAAGTGACTATTCCTTTTGTAGATGCATCCATTATTTGATTTTGTGTGCTTAATGTTTGGATGTGTCGCCATTTTGGCAAGACCCACCTTGCCTTGCAAGAAGGCATCCTACCTCATGGTTGTCTTGTTGTGAGTTGAAGGGGTGGAGTGAGACCCGCTAATTGTCTCATGTCGGCTATGTTATTAGGTTAGTTTAAATAATGGTCCTAGTCTTTGTCACCTCTTTACTCGGGACGAGCAAATGTTCGTTTTGAGGATATTTGATGTAACCATAATTAGCGCATATTTAGTCCCGAATTAGCCTTGTTCCCATGCTTTTTAATGCATATTTGGGTCATTTATTGTCTTTAGTTCTTTGTTTTGCATATTCTTTGAGGTTTTGTGTCCTTGGTAGGAAAGGAGTGCAAACCTTGCATTTTCATGGCAAAATGAGACTAAATTTATTGAATTCATTGACCAAGAATCAAGGAGAGACAAGATTAGAAGGCCTTTGTACATATTATAGTAGTTGGGCAATGATGAGGAAAGATCCTTGCATCCCCGAGGAAATCCCCAAGGATTTTATGAAGAAAAGGGAAGAAAAGAATAAGAAAGCAAGCTGAGCAGCAATCCGTGCGGATTGTACTGAAGACGCCCGTCCCCAGCACCACAATCCGTGCGTCTTCTACCAAAGACGCCCGGGCAGCAGCCACCAGAAGACGCCCGTCTTCTCCCAAAGATGGCCGGGCAGAGACTCCTGAATCCGGCCGTCCCGAGCCTAAGACGCACGGATTCCAAGACAGCGCAAATTCGTTTCTTCAAGCTTCAAGAAAGATGCCCTTCCTTTAGAAAATACCGGCGTTTCCCTAAGTAGGGACTTAATCATCATTTAAGTTCTTAGTTAACCCTAATGCACCCACCTAATTTCCACTATAAATACCCCATTAGTCTAATTAGAAGAGCATGTTCTTCTTATCAATTCTTAGTGTAGTTAATATCAATCAAATCTCTCTTTAGTTTTGTAATCAACAATTAATCAAGTTCTAATATAAGTTTTATTTCCTTAATCTCTCCTTTGTTCATCCTTTATTTTGGGTAATTGAAGATTATTTGGGTTATTATTGGGAGATTGACAACCTCTCAATCAAGCATCAAGTACTTCTTTTATTCTTGCTTTATTATTGGAATCATTAGTAGGTATAATTCTCTTAATCCCTTTTTAATTATTGCTAATTACTTTCATTTATTCATCATGTTTTACTTTATTGGTATGATTGACAACCTTGCTAGCATGATCAACATGATAATGAGTGAGTAGTCACCTAGCTAGGGTTAATGGGTAATTAGGGGAAACCAACATGGGGAATGATTCATGCTTAAATTAATATGCTTTCATGGTTTATTTGCTTGCTTGTTTTGATCTCAATTCATGCACATGTTATGTTTGATGAAATGCGAGCCTATGAATCCTTACATTTTTTACCCATCACCTATCTTTTCAATGAGACTTGTAAGACATAAACCAACTCGAGTCTCATTAGACCATGCACGTTGTTGAGTAGGAAAGACTAAGTCGACTTGTAGGTGTTGTACAATCTAATCGATTCGGCTCCGGGACCCAAACTTTCCTAGGATTGTAAGATATAACCCAACTCAATCCATCACAACAATAATTGCTTGCTTATAATTTGAGAACATGTTT
Organism: Silene latifolia; assembly: GCF_048544455.1. NCBI lineage: Eukaryota > Viridiplantae > Streptophyta > Magnoliopsida > Caryophyllales > Caryophyllaceae > Silene > Silene latifolia. The sequence continues at coordinate 86,935,809 of NC_133536.1, forward strand.
GTATGATCAATTCCCATGATTCCCCTATGACCCCATAATACCCTAGTGCTTTTTATAAATTGTTTACAACCCTTTTAATTCATCTTGCTTATTTACTTTCATTGCTATTTAGTTTAGTGACCTTCTACATCAACCCAAATTGTGACACCCCTAAGACACCACTAGTTGCAATACAAATTTCATTTCAATTCCCGTCCCTTGGGATCCGACCTTTACTTGCCTCTTTACTAATTATAGAGTTGTTTGTGAAGTTATAAATTGTGTTTTGGTCTAGGTGCTTCCAACGACAATTGTTCCGAAAAATAGAATATAGCTCCGAGTCCGACCAGTAATGTGTAAAAAAACTTTCTTTATTGCTGAAAAAAAAAAGAATTTCATAGTTGAACACACCAACACATATACCTAAGAGTTATTAACATATATGAGTAGTACACTTATGTAATTATGTATATGGTTCATTTTAATTGTAGAGCTAAATTTGAATGATGATTTGTCAATTTCTTACATTATTTTTGTTCAAGAGAGAGATATGGAAAAAAAGGATTAAATTGTCAATGTTCAAATCATAATCATTTGACTTATTTATTAATAACTAGTATAAATCCCGCGCACGTATGCGAGGTATTATAAATCTTTTAGTTTATAATATATTATTTATAGATTTAAAATTTACATATTATAAGTTTTTGTTATTTTAATATGAGGATAAGAAGTTGAAATGGAAAACTAATGAAAAGAATTGAATAAAATCATGAAATGTGTAGTTTAATGAAATTTGTTTGCCACAAAACTAATAGTCAATTTATAAATTGGATCAAATAACTTTAAAGATTTTTTTGTCACGAAATTATTAATACTAGATTTGGTGCTCGGCTACGTCTGGGCTATCTTTATTTACCATTTAAATTTTATTTTCTATAAAATACGATTCTCTAAATTTGGTTAACACATATATTTACAATTTATATATAGAAATTATGATGAGAGGTAAAATTAATCAACCAATTATGAGACACATTCACCTCTCCCGGTGTTAATATTATTACTTTCACTACATCCCCTGTTAATACTATTACGTTCACTACTTCTTCGGTTACTGTTGTTTGTTTTACTACTCATGCTATTTTTACGGTTAACCCGTTAGTTTGTCAAACTCATATATTTAAATAAATTAATATTTTGTTAAAATCGAATTTTTAGTTAATTTTTCATAATCTCTCCGTTGTTCCTACTATTACTTTCATTAAATGTGTTGTGACTACTATTACTTTGACTTCTCCCGTCATCATTATTTTTTCTTTCATTACTCCCGCATTTATTATTGTTAATTTCACTACTCTCGTTGCTATTATTGTTACTTTTCTACTCACATGGGTGGTTACTATCATAGTAGTTGATTATCTAGTTGTATATTTAAATAAATCTGAAATATTAGATTAGAATATTATTTAAGAGCAATCATTATTATTTACTAATTGAATTACAAATCAAATAAATCATGCAATATTATTTTTTTTGGAAATCTGAATTGATTTATTTACGTTATAATAGTTTCCTAAATATAACATATACTTGTATTATATTTGTGTAGGTTAAATAATTAATATCTTTATACTAATTAATACCATAAGTGAGACCCGTTTATTTTAAGGAAACTCGCCATATTCTAATATTCTCTAAATTTATACTTTTAACCAAAACTATATAATATTTACATTGAAGTCCCTTGTTCAAGTCCATCACACAGCGCTAGTAATTAAAAACTATATAGTATAATTAATTTGTATAGATTTATTTAATTAATAGAAGTCCCTTGGTTTCTGGAATTAATATATAGTACTAGTATTGGTGCCCGGCTTCTCCCGGGTTATCTCTACTTACCATTAAATTTTTTTTTTCATTAAATAAAATTACTTAAAGTTGCATAACCCATAAATTTATCATTAATATATTTTTCTATCATATATCCTAAAATTATGATGAAATAATTTTGAGACATATTCACTACTCCCGCTATTAATATTTTACTCTTATTAATGTAACAATAGTAATAACATTTCACTACTTGCCCGTAATCATTGTTACTTTCACTACTCCCGTTGTAATTATTGTTACTGTCACTACTGCCGCATTAATATTGATAATTTCACTGCTTCCACAGTAATTATTGTTACTTTCACTATTGCCTCATTAATATTGATTATTTCACTACTTCCGTTGTTGTTTCTACAACTTTCACTAATCTCGCTGATAATATTGTTACTTTTACTATTCATATGAGTGATTACTATCATATACTCCCTCCATTCAACTCCACTTTACATGTATTCCATTTCCGTCCATTCAACTCCACTTTACAGGTTTCCTTATTTGGCTAAAAAAGTTGACAATTCTATCTTTATTGAAAATCTTTATTTACAAAAAATGCCACCCAAACCCCACACTAACCCACCATAAACCCCACATTTATGTTTTTTTAATATTTTTAACCTTTTCTTTCTCTTTCCCCATGTACTTTTAATACTTTTTTTAATCCGCTCCTTAATATCCGTGTAAAAACCAAAGTTGCAAAGTGGAGTTGAATGGAGGGAGTAACTATATCCAATGTTACTACAATTCTTACTTTACTGACAAAATTACTTTTACTACTTAGGCATGTAATTTTAAGAGAATTATATATTTATATAAATATATTACATATATGCATTAAATCAAATCAAAAAAATTATGCAATATTATATATTATGGAATCTAACTTGAATTATTTATAACCTACTTATTATATTTTTGTATGTTAAATAATTAACATCTCTATACGTCTAATAAACTATGAAATTGCATAGATTTTAAATTTAATATATAATTTTATGATGATAATAATTAATACCATAAGTGTGCATTTTTATACTAATTAATTATTTTATTTTAAGGAAATTGACCATCTTCTAGTCTTCTATAAATATTTAGAATAATTACCAAGCATCTTCGTTCTTTTAGTCTCCGTGAAATTGACCATCTTAATTAATTATTTTAGTTTAAGAAAATTGACCATGTTTTAGTCTCTTACAAATGTTTAGGAAAATTACCAAGTTTCTATATAATTTAATTTTAACTCAAATTATATAATATTTGCATTGAGATCTCTTAATCGGGTCCATCACACGCTGCTATCGATTTAAAACTATATAATATAATTAATTTGTATAACTTTCTTTAATTACATTGAAGTCCCTTGATTTCTGGATTTAATATATAGTATTGATTGATTAGTTCATAATTGTTTTATACTAATTAAGTACATAGTGCATTGTTTTTTTTAACTAATAATATCAATTTATCGGTTTTTCATATAAGAATTTTAGATTTATACCAATTTTATTTTATTTTAATTAAAAGATTATAATTTAGTTAAAAAAAGATTATAATGATTAAAGATTATAACTTGATTAAAAGATAGTAATAATTTAATAAAAATATTATTTTGTTTCCTTATTTAGCTAGATTGTTTTTGGAAGGAAAACTATTGAGAATTTTTATTTTCTTAGGGCTTGCTTGAATTGGGGGTAAAAAGGAGGAAATGAATAGGAGAGTGATATGTAAGGTGCATTTTTCATGTTTGCTATTAGAGTAATTTCAGTCCAAAAGAACATGGCCTAAAGCTAAGTGGCCTTCTTTTTAGGAGAAATTTTTAGTGATGTATATCTATCTATCTACCTATCTACCTATCCAAGTGTTTGCATAAAATAGAGTTACTCATTCCACCAACAAAATGGATACCCGAGTGACGAGTGTGGAAAAAGCCAGTGCTAGGTGTCTGCCAAACTAGTGCAAAAAGACTGAGTGGTTATGCGGTCCATTCGTCCCTCGCCAAATACGTAAATCCCAAAATGCAAGTTTTATTATCACAATTAACGTGTCTGCCTAAGTTTTTATTAGAATCGGAAATATACTAACCATATTTCTAATTTCCCTGGAAACGTAGCGTGTTAAAATTCATAAGGAGAATTTTACTGTTTTAGTAATTTTACCCGGCTCAAATTCAGATTAAACCGGATGATTTACACCAAAACTATTACACCAAAACTATTTCTAATTTCTGTTTCAACCAACTCAAAACGATCAACAAAATTTGGTAATTGTAATGGACCAACCAACTCAATAATTATCTAAATAAATATAATTAACATTTAACTACTCTTTCCACTTGATCATTTATTTACTAGAATCATAGTAGTCTAGAGTGGAATAAATATAACTTTTGGGCATACACAGAGATTTATCTAATGCGCACCAAAAATAACGGCTACGATTCCCTCGTCATCAACTCTATAGCTCTCATAGTCTCTACTTTCTAGTGACCGAATTGCCATTTTAAACAAAATTACTAAAGATCGCCCCTATATTACTCATCTCGCCCCTAATGTTCATTTCACTTTCCAAAATTGACGATTAGAAACGTAAAAACTTTAAACGATCATAACTTTGTGCTCGGGTGTCCGATTTTGACGAATTTTTTTTCAAATCACTTAATTCGACGAGACGAACGCAATGGTAAAAAAAAAAAAATTGGAAAGTGGGCCCATTCGTGTGAAAAACACGAACTGGCCTAGGCCGGTTCATGTGGTTTACATGAACCAGCCTTGGCCGAGTTCATGTAAATCACACGAATGGGCCTAGGCGATTCATGTGGATTACACGAATCGCCTGAGCAAGTGTTCATGTAAACCACATGAATCGGCTAGTCAGGTCGGTCGTGTTTTTACACGAATGGACCATTTTTCAATTTTTTTTTTCTTATTGCGTTCGTCTTGTCGAGTTAAGTGATTTGAAAAAAAATTCGTCAAAATCGGACACCCGAGCACAAAGTTATGATCGTTTTAAGTTTTTTGGTTCATTATTCGTCAATTTTTGTCCAATTTAAATCGCTATTTCATATTATTTTGAGACGGTTTTGTTTTTGTTAATTTCTGAAGCGGTTTTTTTGAAATTTTAAATTTAAAATCGAAAATGAGTAAAAAGGAAAGTATATGGGGTTTTAATTACTCAAGGGCAAAAAGGTAATATTTAGGGGCGAGATGAGTAAAACTAGGGGCGATCTTTAGCAAACCCGATTTTAAAACCAAATGGTCAAGGAATTAGTTTAATTCCAAAATCCAAATAAGGCTGATTGATTTACACTTTGTGCTCACACCACCGTCCATTCGGCATTCACCTTTTGGACTAATAATTAAACGCAAAAAGACATACTTTATGGCCTTCATTATCACTAACTCATGTGACCTCATGATCACCATCTCCTACCAACAACTCTCCATATGACTTTATATATCTTCAATTCCACAACTACTCCTTTCATTCCATAAGCACCAAAAATGGCTTTAGGGGTTACAAATGTACGTCTGATAGCGACCGTGATTCTTGTGATAGTGTGTGCTTTTGCATTTGGTAACAACAATTTGATGGCAAATGGGCAATGTGAAGGTGATATTTCAGGGCTAATTAGCCAATGTGCCAAGTATGTGATGAAGGCGGGGAAGCAAACCCCGCCGTCATCAGAGTGTTGCACCGTGGCTAAGAAGTCTGATATTCCTTGTCTATGCAAGTATGTGACTAAGGATATTGAGCAGTATGTTAGTGTTAAGAAGGCTGTTTATGTTGCTCAATATTGTGGCCTTGCTCTTCAACATGGCTCAAAGTGTGGAAGTAAGTCTTTCCATTTACACTTCAAATCTACTCTATTTTTTCATTCTTTCATCCCTCTAATGCAAATTATGGACACTTACTTTTAACAAATTATTATCGAACAGCATATCAGTCCTAAACATGAAACGAGTCAAATAGATAAATGGGACAAAAAGTAGAATGTCTAAGAAATGACAATAAACTTGTGTATGAGTAGTATTTAACACTTAACCCGTTTTACCTTGAGACGGATATCGCCGTCTTGAGCGAGATCAACTAATTATTTACTCCCTCTGTCCCGGTTATTTGTTGTCCTTTTCCATTTTGGGGTGTCTCAGTCATTTGTTGTCTTTTCTATTTTAAGAATGAAATTGATGAGTAATTTGATCATTCTCATTCAATTTGTTCCACTTGTCATTTTGTTATTGACCTTTTCCTCATTCCTTGGTCTTTGTGTCAAAACGAAAGGACAACAATTGACCGGGACGGAGGGAGTATTAACTTTATTTATTTCAAATGAGCTGAAGCATCTATTTTTGTTTGCAGGCTACACCATTCCGTCTCAGTAAGTAGTGCCGCAAAAATATACTCCGTAACTACTGGCTTCTAGAAATGACGAATTAAACGGCTAGACTCTACATGTTGTGGCTCTCGTAGAATGTAATGGTTGAGTTCTTGTACTCTACCATAGCATTAGCATGTACCATGCCTTCATGTACTGTAATACTATTTATTAGTTGTCAAATAAATAAAAATATAAATACGCATGGTGTCCATGTATGCATGTGTTTATTAAGCATCATATACGGAGTACACATTTAGTTTTTTTTTTTTTTTTTTTTTTTTTGGCAACTAGATAAGATAGGTTTACTGCATCCTCATAGCTTCACAGGCGAGCGAGGCTATGAGCTATTTTATTGAGCTTTCTAGTCTAGGTAAATAATTGACACTAGGGGTGGTCATCAGTGCGGGTCAGCCGGGTCAGGTCAGGGTTTGGGAGACCCGGAACCGACTCGGGTCAGGGGCGGGTTGGGACGAGTTGAGGCGGGTCGGGTCGGGCCGAGTCAAAAGTGACCTGTGAGGCGGGTCTAGGGCGGGTCCGGGGACCCGAAACCGGCCCGGATATAAGGCGGGTCGGGCCGAGCCCAGGTCACGGGTCATAAGCGGGTCGGGTCCGGATTAGCAAGGCCGACCCGCACTAATGACCAGCCCTAACTGACACACAGACAATGAAATCTTGCCCCGATTTAGTACAAATCTTCCATTAACCCTCCTATGAGGTGGTTAGGCCTTTCAATACCCGCAAGTTGAGTTACCAATTGCAGACAATCCGAGAATATATCCTGATGTAAGATACCTCGTTCTCGTGCCCACATAAGAACCTTCTGAATTCCTAATGCCTCTGATTGGAGAGCGGATTCCGCTTTTATCTTCAATCCTCCTTCGAAGATTTTACCTCCCTTTTCGTCGTAGGCTACCCACCCTACTGCCGCATTTTATGACTTATGCCAGCTCGCATCCACCTTCACTCTTAGTTGATTATATTTCCCCGCTTTACCTACAAGATAAAACGGGTAGTTGTCCCGGATCATACCAAGGTCACTATTATGCGTGTCTTCCACATTTCCAATCGTTATCCCCTTTCCCTCCTTTATAACATTATTCGCCTTAATCGTAGTAGCCACCAGATATGACCAACATCTAAAGAAGCCATGTGGGTGGAAGTTGTCGCCTCTACAAATAATATTGTTACGTAGTACCCAAATGCTCCATAAAGTAGTTAGAAATTGAATGATTCTATGTTCTCCTTCCTACATCTTGTCTAAGTAAGTGATCCAGTTTACGAGCCATGTCTCTATGTTCGTGTGATGTCCTTGACTCGTGTTTATGCCAAGATCCAGCCCTGCCCAAATTCTAGCTACCACTTTACACTCCCTAAATAAATGTTCCAGAGTTTCTTGTTGTTCCATATCCTCTGTCCCACAAATGTGACATGAGTGATCTGTACCCAGATTTCTTTTAGCCAGTTCACTCCCCAGCGGTAGTGTCTTTGATAGAATCCTCTATAACAAAATTCTCCACTCTTTAGGCCCTGGTAGTTGCCATTGCTTTACTTTACAAAAAACTTTACCCGTAGCGCCTAGTCTCGTCTTATCCTTCGGTGACCCTTTTAATTCTATAAATTTATCAAAAAGTACACCATATCCATTCTTGACTGTGTAATTACCACCCCCAGTGTGTACCCAGAAAATATCATCCTCCACTCTAGATTCACAAACAGACATTGCCATAATTCTTTTTGCATGTTCATCTTTGAAAACTTGAGTTATCATGTCTTCCCTCCATTCACCTGTATTAGTACGTAAGTCCCTGATCTTGAGGTCTTTCAGGTGATTAAAAGCTTGTGTTAATACCTCATCCCTTGGTTCTGGATCTTGTCCATCTACTCATCGTGAGTTCCACACACTTAAATTCGACGCTATCCTTGGCTTTCAACTTATATTTTCCATTATGAGGTTTAGACCATAACTAATATTTCGTATGCTCCATGAACTGTCGCCTTTCTTTCTTCTGCATACACTATTCATTCCCGCATTTAAACCAAATAATGTTTCTCGGTAGACCTTGCAGAAGAGAGAGTCATGGTCCGAGACAATCTTCCATGCGTGCTTAGCTAGCAGGGCTTGGTTTAAACATTCAATGTTACGGATCTCAAGCCCACCACTAATTTTTGGTAGGCTAAGAAAATTCTTACTACACAAGTGCTTAATTTTTCCCGTCTTACATCCGGTCCACCAAAAATGTGACAGAATAGAGTTAATCTTCTTTGCCACACTTATCGGTATTTTAAATACCGATAGAAAGAAATTCGATAAGTTTGATAGGACGGATAATATTAGGGTCAATCTTCCTGCCGGTGATAAGAAAATTCCATTCCACGACGAAACTCTTCTAGTCACGCTTTCAATTAGTCCATTGAACACTGCTTTCTTTGATCCTTATAATTCCGTTGGTATACCCAGATACTTTCCAGTTCCTTTGCTGTTTTTTATTTAAGTATTCTTAGGCATTTTCTTGCCCGTCCCAACTTCATTCTTGGACTGAATAAGATACCCGATTTTTCTTCATTTAGTCTTTGTCCTGATGCTCCGCAGTAGTCATCAATTATGCGCTTTAGATGCCAAAATGACTTGTTTTGATCCTGAATAAAGAAAACCGAGTCATCCGCGAAGAAGAGGTGTGTTAAATGGGCCACCCCCTTACAAAGCCAAATACCCCTTATGAGTTTCACTTCTTGAGCGTAAGATACATTACATGACAAGACTTCCGTACATAAAATAAACAGAAAGGGTGACATCGGATCTCCTTGTCTTAAACCATAATTAGTCTTAAATTGTTGCAGTGGAGCTCTGTTAAACAGAACCTCATATGTCACCGTACTTACGCAGCTCATAATAAGATTAATGATTTTTTCCATGAAACCAAAGCAAAACAGGACCTCTCTGAGAAAATCCCATCTCACTCTATCATATGCCTTACTCATGTCCGCTTTAAAAGCAATCCTCTCATTCCTACCCTTCTTCTGTGAATTGATATTATGAATCTCTTCATTTGAAATAAGGATATTATCACTAATATGTCTGCCCGGAATAAATGCATTCTGAAAATCACCCACAAGGTAAGGCATAACCTTTGCGAGCCGATTGGTCACACACTTTGTAATAATACGCATCAGGACATTACACAACTAATCGGTCGGTAGTTTGGCACACCTTCCGGATTTTCACACTTCGTAATTAGAGTAATATACGTTCTATTAATTTCCCGTAATACCATTCCCGAATTTAGAGTTGAGAGGACCGCTTTTGTAAGTTCCTTCTTAATCACGTACCAATATTTTTGATAGAATACTGCCGGAATGCCATCAGGACCCGGTGATTTCAACGCTCCCATTTGAAAAACTGCCCTCCTTACTTCTTTTGCAGTAAAAGGTCTACCTAGAAGATCAACATCGTCCACGGTCACCTTAGATGTAACATGTTGTAGCAACGTTCCGAAGGTATTCTCAGAGAGTCTATACGGGTTACCCGAAGTTGGGTTGTACAAGTCATAGAATGTTTTCTGGAAAATATCACTAACCTTAGAGTGGTCGTAGATCCAATTTCCATCCGATCCTTTTATACCAAGTATAAAATTTTGTCCTGCTATGCCTTTAACCTAGTTGAAGAAATACCTTGTACAACAATAGCCCTCATTTATCCACCTCATTTTTGCCCGTTGGCGCCAATAAATCGTTGCAGCCGAGGCAAATTCGCGCAGTTTTTCATTTACACTAATATACGCCTCATCATTTCCGTCCTGGATAGCCATGTCCATACCCCCTTTCAGTCGTTTATCGAAATCCTCCCAATGTCCCTTCCACTCCTTACGCTTGTCAAGTGTCCATTTCTTAACATTTTGCCTTACGTGTGTCAATTTCCTCATGAAGCGGAACGTCGTCGATCCCTCAAAATGCATCCTCCATGAATCTCTTATAGCTTGCATGCACTCTTCGTAGTCTAAAGCCCAAGCTTCCATTTTATATGGTTTCTTGCTCATAGTTTGTGTAAGAATTAAATCCAACTCAATTGGTACGTGATCCGAGATTTGGATCGAATAATGTATCAGACCTGTGTTTGGATATAGATCGAACCACGTCTTGGAAGCTAAAGCTTTCTCGTGCCTCTCAGAAACCCTCCCCGCTCCTTTTCTATTGTTACACCATGTATATCTTGGTCCTTTAAAAGGAATTTCCATCAGTTCATTGCTTGTTTTCCATTTATTAAAATCAGCAGCTCCATGAATAACACTCGTATTCTTGCTTAACTTATCACAACTATAAGCCACTTGATAAATCTCCAACGATGGGAAATGGGTACTCAAATCCCCCAGTCCATTTCTCCAAATTACTTAACACCAATGACCGTTTGCTTGGTTTCAGATCACCGTAAAAGAGAACAAGGTACCATAACCGCCTATTACATTTCTCCACAAAAAGGATCATAAAGTTCTTACATTTCATTACAAGATTCATCTTGGCCTCTTTATGCCATCCTACCCATAACCCCCCCGACAACCCATCGGCATGAACCTCGTCAGCCATTACAAACCCAAAAGATCTAAAAAATTGGCTAACGTTACATGCCTTACATAATGGAAAATGAGGAGGTTGTGATGGCCCAACCTCCGCAAAGCCTCCCTGGTCATTGACATGACGAGTCACTTGACTCGAACCATTTCATGTTCAGGCACCGTTATATGGAATCCACACATTATTTCCTTGCCTTGCTTTCCACGGATTCCTTCACCATAACACCCTTTCTTTGACAACTGTTGAAGATAATACTTTACATTTTCCATTGAGGACATTGCTTCCTCTAGTACCAGGTCTTCAGTCACCTGAGAACAACACTTTCGTCTCCTTGCTGCACCAATGGCTTCCTTATGTGTTATGCCATCTCTGATTTATGGTAAGCATCTGTTAGTCTCATGAACCCATCAGAAAATCCGTCCACATTAATAACAACAATTTGGCTTGATTTAGCTCCCACTTCTGGTATGTCAGACATCCTCACCTCCTTTCTTTTACTTTATGCATTTGCTTTCATGGGTTCCTTGTCATCATCAGATTTCAAAAAGCTTTTCAGTGTTTTAAAGGATAATGTTCCTGTTGGAGTAGTGTCCTCCTCAATAGTGCGTCTACATAATAAATCTCGTAAAAGGAATATTAGGGAAATAATATTTTATTTGTCAACTGATTAACGTAAATCGGTAACGCTCGGCTGACTAGAATTTGACGTTACTGTCGTATGACGGCGGTGATCAGTTGATCCCTCGAGGTCACACCTATAGGATGAAGCCCAAATGGAAATCTAATTATTTGGATAATTAGTTCGAAATATATATATATTGACTAATGGTTAGTCAAGTGAGTTTTAAAGTATATTTATTATCATATTATGTGATAATTGAGTAATAAATATTAAATCTTATTAATGTGATTAAATAAGATAAAATGTAGTAATTAATAGTCAATTGGCTAAATTAGTATTATTTACTAATAAAGTATTACTTTTAATACGACGAGTTTATTAAGTTTGAGGCGGAGGTAATTAGCTAATTAAATTTACAAGAGGTTGTAAAATTAGCTAATAAAGTTTTATGGGACACATTTTATATTGATAAAATGGTCTAGTAATACTTGTAAGTTGGGTGTACATTATTTGTTAATTTATATTATTTAAGTGTTAAATAGTTAAATTAATATTTAATTACATAAGATAATTAAATATACGATTTATAAGCATTTGTGGGACAAATGTCGGAAGTCGAAATGGACCCGATAATTACTAAGTGCCGCCACTTGTTGATGATGATAGTCATCACATGTGGTTTGGTATTTTCCACTAACAAATGTTCCTCATTTGTTTACATTTGAGGACTATATATACCCCCCTAACTTTATCATTTTGATGGTTAGAAAATAAGAAGAAAAATTGCTCTAGTTTTATTAGCATAAGAGCAATAGTTGTTCTTCATCTTCTCTTCTTATTTTTACACATATAACTCATCCAAAACTCACATAAATAATAAAACATCAATTATTATTATAGTAATAATAATTTGTAATATTATTTCAAGATAATATTCTACTTTATAACCAAGTGGTGTTAGTCCAGTGGTAGCCGGATTAAACCTTGAAGTTTGCAGAATTGCAGGAGTTGAGAGGTCCCGGGTTCGATTACCAGATGGGGCGATGATCACTTGGCCACTGCAGCCCCCGAAGGGGGTGACTTACATGGTCGATGTGGTGGTGAGGGAATGCATTGGCCCGGGGGGATTCAACCCCCTCGTCATCAAAAAAAAAATATTCTACTTTATATCTAGTTAATATTAGTATAATTTTTGGTGATATCTTGGGTGCTATCAAGAGGAGGTTTCCGACTATGGAAACTTGAAGATGGAGGATCATCCATGATGTTTTTAAGCTCAAGAACAACACAAGGAAGGAGTCCTTGTGTTGTGCCCAATACTTCTAAATGTAATGTATGTAAGGAAAATTCCATTTTTTATCATTTAAGACCATCTTATAATTGCATACATGTAACTAGATCATACTTAAACTAAATTAACATGTAATTTAGTTACTAATTATAGAGTCTAATTAGGGGTCTAGTACCTTCAAGTGGTATCAGAGCTCAGTCGTTGCATGCATGTTGATTTTCGACCATTTTATCGAGTTATAAGATGACTTTATAAAATCGTAGTTTTTGTGTAAAAATTTGTTTGGCACGAAAATTTTTATTGCATGTATACATTCTGACCTAAAAATGGTTTTGGTCAAATTTGGTTAATTATGGAACTTTATTGCTAATTAATAGATTTTTCCTGGTTGCAGGGGGCACAACAGAAGATCATTTGGGGTCCTTGGTCTGGAATAGAATGAATGTTCCCAATCATTCATTCATTGTCTCGCTTGCTATTCAGCAGAGACTATTGACTAAAGATAGATTAATCAAGTTTGGCATTATAACTGAGTCTCTTTGTGACATGTTCTTGGCTCAACAGGAGGATAATTACCATCTTTTATATGATTGTCCGTTTAGTGCTCAATGTTGGGGCCTCTTCAAAAATTGGGTGAACATCAACATGCCACTGGTAGGAGTACTGGAATGGGGGCTTAAATGGCGTTATAGATCCCTCTTAAAAAAACAGATGGTGCTTGCTGCAATGGTTGCTATGGTATATCACATTTGGAATGTGCGTAATAAGTGCAGAATTGAGTTCATGATTCCCAGGCCATGTATGGTACTAGCTGAGGTTCAGACTACTGCTAGACTGCATACGATAGTAGTGAAATAATTTTGGGTCCTCTAGTTGTCATGTCTGATTATGCTTTATTGAGAGGGAAAGTGATGTTGTAAGGTGACAATATTTGTACTCAAACTTTCTAATTATTTTAATATAATTTCACAGTTCACAAAAAAAAAAAATAGATTTTTCCGTCTTAAGACCGTCTTAATATGCATAAAATTGGTTAATAGTTAACTAAAAATATTTGCCTGTTAATTCTGGCCATGAAATTTTAATATATTCTCACATGCATGGATTACTTAGAGTAAATAAAAATTAGAAAATTAATTTGATTAATTTTGCATGATTATTAATTTTTAATAGTTAAATATCAATAAAATGTGATTATATTAGTTAAAAATTGTTAAAATATAATTTTTGGCATGATAAATTTATCTAAGATTACTTGCATATACTATACATTGGATGTAAACTTAAAAAATTAATTTGATTAATTTTTGCATGTTTATTGGTTATTATGCGATAAAATCGATAATATGTAACCATAATTTTCTCCAATTTTAATCGAAATTTTTTGGTAAATGTTTTTACATTTTCATGTTCTGAAAAATATTCCAAAATATTAAAAATTTTCATTTGATGATTTTTCCGAATTTTCTGTTTAATTTATAATTATATCGTAAAAGTTGCGAAAACCGCGTTTAAAATTGTGTATCTGATACAAAATAAATGTTTAGACAATTTTTTTCAAATTTTGAGCTCCTAGAAACGTTCCAGCATAAACAAAATTTTTATTTTTACAATTTTCATAATTTTGTTTATTTATTTGGATTTATTTCATAAAAGTCATGATAAAATAAGTTTTAATTAGCAATTTTTTCATAAAAGGTTATGAAATCGTCAAGAAATTAGTGAAGAATTATTTTTGAGGCTCAAAACAGGTTGGGATGTTATCTTGTTCTTAAATTTGATTTAATTACTAATTTGTGATTTTTAATAGTTAAAAATCGCTTAGATAACCAAAACTACGAGCTTAATATCAAACCGATGGTTAATAAGACGATTTGGCATTTTAGGGCATATTTAAATATGATTTTTATACTGCATTTTATTTAATAAATGTCATTTAACTTTTGTAATTTATTAATGTAATTTGTCTAGTATGGCCTTAGTTAGAAATCGGTATTTCCCGTAATGTAAGGGAATACCGATTTGGTTTATAATTATTTGCGATCTCGTATCGCCGTTTTGTAATATTAATAGATTTATTTTTATTTTTATTTTACAAATGTATAATAGGAATTGCTATGTAGTTCATTTTATACTTGTAATTTTTTTTATTACGAAGACCGGCGTAATTTTAAATACAGAGCCTTTCCGAAAGGAGTTCTGATGGAGACCGGAGTTTCCAAAAGACCAAGCTATATTGGAAAGCGTTCCAATGAAGTTCAAGGGACCAAGGAGTTGGTTTCCGAAGTTGTAATAGTTAATTAGATTAACTAGTTGAGGAGGTCATACTAGAAATTGTTTTTTACATGTTTTTTATTTATGCATTCATGCCAAATCGCCATTACATGCATTTTATTCATTTTTACGACTGATGTCAATTAAAATTATCGAGAATTCGCCGATTTAGTTCACTTAAAGGGAACTGATAATAAATTGACAAGATCTCTCACATTGTTTAAATATTGAGGCTAGCCCTTCCAATTAGTAACACATATGAATCCCTTCTTCATTAGGGGGCAGGTACGGCTCACCCTGGTGTTCCCTTTTTACGTCGGGTAATAAATGTTATTACACGTAAAAGTTGGTTGGACTCAACGAAATTGCAAGATTGGTATGTCTGGCGTCACTGGGCCCAGTTTTGTGTTCCGTGGCTTGGAGATAGATTTACTTGAAATCTGTCGAACGAGAGTTCTAGGAGTAGAATCAGTCAAGGAGTTGACTCACCGAATTTATTTAGATCTCGCATGTCTGGCGTCACCGGGCCGAGGTTTATTTAGAGACGGATATCGGGATCATTTATATAATTTAGGTGAGAGATCATTATATAAATGCGGATTCAAACTTGATAAAATTGTTTTTCAAATATTTATTTACGATGAATGTTGAATTTTCCAATTACTCCGTTTTTTACTATTTTATATCGCGCAATGATAAGTATTCAATTCGCCCCTCAATTTATAGAATTGATAATCCGTTATGCATGAAAATAGTTTTCTAAGAGTATACGTTAACTTAATTTTTCGATTATTTAACCTTTCTCCGTTTTACCACCATAGCTAATGATAAAAATTTGCAATTCTTTTGGTCCTCATATTGTCTGTTGTAAGGGTCTCTTATGAAGAGTATAAACGGGATATTACCTTAGTCAAAAGTGTTTTGATTTTGCAATATCATTTTATTTACAACTACGATGCTACAATCTTATTGATCATCAGATAAATGTTTTCACATACTTAAATTGTTTGAGCATGTAAAAGTGTAGGAACGAATTGGTAATATGATTTGTTTGAAATCATGATTAACCAATTACCATATTCACTTCATAAAGTTTCTTAGAAGTGAGTGGAAGCTCTAAGAGGCATGTATATATCTTAATTGTTAAGATTAGGATGAGGTTCAAGAAAATTTTTGGTTTGGTTAAAGAATTGGCTCAAAGCAAAGGTTAATGCTAAGCTATTGTGAATAGCATCACCTAACCTTAGTGCGATGCCAATCCTGACCAAACTTGTTGTTTTTAAATATGTATGACATTGGTAGATATAATGCCCGTAACTTTTTGGAGAATAAGAAAGTTGGGTGTGTGACACCTAAAAGGTTCCTTCTTCTCTAGATATCTATATGATTGACATTAGTTATACTTGTACCACTTCATCAATATTTGATATCGATAGTGGTTATTATAATTGTTTTTGGTACATGGGATTATAATCGTGTGACGATTAGCCTTAAACTAATGTCAATCTTCTCATGGGAAATGGAACTAGGGTAGTTGTCATTTCATTATGAGACATATAAATGTTATTATGTACTTAATCTAGTTTTTGGGTTTATAATTGTGCTTTAATAAATGTTTTATGTAAGACACATAGGGTTTCACTCTTGTGATATAAACAAATGTTGTGCCCTAATTTGCCATGATTTGATCTATGACTATACCAATCCATTCATTGGTTATTCTTGACCTAAACTAGATAAATTAATGTATCATATAGAATATAAAAGGTTCAAATGATTTTGGTGACCCCGATCAAATCTTAGTTCTGGATTGAAAACGCATTCATAGACTAGTGTTACCTAGTTCTCTTTGAATCATTTGATTATGAATCTTATGATATATGCGTATCTTGTATTCAAAGCAAGATAACTCGTGCCCTTTTGTTGAAAAGGAGATCGAGCAAGTGAGTTATTGATCCTAATCACATGTGGATGTGTGTATGGTCGAATAACAATCTCAACCAGAGTAGGTTATAATTACTTCTTTTCTTTTATCATCGTTTTAGGTGGATACTGGTATATCTACTGAAACCTTTGATGAGTTCAAAGAGTTTTTAAAGTAAATGTGATAACCAATAAGATTATAAGATCATAGATTCATGATCCGATCGTGGAAAGAAACATCAAAGTAATGTTTTTTTTTTATTTTCACCAAAAGAAGTGTGATAAAGTATCACAGGTTTACTTCTCCTAAAACACATTATTAAATAATGTGAGGTTGGAAGGAGATATCGGACCTATACGATATGGTTTGATCTTTGTCAAATTTTATTGAGCCACTTGATTTTTTAATTGGGGTCTTTCTATTTTGTCTGCTAATTTCTTTTTCCCACTAAATCAAAGTACCATTCACACAATTGCATTCACTCCGTATTAGATATGGAGAGGTAGAGTACCTAATTTGTAAGTTGTCCGAAAGAAAACATATGATAATTTATCCTACATAGTCATGAGAACAAAGTGTTTGTGGCTCGTGATGCTGTCTTTTTAGAAAAGAGGTTTATTTCTAAAAGACAGAGTGGGAGAAAATGTTGAAGAGCCACAAATGAAGCATGAAACATGTTTCATCCTTGTGTGTTTAATTTTTTTTCTTCCGAATCTATAAGGCCAGGTTAAATTCATCACTCATCAGGGGTGATGACATAGTATTACTTTAAGAAAGTGACGAAACCTGTAACTTACAAAATGATTGTTTCTTGTTTCAACTCTATGCAATGGCCTGCAGCCATCTTGATCCGAATTGGACTCCAAGTGTAATTGTCAGTAAATGAATTGACTTGGATAAAACTTAAAGATGTTTTCAAATTTACATGAAGAAGTTAGACCTCCTCAGTGTAATTGACTTGGATAAAACATAAAGATGTTTTCAAAGCTTGATTGGTGACAAAGGGTTTGCACCAGTTGCAATGCTTCGATGAATTCGGATTATATTGGCAATTGTTGCATTTCATAATTGTATGATTTGACAGTAGGATGACAAAACCATCTTCTTGAATTAGATTCTAGAAGAGGAAGTGTATTTGACACGTCTTGTGGGTTTTACAATCATAAGATTATATCTAACTTAAGAAGAAGTCTTAGGAGAGCATCATGGAGTTGGAATATGTGTTTGATCATGTTATAAAGCATTTCTCGAGATGTCGAGGAATTAAGTACGTATATACATGAAGTTTAGTGGGAGTATGGTGGTCTTATGAGTCTTTTATATTGTTGACATATTATTCATTTGGAATGATGAAAGACTTAGGAGAATATTAATATAACTTAAGTATCCAGATTTATAGAGATAAATCAAGGAGGGATATAGGCGTTTTTATCAGGAGTCTTATATATATCAGATTCTTGACTAGTTCAAGCAAGTTGAACTCATTAGAATTGATTCCGATTGCTTCCGCTGTTGGACAATTTAATACGCTATGATGTATTATTGTTATAACAATTCATATGCTTTGAGTATTACGAGTTGTTATTAATCGAATTTAAGTGAAGGTCATATTATAATCAGATAGATTATCTTTTAGTACTTGAGAAGGAATAAATATGTGAAACTAAGTGTTTTAAGTTTATTTGATTTGTGTAAGGAGTTACACGAATGCTAATTGAAGTTTGTGTAAACAGTTACACACATACCATTTTTTTAAAACATATATGGATTGTATGGAATCTCGTACTGGCTATGAGGAGTTGATCTGCTGGAGAGTTCCAGGCAGTTATACATTGCGGATTTTACAACGGAAATTGAGTACATTGTAACATTTGATGTTGGAAAAAGGAAGTAGCTTGGATTCGACAGTAATGCAGGGACTAGAAGTAGTTCCTACAACCGCATATCCTATCCTACTACACTGTGATGACAGTGAGAGCTATTTTTGAGGCAAGGGTGTCTTAGTCTAGAGTCAAGTCTAGATATGTACTCAATTTTGTTACATATAATATAAGTCATGTGGAACAAAGGGAAATAGAAATTTGTTGGTTTGATCAGACGAGGTGTCATTGATTTTAAACCAGGCGTTGTTGAAGGCTAAACATTATAGTCATGTCATTTCAATGTGATTGAAACATGGTAATTGAATTGTTGTAGATTATAAGATGTGTAATAATCTAATAGTGCATCAATTTTACATATATGATAATCGCATTTATCGTTTGAGTTTTTCTAAACTCTTATATATTCAGTACTTACTGGATATTAGTTAATACTTTGTTAAATCTGAAAAGGTTGTGGGACAACGTTGAACCTTTCAAGTGAACTGGATTAACATTGTATTTTGTCCCTAGTTGCTTAATGAGGTGACGTCTCGGAGTGACTAGATTCTAAGTCGATCGATGGTGAGTTCAACCACCATAGAGTCATAGAGATGACTGGTCGATTATATAGGCAGAATGTAGAGACATTTTTGTCGGACGGTGACCATTTATAGAATCCTCATGTTGCCTGGTCGTGGCAATGATTTCTTTTTATTTCATCGAGTCAATTCTTTATACTGGCGACTATTTGTCTAAGTTTGTACAGTTTTCTGGTGGCTTTGTTTTTTTGCTCTAGGTCGTACCGTAAAAGGAGGCCAATGGTGTAGATACCTCATTTCTGCACCTTCCGCCAAACCACCCGGTGATGATTGGGCCGCATGTTTGGTACGCGGAACAATTTATGACAGTTCGTAAGTTTATCGTCAAGTGATAGCTCAAATACTTGTGTCTACCCATCGGTTGTCATCTACGCGCCGATACGGTCGTTTTGACAGTAATTAGAGTACATTTGGAGTCCGGGTCAAAAACCGCTTCATTTTCTAATAAAACCATTTTAAAATGCCGAGTCGGAATGTTCTAGAATGTTCCGGATATTTATTCCATAAAAGTCAATTTTTATCTTTTGGTAAAATATATCCCGAAAATCATATTTTAAAGAATAAGGAAGTCGAGATCTACCGCAATTCCATAAAAGAAACACGGAAATCTTTCTTCCGCGGGAGGAAACCTCTGGGGAAAGGACGCAGCACCTGCTGCGCCTCTTCGAAGGATCGCAGCAGCTGCTGCGCCTCTTCCCCAGCTCTTTTCTGCGTATTTTCATATCTTTTCGAGATTTGTTTCCAAAGTTTTAGTCATTCCATAATTCTGAAGGAAAAGTAGATCTATATACTAACATATTCATATATGTTTTAATTTAATTTGTCATAAAATTAATAAGTGATCTTATGCATGCAAACTAATAAACAATATAAAGAAGAAACCATCATCTTACATTGTGATTTTCGGATTTATGGGCACAAGTGAGTTCACCTACTCACTTGTTCTTGAGCTTCCAAATATTGGATGAACAAGGTTCAAATTAGAACCTCTCCCAAAAGCATATACCCAAGGAAACTCATAATTAACCAATATTATTTAGATCTAGTAATAATATTAGTTTTACTATAAAATTGACACAAAATAAATTGCATTTTTGCTCTTGAAAATCTCGGTCAAGAGGGAGTATTTTGTGAGTTTATTTCTCTAGAATTATCATAAATTGTAGAGAGTTTTTATTGTATTTTCTTACTCTAGAAAATTAGATGGAAAGAATGAATAATGATATGAAAGAGAAAAGCCTTTCTCTCTTTCTTGTGGGATGGCCGAAATATGCATTGGGTAGTATGCCCAATGCCTTTTGTTTTTGCTCTTCTCAAAAGCTTGTAGGGTTACATGGCTAGAGATTAGGCTTTAATAATTATGTTTTCTCATATTAAAATAATCAACATAATTATTCCACTAATACTCCTAATTTTCGGTACATACAAGATAAAATGGAAGGTCCATTTTATTTTGTCATTTGTCAATTGAGACATATGTGATATGTTACTTGACATGTGAATTTGTAATGTATTTTTAACATATTAAAAATCAACATACTCATAAAATATGTCATTTACAAAATTGACAAGTAATTCGTAATTACCCGTACCAAAAATGTTTCCAAATTATAAACTACAACATTCTGTATTTATAATAATTTATTCATTCCGTTTCAATTGTTTCTGTAAACAATAATTTCATCTAAGCAATGAACCAATTCGATTACTTAGACCGTGTCTCATTTAATCATATTTACAATAAGATACGTAAATTATACTCACAAAATCATCCGTCAATTTTAAGCAATTTAATTAACTCGTATCGGTATACGATTAATTAAATAATCAATTAAGAGTATTTCCCTATAGGTATGACCTAAGGGGATCAATCGATCACCACTGCCGCACGACAAGTAATGTCAAACTCTAGTCACCAATCATTACCGATATGTGTGGACCAGTTGACTTGTAAAATATTACATCCCACATGTATTCTTAAAATGAGATTTAATAATGATATTTAAATCATGTGATCGCACTATTGTTGAGGACACATTTCCCAACAATCTCCCACTTGTCCTCGACAAGTGTGCGTCACCAATTCTCTTGTCCTATTACTATCTCCCACTCAATGCAAGGTGTCTTTCGGGTCGTACTTGCAAGTGATCATATCGAGAGTGGTTTCCTCGATCTGGAGAATAACTGATTGACTGGATTTATCTATCATAGATACCTTCCGAGCGTGGCCACGCATTTCCAGTTCATTACTCCTCGAGTGGCCCTGAGATATTGTTTTAACCCTGACAAGGGGGTAGACAATTCCTATCGCACTTATTCCCTTCGACTAGCCACAGCCATCATAACCCAAAATATGCCCATTTGACCCTATTTACGAAGGTCGTAGTAACACAAATCAAAGTTAATCTGAAACTGTGCCATCTTAGGCGAACAGTCTTTAGTCAAAAGAATCGACTCATTAGAATACTATAGCAGCTCTCGCCACGACCAGGCTATATAAATTGCCAGAACTCTATAAGCGGTCATAAGGCCCGACAAAGTGTTCCTAACAGTCTGCCTATGTGATCGACTAGTCATCTCACATGACTCTATGGCACTTGAACTTGCCATCAATCGCATCACACTCTAGTCACTTCGAGACGTCACCTCATACAAGCGACTATGGGCTAATACTATGTTAATCCGGGTTCACTTTAACGGGGTTCAACGTTGTCTTTACAACCCGTTTGGAGGTAACAAAGTATAATAAAAGAGTTTTAAAGTAAAACTCGAACGACAAATGCGATTATCACATATAAATAGTCAATGCCAGATTACTATTTCATGTTCTATAATCTAATTTGATCTTGCACGTAGTTATTCATTTCAATTGAAATGACATGACTCATCATGTTTAGCCTTTGAGAAGGTTTTGGTTAGTAGGTTTTATCAATTTCTTGTACCTTACTCAACCTTACTACATACTCGTTTTCCTTTGTAATGTATACATTTGCATTACAAAACTTTCTGAGTACGTGTCGAGATCCAATCAAGACATAGGCCCTCTAGCCTAAGAATAGCTCCCACTGTTTTCACAGTGTGCGGGACTCATCCTTCTTGCACATCTCATGATTGCAAGTGTACTCAATTTCCGTTATAAATATCTCTCATTGTTCTTTATTACCTAGAACGATTCTAGAAAATCTACTTCTTAATTAACATTGCCACAATGGTATCTTAACCATCCTAATGTGTTTTGATTATGGTTTTGTCGGAAACCATGCGCAATCTCAATTGTCAATTGTCACTTGTGTAACACCCTTACACAAAATTGCATCATAAACACTTTGCATTATAGCCTTAATGCTTCTGCAAGCACTTAAGGGTAATCTTTATGGCTTACTTGGTAAAGATTACTTAAATTCGATTTTGAAAACAATTCATCATAGTCAAAGTATATGAAGTGTTATACATCATTTTCTATTTAATTGATTTGGCAGCGGAAGCAAATGGAATCAATCAAATATGTTCAACTTGGTTGAACTAGTCATGAATCTTATCAACATAAGACTTCTTATTGACGCTAATATCATGTGGATTTATCTTCATAAATCTGGATATTAAAGATGTATTATGTTACTCCAAAAGTCTTAAATCATTCTTAATGATCAATATGTCATCCACATATCGGACTAATTAAAACTTCCGTAACTCCCACTAAACTTCATGTATAAACACAACTTCTCGACTTATCGGAAAAGTTTTATCACATGATTAAAATGTTGATTCCAACTCATTGATGTCCTACTTAAGACCCTCTCTTAAGTTTCACATTATCTTAGGATTGCAAGAATCTACAAAACTCATGACATGTATTGAATACATTCCTTCTATTAAAGAAGTGGGTTTTAGATTCACTCGCTATGTATTTCATAATAATGAAACACAATCCCTAAGAAGATTCAAATAGACTTAAGTATTTCAATTGGTGCAAAACCCTTTGCCTACAATCAGGCCTTGAAAACTGTCTTTATTAGTGCAAAACCCTTTGTCACTAATCAAGCCTTTTATTTCGGATTTTCATGGCTCTAAGCCTTGTATTGAGTTGTGACTTAAACACTCTTATGTAAGTCATTTGTTGATTACTTTCCAGAAGTAATCAACTTGAATCAAACGATTTCTTTTGTAAGTTATAAGCTCTTTACTTTCTTAAAAGTAGCATGAATTCATCATTTTTAACAAGTGACGAATTTAACCTCCTAGATTTTGAAGAAACAACGTCTTACACAAAACGTCTCATGTAGCCAAGAAAGACCAGTTTCTTATAACATTCTTTGCGGCATTCTTTGTGGCTCTTCTTGAAAAATTTCTCCCACTCTGTCTTCTAACAATAAACTTGTATTTTAGAAAGACAGCTTCACGAGCCGCAAACCCGTCGTACTTATGATAATTGAAAAGAGAAAAATGAGCATTTGTTTCTTGTGAAAACTTACAAACATGGTACCCTTATCATTTCATATCTCATATGATTCGATTTAGTGGAAAAATAATTTAGACAAAAATGATAAAATCCCCAAAAG
This sequence comes from Silene latifolia, assembly GCF_048544455.1. Lineage (NCBI taxonomy): Eukaryota > Viridiplantae > Streptophyta > Magnoliopsida > Caryophyllales > Caryophyllaceae > Silene > Silene latifolia. The sequence goes on from NC_133536.1 coordinate 86,959,753, forward strand.
GATCAAGTAACTCAAAGTAACTTGATTGAAGTCCAAACCATATCGAATAGCGTTTGATTTCTTATCCATCCACACATTATTTCATAATGCGTGCTAAGAGAGATTAACTTGTGATACTATATCACATTTCCTTTGGTTTATATCAAAGTCTTCACTTTGATAATCCCATCACGACTAAATCAGGATTCCTTGAACTCTTGAACTTCTTCAAAGATTTCTCTATTTACCTTATTAAGTAAACACACTAGTGTCAACTTAAATCGTTGGTAAAAGAGAATGATCAACCTATTATAGATCAATGATTTATAACCTCGATCTCCTTTTCAACAAAAAAGGCACGAGACATCTTGCTTTGAATACAAGATACGCATATACCATTAACAATCTAATGGTTTCAAGAGTACTCGTTAACTCTTTGCGTTCATCATTCCAAAATTTAAGGTTTAATCTTGGGTTACCAATTTGAGTCTTGCATCATCTTCATGATATATTATTCTAGTTTGGTTTAGAATATAATCACCTTGATGATGGGCTAGCCATACATCAAATCATGGTGTATAGGGTCACAAAAGTGAAACCTCTTTTGTATCTTTAACAAATTGTATTCTTATTTAGAGTTTATGTACTTAATAGTCACAATTAAGTACAACTCCAAACCCGAAAACTAGATTTAGTACACAATGACTCTATCTCTTGACATTATTGTTGCTAGTCGTCATATTCTAATCATCCTACGTATCAAGTACAATGATGAAAACCTCCATTGGTTTCTAATATTGACGAAGTAATACTAGCAAAATTTATGTTTAATCAAATAAACATTTAACGAAGAAGGTCCCATTAGATGTCCCACAGCTAACTTGTTGATTCTTCAATAATTTGGGGTAGTTTCCTTTCTCGTGTCCAACATTTAAGACAATGGAAACTTATCGGTCGGGATTGATAGGTTTAGTATCGTCATTCTCAACAACTTTACCTTTAACATTACCTTGTATCAATTCCATTATAATCTTTACTTCTTGAACCTCGTCCTCATCTTAACGGTTTAAGAGAATGCTCCCACTCATTTCAATGAGTCTTTGCTTTGAGAAGCAAAATTGAATTCATGAAGATTACTCTTCATTTGTTCGTTTTAGTCTTAAAAACTTTCATTGAAGTGGTTGCGTTATTTTGGTCAATTTTGATTTCCAACAAATCTAGTTACCAAAAATTAGAAACAATTCATTGTAAGTAGATATGTTAGTCAAGAATCAAAAACCTGTTTGATAATGAATAACTTTAATCTATACTCTTTACAAGAGATCCTTAGCAATGGTTCTTTTTGAGGTTTTTAGAAGAAAATTCAAATTTGTCTTTAGTTACGATGTTTTAATGGAGATTTGAATCAAAAATCGAAATGATATCGTATATGAATTGTGGTAAAGAAATAGAACAATATAATAACGGAATAGTGGAAAACTTAACATTTATCGTTTTATTAATACTTGTAAATAAGTATAGCATTTACATAGTGACCTCTACCCAACTATGATAAATGATTCCAAGACCCAAATTCATATTGACTTAGGCACGGTGGGGCTGATACATCCTTTATCAATATAACTCGGTGGATTAACGTTTAATCGATTCTACCTTTAGAACTCTTGGTCGATAATATTACATTAACATTTATCTTTAGCCCAAAACACATCCGACAAGGGCACGGTGGGGCCGATACATCCCTTATCAAAAACTTTTGTTGAGTTCAATCCAAATTTCGAATAAATGTGTCCATGATCCAAACCCACATTAACTTGGGCAAGGTGTGGCCGATACATCCCTTATCAACATGAATTCGGTGGATAGACATTTATCACCCACTTCCCCTACGTAACAAGGTTTGTACCCCGGTGGGGCCGAGCGCACTCCCTCGCGAAATAGGTTTTCATGGTTTCTACTATTTGGTAAGGCTATGTCTCAATTAATTGTTTTAGCAAGAGGTCATGTCAATTTATTATCTATCACGTTTTAAGTGAACTAAAGCGGTGAACTATGATAATTTTAATTGACACGGTCGATAACTCGATAAAAGAAGATGCATGTTTTAGTTATGGCGATTTAGCGATGCATGCGACATAAAATAAAATGCAAGCATAAAAATAAATAAAACCTAGTATGGCCTTTCCTAAAATAGAAAAACTATTTAACTATTACATATTCAGAAACCAACTCCATTGGTCCCTTGAACTTCGGTTGTGACACGCATCTCGAGGTAACACCGTCTTTATGTATCGCCATTCTTGAAGAAATCCATCTCTGGGAACTCCGGAATAAATAAATTACATAATAAATTACATAATTTCCTATTATACATTTGTAACTAAAATAAAATAAATCTATTAAATTACAAGACGGTGATACGAGATCACAATAAAAATTACAACCGAATCGATATTCCCATACATTTCGGGAAATACCAATTAAAATCTAAGGCCATACTAAGTAAAATTACATAATTCAAAATTACATAAAATAAAATTATGACAATCATAAAGAAAATGCAGCATTATAAAATGTATGAACATGCCCAATTTTATGCTAAATGGCCTTTAATTAGCCAATATCGTATATTACTTGGTTTTTACGGATTTGCGTGATTTCAACATTTTATAATCACAAAAATTACATAAATTCATATTTATGCATAATTTAATTACCCTAACCTCTTAGGACTCAAAATTTAGTCTTCACTAATTGTTTGACCATAATTAACTCATATTTCTAAAATTGTTCATTAATGGACCAAAAATTACAAAAATAAGCTATAAACTTCAAATAAATCACAAAATTTCAAATAAATTCAAAATTTGAAATTTAAACTCATGAAAATTCTGGAAAAATACCATGACACTCATAATGTTCAAAAACTTAGGTTAAAAATTTCGAAATTTTTCCGGAAAAACAATGTTGCGGTTTATCGGTTTTTAACAAAATATTCATAAAAACATGAGAAAAATTATATTCATCAACTTTTCAATTTTAGATCTGAAAAATGCAATAAAATGCAACATGTGACGTTTTTCCTTAGTCATAGATTATGTTTTATTAATTTTTTCACTAATAATGTCACTATTTATGCTATTTTTCATCAAAAATCCATAAATCATGCACAAAGACTTCAATATAGCCTATTATTTTACACACATCTTGTAAAAGTTCATGTGACAACATACTAAATTTCTATAACCATATTCGAAATTTATCTCATATTAACCTATTTTTCACTTAAATCCGATTTTTATCATGAAAAATCGATTTTTCGAGCATAAGAACTCATAAAATTATGAAAACTTCCAGGTCATCTAAAAATAATATATGTGAAAACATATCCAAAAACCACTGGAAAATTCGAAGTTTAGCTAATTTTTGTCCAAAAAATGACATTTTTATCATAAAAATCACATTTTAATGCCAATATTATATAAAATGAACAATAAAATCCATAAATTAACCAAAATATCCTAAATACATTTTAGGATCAGAAACTTTAACATGCAAAAATTAATTTTGTGATATATCATAATAACACAAATTATACAAGTTTTATATGTTAATCTTTATAACTCGGAAAAACTTTTAACCGATTTGCATGCAAACAACCAAGGCTCTTGATACCGATTGAAGGAAAAGTAGATCTATATACTAACATATTCATATATGTTTTAATTTAGTTTGTCATAAAATTAATAAGTGATCTTATGCATGCAAACTAATAAACAATATAAAGAAGAAACCATCATCTTACATTGTGATTTTCGCATTTATGGGCACAAAGGAGTTCACCTACTCACTTGTTCTTGATCTTCCAAATATTGGATGAACAAGGTTCAAATTAGAACCTCTCCCAAAAGCATATACCCAAGGGAACTCATAATTAACCAATATTATTTAGATCTAGTAATAATATTAGTTTTACTATAAAATTGACACAAAATAAATTGCATTTTTGCTCTTGAAAATCTCGGTCAAGAGGGAGTATTTTGTGAGTTTATTTCTCTAGAATTATCATAAATTGTAGAGAGTTTTTATTTTATTTTCTTACTCTAGAAAATTAGATGGAAAGAATGAATAATGATATGAAAGAGAAAAGCCTTTCTCTCTTTCTTGTGGTATGGCCGAAATATGCATTGGGTAGTATGCCCAATGCCTTTTGTTTTTGCTCTTCTCAAAAGCTTGTAGGGTTACATGGCTAGAGATTAGGCTTTAATAATTATGTTTTCTCATATTAAAATAATCAACATAATTATTCCACTAATACTCCTTCTAATTTTCGGTACATACAAGATAAAATGGAAGGTCCATTTTATTTTGTCATTTGTCAATTGTGACATATGTGATATGTTACTTAACATGTGAATTTGTAATGTATTTTTAACATATTAAAAATCAACATACTCATAAAACATGTCATTTACAAAATCGACAAGTAATTCGTAATTACTCGTAACAAAAATGTTTCCAAATTATAAACTATAACATTCTGTATTTATAATAATTTATTCATTCCGTTTCAATTGTTTCTGTAAACAATAATTTCATCTAAGCAATGAACCAATTCGATTACTTAGACCGTGTCTCATTTAATCATATTTACAATAAGATACGTAAATTATACTCACAAAATCATCCGTCAATCTTAAGCAATTTAATTAACTCGTATCGGTATAGGATTAATTAAATAATCAATTAAGAGTATTTCCCTATAGGTATGACCTAAGGGGATCAACTGATCACCACCGTCGCACGATAGTAATGTCAAACTCTAGTCAGCCAATCATTACCGATATGTGTGGACCAGTTGACTTGTAAAATATTACATCCCACATGTATTCTTAAAATGAGATTTAATAATGATATTTAAATCATGTGATCGCACTATTGTTGAGGACACATTTCCCAACAAATTCCTCCGTGTGATTAGTATAAATAGGGACCTTCGTTCCTCATATTTTTCACGCGAGTGTCCGCCCTTCTCTTCTCCCTTTGCATTCTAAGACCGCGCTCTAAGCTTATTGACGTCTACGTGCTTGATCTATCGACCACGTAAGCTCGCATCCTTCTGAGTACCAGTCAGGTTGCATGACCGACCAATTTGACCAACTCCACCTTAATTAATCAATCAATTTAATCTAAATCCTCTAACGAGGGCACTTTCTTCATACATTCGAGTCGAGCAATCACTAAACGTTAACTTAGTTAATCTCGTTTCGTCAAACATGTAAGTCTGAGGGTGTAAATCCCATCTTTTATTATTGTATTTTATTTTTGTACCAATTAATGTAAGGTTTACGTCAAAAATATGCTTAAAACCGATTTCTAAAACCCCTTTATTAAACTGTTTTCACAGATTAACAGAAGACAGACGTCGAGAAGAAACGCAGCAACTGCTGCGCCTCTTCGAAGAGTCGCAGCATCTACTGCGCCTCCTCCTGAGGCTGCCGCAGTTCCTGCCTTTCTTCTTCTTCCTTTGTTCTTTGTTAATTCGTCTCTTTTGTTTCGTCTTTTCTTATTTTCTTCTTATTTTATTCGTACATAATATAATTCTAACCTATTCTTAATAATTATCATGCTTAATTTCCGACTTAAATCCCTAATAATCAATATTTGCGGGTTTTCGTCATTAAATCAATCCCGGATTTTTAGAGACTCGATTCGTTCATATCAAGTTTCTGGAATTCGTCTTTTGTACATGTTTTCACCTGTCTATCACGTCTTTCGCATCGCTTCCGTCTTCATAATTTAACCTTGATGGGGCATATTCTGCACCCGCTGACCGAGTCAACATATTGAGCAAGGTCAAAGATATCCACAGCAAGTCAACGTATCAGACAGCCTAACCGACGCAACCTGTCGGCCTGTCACTTGGGTCTCGGTCTAGGCAACTAGCCGGCCGAGAAGCACACCCGCGTACTCACATCCAGTCCCCTCGGCATGGAGTCAACCAGGCCAGCCGGCCTGCCATGGGTCCCTCGGCCGAGGGTAGAACAGTCTTTCCACCTGCTCTGCCACTTGGCCACTACGTGACAAAAGGTGAAAGTCTATAAATACTCCTCAATCCTCATTGAGAAAATGATCCACAATTCATCCTAAAACTCACTATTAATCTGGTATAAACTCCCTTATCTCTCTACAATATACTTTGCCAAGTAACACACAACTTAATCTCTTTAAGTTTACTGACTTGAGCGTCGGAGTGAGTACGCTCGGTACCAAGCCGAGCCGTCAGTTTGTTCATCTTAAACAGGAAAGAGCGAAAGGAAGAGTCAAGCAACGACATCGTTCAACAAGCTTACGTGGACACAACTTTGCTTCGGAATTACACCCGGAACAATTGGCGCCATCTGTGGGAAGCCATACTAAAAGCTGGTCACCTACCTTATAAAAAAAAAAAAACAACCAAAAACCATTCAAAGAGCTAAGAAGATGTCAAAACAGCCAGAACTTGTGAGTGTAGAAACTGAATTCTGCCAGGATGACACGTTCCCTAATTCTGAGATCAGGCAGTCCCCCGCCGGTCGAGTGATTGAGCCGGTGAAGTACGGGATGCCAAGAGAGCCAGAAACATCGCTGCCAACCGGCCAAGTCACTGTCATGGGACATGTGGTCGATGCGGCCAAATTGAAGCTATTCCTGGACCTGATGGGTGGTACGCCAGTCACCCCTGTCACGACGACGGTGACGGCAACGCCTCCACAGGTGACCAGGGCCCACAAAGTAACTCCGAACAACTTGACCGGAGTATTACAAGGAGCTGGGCATACAAGGATGCCGGCGGAGCCCGTGGTGCCAGTGGCAGACCAAAGTCCTTCCCCCACTCGCGGGAGGACAGCGTCGCCACGGCAACAACGAGGCCACCCCCGAAGAAATGAAGAAAGAAGCCCGACTCTCCAAAGTCGGACAACAAGAAGCCCTTCCCGCCACGGGGAGAGAAGCCGGACTAGGGTTGCGAGGAGCCGATCGCAGCGTGTCCTTCGGCACGTGGTCAGACAGCCCCTCAATGCCTATGTCCTCGAAGTCCCGGTGCCGACCAAACTGAAGCTGCCGCCCCTATCATACAAAGGGGATAGCGACCCGACCGACCATGCCGAGGCTTTCGAGTCGTACATGTCGGTATGGGAGCAACCCGATGAGGTGTGGTGCCGAGTCTTCCCAACGACCCTCCACGGCATGGCTCAAAGTTGGTACAAGGGGCTACCTAATGGTTCGGTATACTGCTATGCCGACCTGAGAGACAACTTCATAGCCCAGTACGCCTGCAACAAGAGAAGGGTCGTGGAGACATCAGATCTCCTCACTATCCGACAGGGGGAGGACGAGTCCCTTCGGAGCTATGAGAAGAGGTTCGATGCTAAGGTTTAGCAGATTCGAGAGCTGAACACCGAACTGGCGGCCTTCGTACTGATGAAAGGCCTGCCGAAAGGCGAGTTCAAAAATGGGCTCATCAAGTGCGAGGACCTCAACCTAGACACCGCCAGAAAGATGGCCGACCGAGCCGTCAAGGTGGAGGACTATCACAAGACCTGGGGAGGCCACAACGAAGCTGGGCACCCAGAGAGGAGGAGCCGCCGGGACAACGTAGATGAAGGACGCCGTGACATGAATAGGTCACGGTCTGAAAGATTTAATGGGAAACAGAACTCGGCGGGTGCCGGGGAGAGTTCGGGACCATACACCCCGAAGCGGTACAGCGGTCTCACCCCCTGGTTAAATCACCGGCCGAGGTCTTTGCCCTAAGTAAGAATGAAGGGCAGAAGTGGGCCAGGCCCCCCAAGGCGAGGGGGGACGGCGACACTAGCCAGTTTTGCGACTACCACGGCCAAACCGGCCATAAGACCGACAACTGTCGGCATTTGAGGAACGCCATCGAGGAGCTAATCCGAAAGAGGGCCCTCAGCAAGTATGTAGCTGGAGGCCTGGAAACAAGCTCCGACGGGGCGAACAGAAAATCAGTATTCCAGAGGATGGGAGTGATCCAGGTTGTCATCGGAGGAAACGAGAATGGTGGGTCAGCTAATGGGCACAAACGGCACCTAAATGAGCTTTACCAAGCCATGAACTTTGTGCCCACCACAGTGATCCCCGCTTCCACCGTCCCCGATATAACCATCGGAAAGAAGGACTACGAAGGAGTCGTTGCCCCGCACAGCGACCCACTGGTAGTCCACCTAGACATAGCCAACCACTTGGTGAAGAGGTGCCTGATTGACACAGGCGCCTACACAAACATCATGTTCAGGGAGTGCTTTCTCAATCTCGGCCTGAAGATTGAAGACCTGAGCCCCTGCACCAAACCGCTATACAGCTTCTCCGGGGCCAGCCTGGTACCCCTGGGGTCCATCAGACTGCCGGTGAAGTTTGGACAAGCAGATGCGGCCAAAAATGTTTGGTCTGAGTTCGTGGTTATTGATGGTTCGTCCGCCTACAATGTCCTCATAGGCCGGGTCACTTTGAGCGAGGCCGATGCTGTGATGTCCATCCGGGCTCTGACATTGATGTATGTCTCGGACCGGGGGGAAGCACAAAAGCTCGTCTCAAAGGACGAGAGAGACGAAATTGTCAATGTCCAAGTATCTGCCAGAGGGTGCAACATGCAATCCCTCAAAGTGGCAAAGAAATCAGAGAAAGGGAAGAGCCCATCCTTACAGCAGGAGGGTGATCCGATGCACACCAACGTCGGCATGGTCGAAGGAGCCGAGACTGAGGAAGTGGAAATTGACCCAGGGCGCACCGTAACTGTCGGTGTCGGCCTGGAGCCAAAATTCAAGAGCCGATCTCCTAGACCTCCTGAGGAAGAACAAAGACGTCTTCGCGTACTCAGCCTCCGAGATGCCAGGCGTGAGCCGGGAGGTGATCGTTCACAAGCTGAACGTACTCTCCACCGCTCGCCCTGTCAAGCAGAAGATGAGGAACTCCTCGGCCGAAAAGGATGAGGCCATCAAGGCCGAGGTAGACAAACTATTAGAGGCGGGCTTTATTATGCCTTGTACTTACCTTGAGTGGCTAGCAAATGTTGTAATGGTAAAGAAGTCATCAGGGGCGTGGAGGATGTGTGTTGATTTTACTAATCTTAATAAAGCGTGCCCTAAAGATTGCTATCCCTTGCCTCGAATAGATAGTTTAATAGACGCAACGGCATGCTACACTATGCTGAGCCTGCTCGACGCCTTCTCAGGGTACCATCAGGTATTCATGGCCAAGGAAGACATGCCTAAGTGCGCATTCATCACCATACACGGCACATACATGTATAAAATGATGCCGTTCGGTTTGAAAAACGCTGGCGCAACTTACACTAGGCTGGTGGACAAAGTGTTTCAAGATAAAAAAGGGCGGAACATCGAGGCTTACGTCGACGATGCTATTGTAAAAAGCAAGTCTGACAGCGAGCACTTGGCCGACTTAAGCGAGAAATTTTGTTCACTAAGGACATATAAGATGAAGCTTAACCCAATGAAATGCAACTTCGGTGTCCGGGCCGGCAAGTTCCTCGGCGTGCTTGTCAGTGCCAGGGGAATTGATGCCAATCCAGAGAAAGTCCAAGCAATACTAGACCTGCCGGAGCCGAGGAATCAAAAAGAGGTTATGATACTGACCGGGAGGATGGCGGCTCTTACCCGCTTCATCTCTCGGTCGGCCGACAAGAGCACTCCGTTCTTTACGATGCTAAAAGGGAATAAAGACTTTTGCTGGGGGGAGGAACAGAGTGCGGCTTTCAAACAACTGAAAGCCCACCTACTAACTCTCCCGACCCTGTCCAGGCCGACGCTGGGGGAGACGCTATACGTATATTTAGCAGTTACCTCGGCCACGGTCAGTGCCGTAATCGTCAGAGAAGAAAACAAGCAGCAACACCCAATCTACTTTATCAGCCATACACTGCTGCCCGCCGAAAGAAACTACCCACTGATCGAAAAAGCGGCCTTCGCCGTCGTCGTTGCCGCAAGGAAGTTAAAACCCTACTTCGACGCACATCCCGTGACGGTCTTAACCGACCAGCCATTGGAGAAAGCCTTAGAAAAATTCGAAAAATCCGGCCGACTTATCAAATGTGAAGTGGAGCTCTCCGGCTTCGGCATTCAGTACAAACCGAGGCCTTCGATAAAGGGGCAAGCACTTGCAGACTTCCTGGCCGAGTGTACATATCAAGAAGAATCAAATCCCGGTGTGTGGGAAGTATACACCGACGGGTCCTCCACGGCAAACAGCTCAGGAGCCGACATCCTTATCATCAGCCCTAACGGGGACGAGTTTGAGTACGCCTTGAAGTTTACCTTCTCGGCCTCAAACAACGAATCCGAATACGAGGCGGTGATAACTGGAGTCGAGTTAGCTAGAGCTGCCGGGGCGGAGCATGTTGTGGTGAAAACAGATTCACTCTTAGTCACTAATCAAATCCGAGGAGAGTATGAGGCTCGAGACGACGGGATGGTAAAGTACCTGGAAAGGGTAAAAGCCGACACTGCAAAATTGAAATCTTTCCAAATACAATGTGTCCCCAGGTCTGAGAACAACCGAGCCGACGCTCTCTCAAAACTTGCCAGTTCAAGCATCAAGAATGTCAGTCGAACCGTCTTTGGTGGATATCGGGAATGCTAAAAGCATCACCGAGACCGTCGGGCAGGTGGGCGACATCAGCCGAGACGACGTGGATGACTCGATAATGAAATACAAACTAACAAAAGAGTTACCGGAGGACCGCAGTCTCTCTCAGAAGATAAAGAGGATCGCCGCAAGGTACTTGGTGTTCGAAGGAGAACTATACAGAAGGTCCGTGATAAGACCACTTTTGAAATGTGTCGGCCCAGCCGACGCGGAGCTCATACTAACAGAGATTCACGAAGGCATCTGTGGACATCACATGGGGGCGAGAACGTTAGCCCACAAAGCTCTCTGAGCCGGCTACTTCTGGCCTACCATGCTTGAGGATTCCAGAGCTAAGACCAAGAAGTGCAAGAATTGTCAGATGCATGCTCCGGTGATACACGCACCTTCCCGAGACTTGCAACCAGTACTTAGCCCCCTACCATTTGCACATTGGGGGATGGATTTGTTAGGGCCATTTCCGACGGCCTCCGGAGGAAGGAAGTACCTAATCGTCGCCGTTGACTACTTCACCAAATGGGTCGAGGCTATCGCAGTACCTGCCAAGACCACGGCGGCCGTAAGAAAAGTGATTTGGGAGAACGTCATAACTCGTTTTGGGCTACCCCAAGTCATGGTATTTGACCACGGCCGAGAGTTTTGGAGCGACATGGTGATGAATTGGTTGGAGTAGCTCGGTATCAAATTTGCATATTCCTCCGTCCGCCACCCTCGAGCAACGGGCGGGCGGGAAGCGGCTAATAAAACAATCCGAACGGGCTGAAAAAGAAGGTTGAAGATCTAAAGGGAAGGTGGGTGATGAACTACCGGCGTCTGTGGTCCCTTAGAACCACGGAGAAAGAAGCAACGGGATACAGTCCATTCCACCTTGTCTATGGGTCTGAGGCCGTCCTGCCAATTGAAGCAAAGAGTGCCGAGGCATTCGAACGCAAACCTTTGACCCAGTCGAAAATGAGGAAGGCCTGAGAGCCTCCCTAGACCTGGTCGAAGAAAGTCGAGACACGGCACGGCTCAACTTGGGAGTGTATCAAAACCGAGTAAGAAGAGCATACAACCGTAGGGTCCACAAAAGGGACTTAAGAGTAGGAGATCTAGTCCTAAAAAAGTCGGCCGCAACAAACAAAGGAAACATCCATGATAAAATGACGGCCAACTGGGAAGGACCCTACAAAGTGGTTGAGGAAATGAGGCCGGGAACATACCGGCTGACAGACATGGAGGGTGTTCCTTTAATGAGCCACTGGAACACGGACAACTTAAGAAAATATTTTGTATAGCGGCGGAGGTGTCCGAGACCGTTGTGGGCACCCAAACGCTTGATTATACCTTATGAAGAGTGATCCAAATTTTTCATCAAGATGCTTGTCCCCTCCGAAGTCGTACCAAGGTAGACGCCACGACCATAGCCGGGCAGTCACCGCAATGGCAGTTGATACTCGCGAAAGCGACCAACATGCTTAGTAGACGCCACGACAGTCACTACGAATGCAGTTGATACTCGCGAAAGCGACCAACATGCTTAGGAACGTATAAGTACAGTTGAGAAACGCAAATCTGACCGTCTCGGCCAATCCGAGAGTGACAGAGGAAGCGATCAATATGTCTAGAGATACGAACGCTGTCGAGCGGTAACCTCGATTACCCCGGCCAAAGCCGGGAGTAGCGGGGACACAACGACCGATACGCTAACATGTTCACAGCGGCAGTTGGGAAACGCAAATCTGACCGCCTCGGCTAAGACCGGGAGTGGAGGAGGAAGCGACCGACATGATAACACGTTTAAAAACGTTTAAGTACAATTGAGATGCGCCTTCTAACTGCCTCGGCCAAGCCGAAAGTAAAAACGAAAAAGAACTCAATATGTTGAAACGTAAGAAGACAACTTAACAGAGGCAAAATAAACAAACTTTATTGAAAAATGTTTACAGGTGAGGCAAAACAAAGTCGACGGCCGTCCCCATAGGGATAGCCTAAACATAACCTACCAAAGATTAAACAAAAACAAAAGGTACAACAAAAGGTTACGGACATAAGACTTTAAGCGCCAAAAGGATGGCAGGGAGGAAAGGCTTAATAGTTGGCCCCCGAACAGCTGAAGCTGTCTGAAGGGCCGGGTGAATCTGGTGACGGCCGCCCGTCTCCCTATGCTTGTTTCTGCTCACCACCGGCAGCAGTAGCAGCATCACCATCAGTGGGCGGCCCAGAAGCCGATTTGGCAGCTTCACCTGCCTTCGCCCTCTGAGCTTCCTCCCTGGCCGCCTTCACCTTAGCATCCCGGGCCGCCTTCTCCGCAGCCTCCTCAGCGGCCTTCGCCGCCTTTGCCTTCTCCGCCGCCTTTGCCTCTGCAGCAGCCGCCTTCTCATCCAGAAGCCGGTCAAACTCTTGCCACGGGAAGGAGCCTTCAGGAACGAGCTGGCCAATTACATCCCTGGTAGCATCTTCGGCCTGGTCCCGGTACTGGGCACACATGTTAGGGATGATGACGGTTTTCAGCGTCTCAATGTCTTTCTCCCTTTGGGCAAGGATAGCCTTTGTGTTGTTATGCTCCTTCGCCTCAGCCGAATGCAGAGTCTTCCATCTCTCCTTCTGCCCAACCACGGCGTTATAGCCGCCCTCAAATTTGTCCCGCTCCTTCCGCAGCTTAGCGGCATCAGCTAATGCAGCCTCAACCTTGGCCCTCTCGGCTAGGACCGCCTTCTCAGCGTCCTCCCTAAGCTTTCGCTCAGCGAGGAAATCATTTTTGGCGGCCTGGAAGTCCTCCTTCGACCTCTCGGCCTTCTTCTTAGCGGCGGCAAGATCGAGACTAAGCCGTTCAAGCGTGTTGCCAGCTCGAGCCATGACCTCTTATTGCTCGATAATATGGTTGGCGGCTAGTTTAGTCCACTTTCCCAGCCTCTTGGACAACCTTCTTCCTTCCGCCACAAGCTGAGCAGGGGAAACCTTCTGGGATGAGGAGTCAACGGTGACGTTCTTACCGCCCGTCTGCACAGGCTGCTTCTCCAATTGCCGTTCAGTGAGAACGACAGCTGACGACGGTTGATCTACAAAAAACCCTGACAAAGCATCCATGTCAACATTCATTGACATGTCAGAAAGTCTGTCATCAGGAATGCCCAATGAACCTGCTAAATCCGAGCCATGGGTTAGATCCGTACCAGTCTTAGCCTTCTTGGGCAGAGGGCTGGCTGGTCCCTTTCCTTTCCCGGCCTCGGTAACAGCAGCAGCGGCAGGCTCGGCCTCTTTTCTCTTATTTGAAGGAGGAGGACCCTCCACAACAGTGACCTCCTCTTCAACATCGACGACCACCCGCTCCTTTTGGACTACGGGATTGAAGTTTTAGCTGGAGTTGACGCCGTTGCCGCCGTAGACGTTGGTCTCTGGCACGGCACGTTACCAGCAATCTGCGCTTGAGCCGCCGCCACGTCCAGTGCTTTCAACTGCTGCTCCATAAGTTCGTGAGGGGCCGGTCTGCGATCCAGTGGCGCGGCCTTAGGATGCAGCTCAACAACTCTCCCGTTCTCGTCAAGTCCCTACCTCTTGAGGACGGAGACAGGCAGTTCCGGGCCAAATCGGTGCAAAAGAAACGAAGCGGGAGTTAAGCAAAAGAAATAAACCAAGGTTCAAATACGAAACATAAAAAGCAAAGATGGGCCTCACACCGACCCCACTCACCCCGGCCGAGGGTGGTATGAGGCCGACGTGGCGAGCGGACTCATCTCGAAGAACAATCGCGTCGGGGCCATCCATCCCTTCGGCGTGCCATCCTTCTCAGCCTCAAACAGCCTCATTGCCCGCGTTTCGTCCTCATTAAGATAGACCCTGCTGGCGTCCATCTTAAGCTTACTCCGGGAGACATATTTGTCATGCTCCCCTTAGTTCTCACACCGCAAATTGACGCGGCTCTGAAAGGACCGGGGCAGCGAGTAGTCCTTCGGAACCTCAACGTATACCCACCGCCCCTTCCAGTCCTTGCAAGACGTCAACTTGGAAACGGTGACATAACCCGCCTCGGTCTGTATGCTATACCACCCCGTGCCACCTAGGGTAGTCTGCCGAAGATGGTGGAGCCGGCGGAATAGGTTCACCGTTGGGGCCTCCCCTTTAAAAAGACACAACCATACAAAGCCAATAATCGTCCTGATGGCCAACGGATGCAGTTGGGCCACGGCGACATTCATGGCTTTAATGATGGCAGCAACGTATTCATTAAGAGGAAACCGGAGCCCATACTCCAGGTGTCTGATGTATACGCCGATACAACCCTCGGGAGGGCAACAGACGGCCTGAACCTCCTCAGGGATAACAATTTTATACCCCCAGCCGAAGGAGTAATGGTCTTCAAAAAGATCAGAACCGGAGCAACTAGCGAACTTGTTCGTCCAGGCACGATCAGGACTGATCGAACAGGCGTCGCCGTGCCACGATAAATGCGGCCTCTTTACGACAGAAGGGGTCACCTCATCATCATCATCATCAATACCGTCAAAAAATCTCTCATCAATTTTAGGAGAAGGAGACTTGGGGCCCCCGAACCCTATCGGGGTGACAACCAGTGGCTCCTGCTCATCAGGAGGCGACGGTTCGCCCCCCGGCGCAGAGGTACTGGGCATGGCATCAGCAGAAGACATAGTAGCAACAATTATTTAAACAAGTAAAAAATTGGAAAAAATTTGTTTGTTTACCTTGGAAGAAAGTGTTACGCCGAGTAACGCTTTGGAGACTAGAGAGAAATTTCTTCGAAATAGCTAAGAGAGAGGAAATTTTTTTGAGAAAATGAAGTTTGGTGGCCAAAATGAGGGGATAACTGCTCTATTTATAGAGCAAAGCCCATTCAGCGGACCAATAAGAGCAAAGCTCATGAAGCGTTCACCAATCAGCACCAGGCCACATGTCGAGCATGCAGCCACGAAATGTCAATCGACATACAGTTATAAATCTTCTTCGACACGCTCCTTGGTATCTATTTGCCACCGGCCAGCTGATCAACCAAGCTTGGCAGCACCGGCCGGGGGGCAATCAAAAGCACACGACACTCTCAACCTTGGTCTCGGCCAGCGCCATTTTATTTTCCACATTTGATGTCCATTACACATCCATGTGGAGGGGGGATGTGGTACGGCCTACTCAGAACCAAGCCGAGAAAGAAGAAGCCGGGGAAGAAGTTCAACTTGCGCAGAATACGCTCAACACTCATCGAAGGTCCATACCACGGCATAGACTACACTGGGGGCAAATTGATGGGGCATATTCTGCACCCGCTGACCGAGTCAACATATTGAGCAAGGTCAAAGATATCCACAGCAAGTCAACGTATCAGACAGCCTAACCGACGCAGCCTGTCGGCCTGTCAGTTGGGTCTCGGTCTCGGCAACTAGCCGGCCGAGAAGCACACCCGCGTACTCACATCCAGTCCCCTCGGCATGGAGTCAACCAGGCCAGCCGGCTTGCCATGGGTCCCTCGGCCGAGGGTAGAATAGTCTTTCCACCTGCTCTGCCACTTGGCCACTTGGCCACTACGTGACAAAAGGTGAAAGTCTATAAATACTCCTCAATCCTCATTGAGAAAACGATCCACAATTCATCCTAAAACTCACTATTAATCTGGTATAAACTCCCTTATCTCTCTACAATATACTTTGCCAAGTAACACACAACTTAATCTCTTTAAGTTTACTGACTTGAGCGTCGGAGTGAGTACGCTCGGTACCAAGCCGAGCCCTTAGTTTGTTCATCTTAAACAGGAAAGAGCGAAAGGAAGAGTCAAGCAACGACATCGTTCAACAAGCTTACGTGGACACAACTCTGCTTCGGAATTACACCTGGGACAAACCTAATTTGTTTTAGTTAGTCCTAATTTATTTTAACTCGTTTATAATTCGTTTTAATTAGTTTTAACCCGTTTTTTGCTCGTGTTTTATTGCTTTATCGACGGTTTCATATGTAATTAACATGCTAAATCACCTTCATCCGAGTCAAATATCAATAATAAATCATTAAAATCACCAATGAACATTAACGAATAGCGGTTCTGACTTCACAGCCAGAACTCAACCCAGGAACAGACGCAGTGACCACTGCGCCTCTTCCAAGAGACGCAGCATTGTTGCGCCTGTTCCGGGTTGATTTCTGTCTCTGAACTCCGTTCTTGCTTTGACCTAATTTCTTATTACGTAACTAATTGACTAATAATCATAATATCACCTCCTAATCTGTCTTAATTTTATTTTCCTTTCTTTTATCAAAATTATCCGTCTTAAGTATATTTTTGACGTAAATCATTAAATCATTGTAATTTATTGTAATTTTAATTATCGCATTTATTTATTTTATTGTATTATGTATGATTTATTCACTTGTTTTCACATGTAAATAATTCTAAACCCTACTTCGACATAATTATTTGCCTTAACTACATGTTCACCGACATAGTTAATTTTCACATGCTAGGATTAAGACGTTGTTTGTTGCATTGCATGCATATAATCAACAACATATCGAGTATGAATAATTTCCCTAATCATTAGTAGAGGCCGCTATCGAGGCGGGCGAGATTAGGTGTTCAGTAAAAGGACTTCCTAATACGTACCCTCACCCCTTACTCCAGATCTCTGTGAACATCCGTGTTCATTGGCATCCACGAGAGTCATTCTAGACATAGAATGCTAAGGGTAACGAGTTCTTACTGTTCATGTCACTACTTTGTGTCTTGACATGACACGGGGTATTCGAACGGTTCTAATTTCCCATAAAAATTGGTGGCGACTCCACAAATGCAAACGCTTGTTCCCAAGCGCCCCCGTGGCCCATGTCCACAAATGGGTATCTACTGGATCATAGTGATCTGTATCGAATGAAGAAAATAGGTCAACAAGATTGTCCACCCATGTCATTTTATATCTCAAGGCCACTCGAGGAGAGGTGACTGGAAATGCGTGGCCACGCTCGGATGACATCTATAGTAGATTATCCGGTCAGACAGTCATTCTCCTGATCGAGAAAACCACTTTATGATATGATCACGTGCAAGAACGACCTGAAAGACACCTTGCATTGAGTGGGAGATAATTTAGGACAAGAGAATTGGTAGCGCACACTTGTGTCGGACAAGTGGGAGATTGTTGGAGTAGTGTCCTCCTCAATAGTGCGTCTACATAATAAATCTCGTAAAAGGAATATCAGGGAAATAATATTTTTTTTGTCAACTGATTAACGTAAATCGGTAAGGCTCGGCTGATTAGAGTTTGACGTTACTGTCGTATGACGACGGTGATCAGTTGATCCCTCGAGGTCACACCTATAAGATGGAGCCCAAATGGAAATCTAGTTATTTGGATAATTAGTTCCTTGAAATATATATATTGACTAATGGTTAGTCAAGTGAGTTTTAAAGTATATTTATTATCATATTATGTGATAATTGAGTAATAAATATTAAATCTTATTAATATGATTAAATAAGATAAAATGTAGTAATTAATAGTTAATTGACTAAATTAGTATTATTTACTAATAAAGTATTATTTTTAATACGATGAGTTTATTAAGTTTGAGGCGGAGGTAATTAGATAATTAAATTTACAAGAGGTTGTAAAATTAGCTAATAGAGTTTTATTTTATTTTTTTTGGTGTAGAGAAGCATAAAAGAAACTCCAAACTAAACTAAAACACAATAAGACGCTACACTAAAATGGAAATAACGGAACGAAGCGAGGCCAAGCCACTCCACCCATATCCTGCTGAATTAGCTCGAATAACTCAGACGGTAAATTAGTGTGGTCAACCCGGCAAAGCTTGTGGGGAAAATGGACTCCCAGGTTTGGTATAGAGTTTTATGGGACACATTTTATATTGATAAAATGGTCTAGTAATACTTGTAAGTTGGGTGTACATTATTTGTTAATTTATATTATTTAAGTGTTAAATAATTAAATTAATATTTAATTACATAAGATAATTAAATATACGATTTATAAGCATTTCTGGGACAAATGTCGGAAGTCGAAATGAACCCGATAATTACTAAGTGCCGCCACTTGTTGATGATGATAGTCATCACATGTGGTTTGGTATTTTCCATTAACAAATGTTCCTCATTTGTTTACATTTGAGGACTATATATACCCCCCTAACTTTATCATTTTGATGGTTAGAAAATAACAAGAAAAATTGCTCTAGTTTTATTAGCATAAGAACAATAGTTGTTCTTCATCTTCTCTTCTTATTTTTACACATATAACTCATCCAAAACTCACATAAATAATAAAACATCAATTATTATTATAGTAATAATAATTTGTAATATTATTTCAAGGTAATATTCTACTTTATATATAGTTAATATTAGTAGAATTTTTGGGTGATATCTTGGGTGCTATCAAGAGGAGGTTTCCTACTATGGAAACTTGAAGATGGAGGATCATCCATGATGTTTTTAAGCTCACGAACAACACAAGGAAGGAGACCTTGTGTTGTGCCCAATATTTCCAAATGTAATGTATGTTAGGAAAATTCCATCTTTTATCATTTAATACCATCTTATAATTGCATGCATGTAACTAGATCATACATAAACTAAATTAACATGTAATTTAGTTACTAATTATAGAGTCTAATTAGGGGTCTAGTACCTTCAGTTCCAACTTGTAATTCTAAATCTTTACGAAGAATTGCTGCTGGAGTTATGTTTAAAGGAATGGATCCCACCAGAATGGGCTCCTCCTGCAGAATATTTCCAACATCACAACTATTCCCCACACTCGGGATCAAATATTTGTTAACTCCATTTGTTATCTCTTCATTCTCACCAGCAGAGATAATATTTATAGCCTGGCTGTGATTGAAGCTTGATGAGTCATCACACTAATTTCCCACAACATCTAGATTGTTTTCCCATGTGTTGGGATAGGGTTCTGGTTCATCATCTGATCTATCAGATTCACTAATAACAATAACTGTATTTTGATTCATAATTCCTTCTTCCCTTTGCCTCTCATAAGCTTCAGTAACTTCATTCCCAGCTTGGACATTTGATCCAAAAGTCCCCACCTGAGCAGAAGAACCATCATGGTAGTGGTGGATTATTGGTAGATCTCCTGGAGGTGGATCAAAGGTTTGGTTGAACCCTCTTAGGTCATTATCCTCCATAACCCTATCATAATCTCCCTCAATTGTACTTATGATGGACTCCTGGATTCTCTGGTCTCTATCCAGCACACCACTCAGACTTCCTTAGCCAGTGTACAGCAAGTATGGGTCATCCACCTATATCTGCAAAGTGCTTCCTGGTGCTCCACATTCATGCCTCCCTGGACTTCAAAGTCTTCCCCAGCACTATGGAACTCTTCATTTATGCTATCTTCACCAGCCAACCAACCTCCAGCACCATTAGGTAAGCCCCCATTTCTCTAGACACCGCCCTCATTCCTTTCCTCTTGTTGATATTCATTCAACATCTTGCACGTGTTCATTGTTCCAGTCAGGTTGATTCATTTCAGCTATATTCATTCCTACATCATTCATAACAATATCTTCCTCAACACCATGTACCTCATGCCGCTCATTTACATTATTTCCCATCCCCCCACAACACCCAGTTGAAAGATCACTGGCCTGCAAAGGGTTGGGCAGTCACTGCAAATCATCTCATTCATGGTACAACTCTCCCACCAGGTGTAAGTCCTAGATCAAAGTCAACACCCCTTTCAGGCGATTCCCTTCTCCTACGAGGTCCATATCTTCTGTCATTATTTAGGCGCACCCTAGATGAAATATAACGGGTAATGGAGGGTGTTGCTCTCAGTTCCATGTTGAACATGGTATGGTTACTGTCCGACTGAAAGATTACAAACCCTCTTCCCAGAGTTCTTTCAAACATTCCATTTATATTAGACATAATTGACATGATGTTTTCCCTACATTGTGAACCTTTGTGACCAATTTTTCCACATTTGATGCAATATTTGAACACTTTCTCATAACGAAATTATCCCATAGTAAGTATCCCCCCATCTATAGCCAGAAAGAAACCCGACATTAAGGATTCATTCAGCTTGACACATACTTTTAATCTCATAAAATCATTATCAGGAAGACCTTCAAAAATGGTTCAACATAGAAATGATTGCTTAATAACATACCTGCCACCTAAGCCACTTCCATGGTAAGATATTCAAAAGGGAGCCCACATATTTAGCTGTTATGGCCTATTCTTGTTTAAATACGGTTTGTATATTAAGGGGCGTCTAGTTTGCAAGATGAAAATGAAAGAGAATGATTTCCTCTGCCCTGGTCATTTGTTTGTCCTTTCTATTTTAGGAATGCATTTAATGAACAATTTGGTTATTTAAACTCAATTTGGTCCACATGTCATTTAGTAATTGACCCTTTTCTATTTCTTTGGTCTTTGTGCCAAAAACAAACCAAAGGATAACAAATGACTAGGACGGAGAGAGTAACTAATATAGGGAAATAAAGAAATAGAGATGGGATTACCATATGTGATGATGGCAACGCTCCACCACCAACGAACCCTCGCAATGCCACACCTGCCTATCGTTCCCAACTCTTAAATGCCACTCTCAGTCTCTCACCCTTACAAAAGCCCTCTTCCATCCCCTAAAAGGTGGAGAGTGGAGGGTTATCTAAGGTTGGATGTGTATTTAAGGATTATTGTGTGGAATTCAGGAAGAATGGGATGAGGTGAGATCCCCAGTGGGGAGGAAAGGTATGAGGTGGAGGGCGTGTTGGAACCACCATTCTAACCCGGTAAAGATTGACATGTTGGCCGAATTAAAACGATCCAGTCTAACACCTAGTATGAACCGGTAAAGATTACTTATGACCAGATATAAACTGATAAATAATAATTTTAACCTGATATGAATTGCTACATGACATATTAACCGAACTAACCTGATTTTGTAACAACTGAGACCCGACCAAGAGTTACCCAATCTAACCCCACACCCGAACTATGTCATGATCCGAAATGATGAGACTAAACCCAGTTCGACCCACCAATGCACATGAGCCGAAAAATTCAAAAATATGATGACCTGAACCCGAAACAGCCCCACTCGAATCCGACTTGACCCACCCAATTGCCACAACCTTATTTTGATCATGTTGTGCGGAAGCGTGAATATCCCGTGTTGGGCCTCTGCTGCATCTGTATCCACAACCCATAATAGTACGATATTGTCCGCTTTGAGCCAAGCCCTCACAGTTTTACTCTTGGGCTCCTTCCCAAAAGGCCTTGTACTATTATATTTAGTGGATACTTATAAAAATGAGCTTTCAACTTTACACTACCGATGTGGTACATGATTTTGCACCCTAACAATCCTCCCCTCAAACCAAGGACCATCATCTTGACTCAAACCTTGACTTCCATGGAGAACTCTCCACATCTTGCAACCCCAACTTATAGACACCCGCATCACCAGGTCTTGATAACCTCCCTTTAAACGACACACCATGTGTCTCACGGGGCTTGTGCTACACTTGCGTATCAAACTCCTCTACATCCAACGACATACCACGTGTCTCACGGGGCTTGTGCTACACTTGTGTATCAAACTCCTCTGCATCCAATATACCCTGGACTGGATCCGAATCCACTGCCTCAACGCGCCACACCGGACCGCCTTTGGACTTAACATGAACCGCTTTTGTTGCCTCCATTAAGCCTCAACCCACCTCGCCGGGTCGCTGACGATCTTCTCTTGGACGGCCCTGTCTCAACGCCGTGAGACCATATCGATTCTCGCGAACATATTAGCTTTCCCTCGAGCTATAGGAGTTCCGCGCCTTATAGTGTACGCCCACCTTCAAGTGTTGGCCCGATGAATCTCTGTGTCTAGCCCAAGTCGAACCTTGGGCTCTGATACCACTTGTTGTGCAGAAGCGTGAATATCCTGTGTTGGGCCTCTGCTGCATCTGTGTCCACAACCCATAATAGTACGATATTGTCCTCTTTGGGCCAAGCCCTTATGGTTTTACTCTTGGGATCCTTCCCAAAAGGCCTCGTACTATTATATTTAATGGGTACTTATAAAAATGAGCTTTCACCTTTACACTACCGATGTGGGACATGAGTTTGCACCCAAACAGATCAGGACCTGTCCCGTTATCCGTACCCAACTCAACCAGGATAGCAAAATTGCAAGTGCATCCATATAACCCGACCCAGGACCCAACACGTTTGACGGGTCCAGATCTCCAGCCTCTTATGATTCCTCTTGCAATATCTCCCATATTCCGTCCAAGGAGGCGTTACTGTCGCAATTATAATTGGTCTCCTCTTGTATTTACTTTCTTGTTTTGTGGAATTTTCTTGACTTGGGTTTATAATTTCTGATAATGATTGTCTTACCGCAAATCATACTACTTGTTATGCGCGGAAGCGTGTTGAGATGATATAATAACAATAGCAAAATAAAGAACACAAGAATTTACGTGGTTCACTATCAATATGATAGCTACGTCCACAAGGGCCAGGGAAATATTTCACTATGTATGGAAATAATTACAGATTACAAAAGAGGAGCTCTCAAACTTGCCTCACCAAGTTTTCTACCTTTCTCTCTTAATTAATCTAGAATATAGTCGGGTCTTTATATAGTATTATTCCACCCAAAACTATATACCTAAACTAATTAGGAAATTAAACAAAATAAACTAAAAGACGGAACCTCACGTATAATGACCAAAAATTACTTCCATTAGGAAAGTGGGGGGACCCACTAATTTCCTAAAAGCATGTACATTCACGTAAGCAATGCCAAGAAATATAGCAGTGTCTACAACCCGCAAACAAGTACGCAAAACTCAGACAGTACTTAACTTGGTTCCTTAGTTTATTTTGCTCCCTCCTTTAATCTCACTCTCACATACCCAAATCGAAAACGAGTCGGACGAGTCATATTCTAACAATCTCCACCTTGATTCGGACAGTCGGATATACGAACAACTTCTAGTCAATTGAACCCTCCACCATAGTCACACTATGACTGCCGATACCAGTCTCAAACCATGAGACACCGTGCTAGCTCCACCTTAGCCAAGATGAGCTACACTATAGCCAGAACCTGACCCACGCCGGAGTCTAATGCCTACGGTGAGGCATGGACGCCCCCGTCGGAGCTCCTTACCTTTGCTCGCGCCGGAGCACTCACACCCTCGCAGGGTGATCCCGCGCCCTTACCAGGACGTGCTAGCTAACTAGTGACTCCCCATAAAATCACCTCTCGACCCAACATCTTCTGGCTTAGACTTGTTGCTTAAGACAAAATAACTACCTTTTAGTATACAAGGCTCGAAATTTCCAAACCTTATCATACCACTCTGCAACTGAAAGACTCTTTCTTGTTCTTCTTGACGATCTATTTTATCAACCCTGCCTTTAGAAATATCCCCTAACTCCACCTTCCCGTTGACACAATCATCCTCAACAAAAGATGAACTCTTCAATTCGATTGTTGAACTTCTTCTTGTTGATCTTGATCCATCGACCACTAGAGCCTCGGCAAGCTCCACCTCACCTTCGACATCATCAACTATCAAACCAGAAGCAAGATTCAATCCCTCTAGACCAACATGCCTAGTATGACTCACCTCTACATTACCACAATATTTAGAAGGTGACATCCTCCTAGTCAATGCCTTACCTTGTAAAAGATACAAGTTACCTGCCACGAAGTAACTCCCATGGACCCTTGCACACACTCAATACTCCACCTTTTCCTTGAAATTGAAAACCCCTCCGGTCTAATATTCCAAGAGAAATAAGATTACTCTTAAGTTGTGGAACATACCTTACACTCTTGAGATATCTAACCTTTCCATCATGCATTAAAAACTTCACGGAGCCTACTCCAAAAACCTCACAAACCGCACCATCACCCATGGTAACAGTGCTCCTATGATGACTATATGTCAGAAACATCCTCCGTTTAGAACAAATATGAGATGTGCATCCACTATCAAGAACCCATCTATCACCTAGATGCTTCTTTTCTTGGACCACCAATGCTAGTTCATCCTCAGAGTCGTAATCACTTTTTGATTGTTGTGCAGCTGCAAAAGAAGCAAAATTTCCCTTCTTTGGCTTAGGACATTCTAACTTCCAATGGCCCTTTTCCCCACAGTTATGGCAATAATCACCAGAACTTGGTCCCTTTGACTTAGGCCTATAAGACTTCTTCTTTTTCCCTCCAGTCTGAAATGTTTCCTTTTCAGCTTTAGCAACCAATCCCAAAGCCTGATTATCTACCACAACATTAGTTGCCTTCTGGCGTAACTCCCTAGTGTAAAGCGACGACTTCACCTCCTATAGGGTCAAAGTCTCCTTACCCACCACAAGTGAGTCTACAAAGTTCTCATATGATAACGGTAAAGAAACTAACAAAATAAACGCAGCATCCTCATCTTCTATCTTAACATCTAAATTACGTAGATCTAGTAAAATAGAGTTAAGCTTATCTAGATGATCCCGAAGTGACATACTTTCTTGCATTCTGAGGCCAAACAAACGTTGTTTCAATAACAATTTATTGGTGAGTGTTTTAGTCATATAAAGACTCTCCAATTTTGCCCACAAGCCAGCTGCAGTTTCCACACCTGCAACTTCTGTAATAACGTCGTCTGCCAGACATAAAAATATTTTAGCATGAGCCCTTTCCTCCGTTGTTACCAACTCAGGATCCTCAGTCACCGTGACTGACGACTCAGCACCTGCCACAGCCCGTGCGGTAGTCTTTGTCACCTTTGTGGAGAAACCCGGCGTCAACGGTCTCTAGATACACTGCTGCTTAAGCAAAGCCCTCATCTTTATCTGCCATAGTCCGAAATTATTCCTTTCCGTAAATCTGTCAA
Source organism: Silene latifolia (assembly GCF_048544455.1). Taxonomy (NCBI): domain Eukaryota; kingdom Viridiplantae; phylum Streptophyta; class Magnoliopsida; order Caryophyllales; family Caryophyllaceae; genus Silene; species Silene latifolia. The sequence goes on from NC_133536.1 coordinate 86,985,268, forward strand.
TCTTTGTAGCTAACTGTTGTGCCATCATCTCTCCCAGATCAAATAACCTAGCTCTGATACCAATTGCTATGCGCGGAAGCGTGTTGAGACGATATAATAACAATAGCAAAATAAAGAACACAAGAATTTACGTGGTTCACTATAAATATGATAGCTACGTCCACAAGGGCCAGGGAAATATTTCACTATTTATGGAGAGAATTACAGATTACAAAAGACGAGCTCTCAAACTTGCCTCACCAAGTTTTCTACCTTTCTCTCTTAATTAACCTAGAATATAGCCGGGTCTTTATATAGTATTATTCCACCCAAAACTATATACCTAAACTAATTAGGAAATTAAACAAAATAAACTAAAAGATGGAACCTCACGTATAATGACCAAAAACTACTTCCATTAGGAAAGTTGGGGGACCCACTAAATTCCTAAAAGCATGTACCTTCACGTAAGCAATGCCAAGAAATATAGCAGTGTCTACGACCCGCAAACAAGTACGCACAACTCAGACAGTACCTAACTTGGTTCCTTAGTTTATTTTGCTCCCTCCTTTAATCTCACTCTCACATACCCAAATCGAAAACGACTCGGAGGAGTCATATTCTAACACTACTAGTTATTAGCTGAGTGTGTTTTAATAAGCAAGATTGCTAATACTGGTGAATGGTGATCGATGAATTGATTCAAGTGCTTCGATTTCTACTGAAAGCCAAAAATACCAACTACGGAGTACTTTGCTTAGTTTGCCATATTGAAGACTTGCTAAAGTAGCCCCAATGACAATAGAGAAATTTCACATGTAGAATGAAGTACAGTGCATGCATTAACATTGACAATTTTACAAGTTATTTCATTTTTGCAACACCAATGCATCACACTAAGAAAACCAGTCACTGAGTAAGTCAGTAATAAATTAAAAATTACATCCACCCAATGGGGGAAGTAGAGTGTTGGGAAGTAGAGACGTAGAGTGTTGGGAAACCCATGGGGGAAACAACATAAGAATAGTTATAACTGCCATATGAGAGGTTCCGGAAATTTGTATAGAGGACGAGGGCGATATTGGAATACAGTCATAAGATAACAATTAAAGGGTAAGTTTCAGTTTCGGAGGTCAATGGTCGTAATATCATTTTCTTGTTGTGAAGAGTTTAGGATTTTAAGTATCTAAGAGGGGGAGGGGGGGTGAATTAGGTACTATTTTAAAATTTCAACTTGATCTTTATTGTTTAAAGATAAGTTGATTAGCAATATGAAGAGCAAGTGGATACATAAAATAAATTGAATGATTATATGTGTATCACTAAAGCATAAGGAGACGAGTGAAGTTTGGAGGTGACAGTTGTTCTGACTGTTACTCTTAGCTTGTGAAGTAAAAGCTATAGACCAGAAGTGACAGTATTCGGGATTGTTATAAGCAAAACTTTAAAAGAAAAACGAGTAAGTAAATTGCAACGGAATTAAAAGCGAAGAAAGATCAACACAACGGTTTTTGAATTGGTTCGGCCGACACTCTAAAGGCCTACGTCCAATCTTCTTTTATTAATAAGTGAAGTGATCTACTCGGACTACTTAAGACACTTACAATAAAAGGACCAACAACCTACTCCGGTTGCGACACGATTTCTAAGACTACTCCGTCTATGAACTCGACACTCTAACTAGAATGTTTACAAAACCAAGTTTTCTCAAACTGATTCTTATAAAGAATTGAGAAGGACAACTTATTGGTACAAACGATTCTAGATGAGAGTACAATACTATGAAGTAACAGTGTTAATGACTGACACACTTGAAGATTTAGATGATTTTTGCAAAAGAAAAAGCTTTGAGTTCTTAAAACTGATTTTGAAAAATGCTTTGGTTTCTCAGGTAAACGTCTTACTTTTAAAGTGAAGGGAGGTGCTCCTTTTATAGGGGAAAAAACGAGAGGATGCATGCTAGGGTTTTAAGTCAAAACTTTTGGTCATGAGACAAAAGTATTGACCTTCCCAAATTAGCACCAAAAGGACTTCTTTCTAAGAAGCATAAAGTAGAAAAGATGGCTTGTAATTTTCCTTAAAGGGTCTTTGTATTTTTTAGAAACAAAATGAAGAAGACATTAACAAGAGGACAACTCTTGATAATAGAAGGAAAGAACCAAACAATATTTCATAAAAGTCAAAGAAAAGTATCATAAAAGAGGAAATCTTTTGAAGTCCAAATTACAATGTATTTTCAAAGACAACCCTTCCAATATTTCAAGTTTAAAACTACATTTTAAAGCTGATGTATAAAAGCCTATTTTGATAAAAAGTGAAATATCCAAAATGAAAGACTTGCTTCAAGTGTGACGTGTCAAACGTGAGAGTCAAGCACACTGTTACCAGTGATGAGTAACGGTAGGCTTGAATGTTACCATTACATGTATTCTACCCTTTCATATTTACCTAGGTTGACAAAAACGACTCTAAATCAGGGGTAGCAAACGATTGAAGATTCTTGATTAAGACTTGCAAATTGAACGATTAATCCTGAAATGAGAAACTAAGAAAGCACAAGTTAAATGGGTATGTGATCATCAATTAAGAGAACCCAACAAATTCCCCCTTTGATGATGACAAGCCTAAAAAAAAACGAATGTCTATCAAAGCCCAAATTACCCCTTTCGTATTTAGTCAAGAATCACCAAGAAAATATAGATAGGAGTAGGTTAACCAAATAAAGCAAAAGACCTAAGGCAAGATAGACTAGACATAGATAAGAAAACACAAACCAAGGATTAATCAAGTAGTTTAGGAATAGGAAAGAGTTAATCAATTTACTTAGAAAACAAGAACATGAGTTTTACCTTTTCCCTCTCTTGACATCATCAAAAGGGCAACGATTCTATCATTTGATCAAGAGCAAACACACGTTAGAAAACACGTAAAGATAAGCATAGTCGTGACAAGATAACAAAGTCAACACAAACTAAAGTTTAAACATAGTTCAAACATAGTTCACCATGGCTAAACCAAGTTTAATATTACACCACCAAATGAAAATGAGATTGAAGGGCAAGGGGTGAAAAAAAAACGGCAAAAGAGGTTGGCTAGGAAAACGGGTAGGCACTAAGATGATGAGGCTTGTTCACCCTCGGAATTACCATCAGAATTACCATCATACTTAGCTTGAAGGAGAGTGGAGATGATATCCACTTCTCCTTTGAGCCCATCAACCGCCTTCTCAAGTCGACTTATAGCAACATCTTTCTTCTCGGAATCAGCTTTCACCCAATCATTCAAATCCTGAACGACCTTAAGAATGGCTGCCATATTAGGACCTGTACCATTACTAGAAGATGTCGCTTCACGAGCTTTCCCACGAGATTTCACCGGAGGCAACTTGTCATCACCGATCGGAATTAACAACTTACCAAATTGAGCATCACTCATAGTGTCAAAACATTTTAGACACCCCACACTAGTTGAGAGAAAAAGACCCTTGGCCTTTAGAACCATAGACACCCACATACAATACGACAAATGGATGATGCTTGTATCTTTTGGGTCACGGAGTTTGGCCGAAATTGCAGTAAAGCGTCGAAAAAACAGACCGGGTAGGTTAACTTGTTTGTGAGTGGCTAGATGGTAAATAAGATATTGTTGCCCAATAGAAAGTTTGGTACGGTCACCGGAGGATTACAAGGTTCGACATAGCATATTAAAAATTAGGCGAAGTGGGGGAGGAATTTGGGTATTTCCGACGGGTCCACAAGTGACGGCTTTTGGATAAACAACCTTAGCAACAATGAGAGGGGATGCATATTTAAGAGCGGGCCAAGTCTCGTTTGGTAGGTTGTCATAGGCCTCATTTGGAATTTGAAGAATGACAGCAAAATCATTTTGAGTTAAGGACAAGGGCTTACCATTCACTTTGGCAGTAAGAGAGGTTCCAGACTTATCGACTCGTAAAGATGCATAGAACTGAACCACCTCGCTTATAAAAACTAGTTCCCTGATCTCCATCAGATTTTCCCACCCTTGAGTCACCAAGATTTCCCGAACCTTGCGAAATGTGGGTCTTTCATACCACGACTTCTCATAAACCCGGGTCGAGTGAACCACATTTTTTGTAATCAATCTCTCGTAATTTTTGTAGATCGAGGGAGAAAGATCCAAGGCCTCGATTTGCGTCCAAAGAGTGTCCACATCCCATTTAGAGACAAGAGGGACCGAGCCATTGGGGCCGAGAAATACTGCTTTACCCATTCCCAAAGCAGTCGACACCTTAGCTTTCTTTTATGGTGGTTCCCTATATGATTTGCCTCTTTAGGTTTTCCGGTCAAAGAGATCGCCTGCTCTATCCCGATGCCATCTTCCTTTTCAGAGACCTTTCCCTTTCCTTTCCCTTTCCTTTATCAACTTTTATTGGGGACCCCGATTTATCACATGCAGGGGCACCGTCATCAAGATCAGTCATTTCCTTTTCAACATTGGTTTCCTCACCATCTCCTTCTTCCTCGATATCCGAGAGAGATGAGGTTGCCGCTCCTTTCCTTTTTACACCTCGTTTTGATTTCCCCTGCACAACATCCATCGAATCTCCTTGATCCACCTCTTCCTCAGACTGAGGAGAATGATCAAGGGGATCTACTTCCTCATTATCTTCGTCAAGGATGGTGACGGTTCCAGATGATGACCCGGCTGATGGAATGGCTTTCCTTTTTGCTCCTCGGGTTCGGTTGCCGATCATTGAGGAGATCGGAGGTTCATTGGGTAAGGATTTTCGGGGGATAAAGTGACTATTGGTTGGGGTTCCAAAGGTTTTTATGGGGTTGGGTTAATCAGAAAGGCGTAGGAACCTTTACGTTTGTTGGTCATGTCGGTTTGGGAAGAAGATGGGTTAGGCAAACGGGGTTGGTTGTGAGGTTGGGGAAGACATGGAGGTTGATTTGATGGTAATATTTATATTGAAGGACTTTTTTACCATAGTAAAATGGTAAAGGAGGTTTTATGGGTAGGTGAGAGAGGGAGATGGACGGTTGGTAGGTGAGAAGTGGTAAGGGTTTGGATTTGTGAGGTTTTTTGGACGAGATTGAAGGGTAGCCCAATTAAGAGACGGTAGTAAGGTGGTTGGGCCAAATTTAATGAAATGTAAACAATTCAATCTCAAAATGGTGAAGTGTAAGATAAACATAGAGTTAGATATGAGGTTGAGTGATTACTGACTCACAAGTATAATATCAATTTACAGTTAAAAAACAATATGCAAACACGAGAAAGAACAATATCATACTAACATGTCCCTAATTAGTCAATCATTTAGGAGAACAAATATAATCATATTCATGAATTATGAGCAATTAATTAAACCTATATCTAGCCTAAGTTTCTCAAATTATATCCTTTCAAGCGGTTTAGCAAAAATGTCGGCTATTTGATCTTCGGTTTTGCAAAAAATAAGTTTAACATGCCCATTCTCTACATGGTCTCGAATGAAATGATTATGAATCTCAATATGCTTAGTCTTAGAATGTTGAATTGGATTTTTAGAAATATTTATTGCACTCGTATTATCACACATGATGGGAACGGAGTCGTAAATAATACCAAAGTCAAGGAGTTGTTGTTTTACTCAAAGAAGTTGTGAGCAACAATGTGCGGCACTTACGTACTCACTTTCGGCCGTTGAGAGAGCAACCATATTTTGTTTCTTTGAGCCCCACGAGATTAGACAAGGACCCAAGAATGTTGCAATTCCGGAAGTTCTCTTTCTATCAATGTAATACCCGCCCTTTTAGAGACCCTTTGACCAGCGTTGACTGACCTTGGGTGCGGGTATAGTCTTAGAAATGCGTGCCAAAACTATATTGAGTTACGTGTAAGGAGTGGTACTGGATAGAGTAGAGGCTACTCGATCGAGTAGCTAGGTTACTCGATCGAGTAGGGGGTTACTCGATCGAGTATGTTGGGTACTCGATCGAGTATCGAGTTTTCAGCGAGGGTTTTTAATCGCGTTTTGTTAAATCCGCAATTCATTTCCGCCTCATTCTTCCCATCCATCAGTCGCCTCTTTCCCTTCCCTTCACCACAAAACCTCCATGGAAGCCCTTTGAAGGTCCTTGTGCCTTAGGAGAGCGTAGCTTCAGTCGGGTAGCGGTCTTTTGCCGGGTTTCTCCTTATAGGTATGTCATAATCATCATCACTATCCTCATCTTTGCAATTAGGGTTTGCTTGGTAGTAATAAATGATCGTGTTGTGCTTATAGGCTTTGCTTGGTTGCTGGTTATGGCATGTGTTGGCAGGGATTGGTTGCAGTTGCTTAAAGGTAGGTTCGCCTACTCAGTTTCTGTAGATGGTCTAGTGTGTCGGATGTTGTGGTTGTTGTATTTTATTGCTTTCGTAGTATGACGGTTGTTGATTCATTGTTGTTGATGGATGTAATTGTTTGTCTCTGGTTCTCGAGATGCGTTCTCGGCTGAGTGGAGTCACTTGCGGGAGTGGCTTCACGCCCTAGTTTCGTGCTCCGTGGAACCCGCCACGGGAGGGGATGTGCACATTAATGGGACAGGTTTATCGCGCGGTATGATGAGCGGGGCTTAAGTGGGAATGGCTGCGGTCCCCCACTGGCAGGGCTGGTCCAGTGGACAGTCGGTGACAGAGGTGGTTTGGAGTGGGTGCGATTGTGCGTGTGGCTGTTTGTGTTGAGTTGTATTGATAGTTGTTATTGATATTGTTGTACCTTATCTCAGTACCGACCTTGTGTGGTTGTCTTATTTGTTTATGTGTCTGCCGTGATCCCTTATGGTGAGCAGTCTGTCTTAGAAGGTGTTGATATGGTTGATAGCTGGAGTTCGGGCAGGGATGAGTCTTCACGAGATTTGATAGTTATAGCGAGTAGTCTTTGAGTTGTATCTTTATATCGTCAGTTGGTTTTAAATCACTTGTAAAGTAACGTAATAGTTCTTTTTTCGACATTTGATTATTACTTCCTCGGACAACCGAGATGGTAACGCCCTTATATGTTAAGTTAGGCCTAGTTAAGGCTCCTCTGAATATGGGGGTGTTACAAAGTGGTATCAGAGCGACGATTTTGGAACCTGTAACAAATGAACCTAATGAACGTAGTAAGTCTAATAAAATGAACCTGGTGTATGTTTAATGGGAGCCCCGCTGATGCTAGATTTTGGGTGAGTAGGCGCCCTCATTTCAAAGTCTTGGCCCCATGATACTTAAGCCAGTCACATGGTAAGAGAATGTGGAGTCCGTGTGTCTATGTGTGATGTGTATATTAATTGTGCCGGAGCTACCTCTGGCTAAGTCTTAAGAGATGTGGTAGTGGTATTTGGGATGTGTGTAGTAATCTTTAGTGGAATTAGTAAAGTTTTGGCGTAGTTAGTGAGCTTACACGATGGTTATGAGATATGTGATAAAGGTTTACGTGATTGAGATGCGTGAAAATGTGGAAGTGTATGTCGTGACATGAAGAGTGAACATGTTGGTGCTTGCTATAAGTAATGATGACGGTAGTCATATACGAGTTTATAAACTCTACCGTGATTACGATGATGCTAATTATGGAATTGTTGAGTTATAATATGAAACATAGCTTATGATAATGCTCATATGCCTTGTTTATTAGTTGAAAATTTTCGCTGCGTAATAATTGATTTGTGTAAAATGATTTACTTATGATTGAATGTGGAACATGATAGATTATTTGATATGACGAATATGCAATTATATGTTATATGAAAGAGTGAACTAATGCTAATTTACATGTTCTAAGTTGAATGAACACAAATTTGGTAGTGATGTATACAGTAAGTTAAGTGTAATATGATGACGTGATTATGTTTATGGAAGATTCGGTAACAGGTGACCTGAGTTGGGTAATTCGTGTAGCGTAATGTGACATACACCTTATTAGATGAGGCGATGCGTTATACGTGAGTAATGATTTTAATACGTGAATGAGTGTGATAATTAGTGCCGAATTCCGAACTTAGTTTGGAATCGACACGTGATGTTGTTTTGCAGGAATCTTTAAGTTACTTCGTATTTCTGACCGAGTACTTAACTATACTTGACCGAGTGCGAGTGCTTACTAGACCGAGTAGACCTCGCTCGATCTAGTTAGGAAGCTATGACGTCGGGATGTGGGAAAAATTCCTGCAGATACTCGACGAATTAGAGCCTACTCGATCGAGTAGGGTGGTACTCGATGGAGTACCCTAGACACTCGATCGAGTAGGTTACTGTACAGTGAGACTTATGGGTTTGTTAAAACTCCTATTCTTTCTATTCTTCTCATTCATCCCCTATATTTCGAAAACCTAAGCTTACATTCCTCTCAAAACCTCTCATACTCTTGTGTTGGTGGTGATTCTTGGGGTTGATTTCTTTGTTTAATTTTGTTTCTTTACTTTGCTACTCAATCAAGGTATGCTTTTCTTCCTAATTTACATGATTTATCGATTTGAATGTGTTAGAATAAGGATAAAATCTGAAATCTTCGATTCATATGGATAGATTGTTGCTTTTAATAGTTGAAATATGATTCACATGCCTTCATTCCATGGTTGTTGGTGATTAATTGCTGTAAATTAGACTAGAAATTGCAAAAGTGAAACCGAAATTTCTAGGGTTTACAAAATTGAAATTGATTTTTGATTGATTTACCTTGATTAAATGATGGAATTGAGTATTATACATTGTTTATGTCATGTAGAAGGATGGATTTTGATGATTTTCACCTTAGGAAGTTGCCTTAAAACTCCGTCTTAAAAGTGCCTCAAGTGGAAATTCGTGATTTATAATTGCGATTTGGTGTTGTATATGACTGTTTAAGTGAAGGATGAACTTCAATATGATAGTAGTGATGATAGTTGATGAAAAATATGCCAAAATTGTTACAGCTGTAGAGACCGTCTGACAGGTTTAATTAAGTTGTTTGTTTCTAATATGGAAGATGATGATGATATGTTCTAAGTTATTTTTCCATGAACTAGTAAGAATGCCTCACATGTGATTAGGAGTGTGTATGGAGCGACTTTAGAATCATGCTAGGATATTCGAATTTGTTGAGCATGTACAATCACCATGATAAAAATTTTGTCACAACTATGGCTTATGAGTAGTTGTAAACTGAGTTTATATATCAAATTTTGGAAACTATTGGTGAATGTGTGTACCTAGCTTAGTATTCAAAGTTAATGGCATAAATTATGTGCTTCACATGTCGAATTTGTTGGTAAATTGGTGTACTTAGCTGAGTATGTAAAGTCCAAAATTACATGAAGTATATGCTTTACGTGTTTATGCAAGCTGCTTAAGTCATATGCTGAAACAGATGCCGAGACCGAATGTAGGAACCCGTCAAAGTAAACGGGGGAGGGTTACTCAACCTGAAGTGGTGGAAGGGAGTGGACCCGTGGTACCCGCAGTTCCGGAGTACCCTTCAGTTGTTTTTGTTGATTTCAAACAGAGAGAGCGTTTTGTAGTTTTACAAAAACGCAAGATGAGACCGACGAGGTGTATAGACACTACTTTGTTGGAGGATTTGGGGATAGAGACGGATGTCCGTCACATATTCGAGACTTTGGGTTTTACGGGTTTGTACAGGCTGAGGAAACACTCTTATCCTTTTCTTACCTTGGAGTTTATGAGCTCCTTTAGCTATGCCCCAGCTGCCCAGACCGTTGAGTTTAGGTTGATGAACACCAGTTTTCTGTTGACTATGGATCTGTTTGCGTCCCACCTTGGGTTGGCCAAGCCTCCCAAGGATTCTATCACTGATATTCCTGCTGAGTGTGGTGTCTGCCGCCTAATGCCTTGTCTGACTGGAAAGCCAGCTCCTACCTCAAGTAACATGTTAATTAATGACGTTCAGCATGTTACCTTGAGGGTCTTTCTTCGTTCTCTTTCGAACCTCCTTTATGATAGGCCGGATATCAGTAAACTGAATAATCATGAGGTGTTGCTTCGGATGTCTTACCTCAACCCGGAGCGGGCCAGGAAAGTGGTCTTTAATGCTCCTTCCATCGTCTTTGCTGCCCTTGCCTTGATGGCTACTGCTTCTTCCCGGTACTTGAGCTGTGGCGCTATCGCCACTCGGTTAGCTGAAAAGCTAACCTCCTTTGAGACCTCTTCAGAGTATGTGCCTCTAGCTACCCCAGTGCCGACTATGGACCGTGACTACTATCTCGACCTGAAATGGTTGAGAACTTTGGCTGACGGCAGCCTTGCCTGGAGGGTGTGGGGCATGAGCTGGATGAAGATTCCAGCTCCTGAGCACCTACCACTGACGGAGCCTTTGGAGCCGGCGATGGTGGCTGTGGACTCGGATGATGATGAGGAGGAGGAGGAGGATGTCGATAGACCCCGCCAGCAGCAGACATATCTCATCGACGACACGATTCTCGAGGTGATGCCAGAACCGAAGAAGGGCGAGAATGCGTCGGTCGTGGCGGTGGAGAGACCTAGGTTGGGGAGAGGACCCCGTCGAGTGAGGGAGAGGACCTCGGAGACTAGGCCACGACCGGTAGCACCACAGCAGCAGCAACATCCTTTTCCGTGCTACTCTTACCTCGACACCCGGAGACGCGATCCAGCTACTTAGCGGAGAGAGTGTCATCTACTTTGACACTCAGGAACATGCACGAGATGGCGTACACTCAAGGGATAGGGACTGAGGGACCGCATCCGGTTTGGTGGAGTGGAGTTGGGGACTACACAGGGGTTTTCCATTCCTACGGGGTGGATCAGTCGACGTGGGGGACACCTCAGTCCTTTGCCTATGGTGGCTTGACCCCATGGTACGTGAGCCCAGGAGCCGGAGCAGGAGTGGATGCGGGGATTGGGTCATCAGGAGCGGGTACTTCTGGAGGTGGTGGTGATGATGAGGTGATGGTTGAGCAGCAGCAGGAGGAGGAGTGATACTCCTTGTTTTATCTTTGTTTATGGTAGTCGGTAGTGTTGTTAGACGTTGGTAGTTGTTTTGTTGAGACTTGGTTTATGGACTTGTATTGTAGGCCATAAGGCCGGATTTGATATTTTGACCTTGTTGCAGGATGTTGGGAGTCGGGGAATCATCCCGACTCGAATTATATGACAACTATGTACATGTATGTTGGTTTATGACAAGTTGTATAGGGCAACTTGGCCTGTAGGTACTCGACAGAGTACCCCGTACTCTATCGAGTAGCTGCAGGAAAGAGGGATAAAAAGCATTCTGATCTTTGGGCTACTCGATCGAGTAGCCAAGACACTCGATCGAGTAGCATGGCACTCGATCGAGTACCGCTACATACTCGATCGAGTAGCACTGTTACATGAGGTTTTCAAAAATAAAAAGTGTGCAATTGTTTTATAATTACAAGTTTGATGTTTAAAGTAGTCATTAGTGCGTAGTAACACCTATGAACCGTTAATTTCATATGTTGGAAGTCAAGCTTCGGTTTTATATGCATATTGGTGACAATTAGTGAAGCGGTGACGGATTCTTGTTGTTTTAATATTACGTATGCCATATTACCATTTACCCATTGAAGTTACATCTCTTCATACGTTTGTGCATACGATATTAACGTGCTTTATCAACGGCGGCTAGTATTCCGGTGGTTTGTGTATGATTTATAATTTAACGAGTGTATGCGTAGCGAGTAATGTCCATAATAGATAATATGTTTCTAATTCATGTTATGAATCAAGTAATAAATAATGTGTGTTGTAATTTTGGTGGTGAACTTCGGGGACGAAGTTCCGTTTTAGAGGGGAAGAGTAATGTCGCAAAATAAAAAGGCTAATTTTGAAGTTATGTTGTTCATTTATAATGTTTTGTTGTTTAATTACAAAACTTTATAGTACTTTGATCACACTACTTATATGAAGTGTAAGTAGTTACTTTAGTTGACAGGAAATATGTTTCGAGTTGATAGCTGTTATCATACGATGAGTAAGCGTTGTTTGTGCTTTGCATTACGAGGTTGATGTTTTATATAACATATAGAGTAACAGTTGAGGATGATAATGTGTGTATGATAAGAGCAAGAGTCGTTACGAATAGAGCGTTTGATAGTGATGATGGTGACATGGGGGATGGGATTTCCGGGAAGTAATGACTTGAGTAGGAGGAATGGTGATGGCGTGTTTTCCCGTGTCTCGAGCGTTAAGATGAGTGAGTTGAACTTCGGGGACGAAGTTCTTTTAAGGGGGGAAGACTGTAATACCCGCCCTTTTAGAGACCCTTTGACCAGCGTTGACTGACCTTAGGTGCGGGTATAGTCTTAGAAATGCGTACCAAAACTATATTGAGTTACGTGTTAGGAGTGGTACTCGATAGAGTAGAGGCTACTCGATCGAGTAGGGGGTTACTCGATCGAGTATGATGGGTATTCGATCGAGTATCGAGTTTTCAGCGAGGGTTTTTAATCGCGTTTTGTTAAATCCGCAATTCATTTCCGCCTCATTCTACCCATCCATCAGTCGCCTCTTTCCCTTCCCTTCACCACAAAACCTCCATGGAAGCCCTTTGAAGGTCCTTGTGCCTTAGGAGAGCGTAGCTTGAGTCGGGTAGCGGTCTTTTGCCGGGTTTCTCCTTATAGGTATGTCATAATCATCATCACTATCCTCATCTTTGCAATTAGGGTTTGCTTGGTATTAATAGATGATCGTGTTGTGCTTATAGGCTTTGCTTGGTTTCTGGTTATGGCATGTGTTGGCAGGGATTGGTTGCAGTTACTTAAAGGTAGGTTTGCCTACTCAGTTTCTGTAGATGGTCTAGTGTGTCGGATGTTGTGGTTGTTGTATTTTATTGCTTTCGTAGTATGACGGTTGTTGGTTGATTGTTGTTGATGGATGTGATTATTTGTCTCTGGTTCTGGAGATGCGTTCTTGGCTGAGTGGAGTCACTTGCGGGAGTGGCTTCACGCCCTAGTTTTGCCCTCCGTGGAACCCGCCACGGGAGGGGATGTGCACATTAATAGGACAGGGTTATCGCTCGGTATGATGAGCGGGGCTTAGGTGGGAACGGCTGCGGTCCCCCACTGGCAGGGCTGGTCCAGTGGACAGTCGGTGACGGAGGTGGTTTGGAGTGGGTGCGATTGTGCGTGTGGCTGTTTGTGTTGAGTTGTATTGATAGTTGTTATTGATATTATTGTACCTTATCTCAGTACTGACCTTGTGTGGTTGTCTTGTTTGTTTATGTGTCTGCCGTGATCCCTTATGGTGAGCAGTCTGTCTTAGCAGGTGTTGATATGGTTGATAGCTGGAGTTCGAGCAGGGATGAGTCTTCACGAGATTTGATAGTTATAGCGAGTAGTCTTTGAGTTGTATCTTTATATCGTCAGTTGGTTTTAAATCACTTGTAAAGTAACGTAATAGTTCTTTTATCGACATTTGATTATTACTTCCTCGGACAACCGAGATGGTAACGCCCTTATATGCTAAGAAAGGCCTAGTTAAGGCTCCTCTGAATATGGGGGTGTTACAATCAACACTACACCCCGTATAGTCCGCATCGGAATATCCTATAAGATCAAAAGGACAATGTAAGGGGTACCACAAATAAGTTCTTATGTTCCAATCAAATATCGAAGAATACGTTTAACTGCTTTAAAATGAGGTTCTTTCGGATTTGATTGGAATCTAGCACATAAACAAACACTAAAAAGAATGTCGGGACGACTTGCGGTTAAATAGAGAAGCGATCCAATCATACCTCGATACACCTTTTCACTAATACTCTTACCATTCTTATCTTTGTCCAATTTGGACTTAGATATCATAGGTGTAGGAAATGAGTTCCCATTAGTCATCCCAAACTTCTTAAGCTTTTCTTTAATATACTTTTGTTGATGGATTATGATTCCGTCTTTGGATTGCTTAATTTGGAGTCCAAGAAAAAATCCTAGCTCACCCATCATACTCATTTCAAACTCCGATTTCATTAGTTTTTAAAAGTAAGCATAGAGTACTTCATTGGTTGCACCAAATATAATGTCATTAACATATACTTGGACAACCAACAATTTGTCCGACTGTTGCTTCAAAAACAATGTTTTGTCTATGGAACCTCTTCTAAAACCATTTTCAATGAGAAATTTAGACAATCTATCATAGCAACACCTAGGTGCTTGTTTTAATCCATAAAGGGCTTTGTCTCATTTGAAAACATATTTAGGAAAATCATTGTTGAAAAAGCCCGGAGGTTGTTCTACAAAGACATCCTCTTCCAAATACCCATTTAAAAAAGCGGTTTTGACATCCATTTGGAAGAGCTTAATGCCTTTGTGAGCCGCAAAAGCTATTAGTTACTGAATGGCTTCAAGCCTAGCTACCGGTGCATAGATTTTGTCATAATCGATTCCTTCTTGTTGATTGTAACCTTGCACCACTAGTCTAGCTTCATTCCATACGATTTCACCGGAATCATCAAGCTTATTGCGAAAGGCCCGCCTAGTACCAATGATGGTACGATTAGGTGGTCTAGGGACCAAGTGCCATACCTCGTTTCTCTTGAATTGATTGAGGTCTTCTTGCATTGCAATCAACCAATCTGCATCAGTCAGAGTGACTGTCACATTGGCGGGTTCGATTTGAGAGAGGAAGACATTTTGGGCACAATATTCGTTGAGCTAGGCTAGGTTGCTGAGGGAAGATCTAGTCTTGATTTCAGAGCTCAAATCACTTGTGAGATTTGAGAGTGGGTGTGAGCTTTGATGTTTCCACCTTCTTGGAACAATGGTGGTTTGTTCCCCCTCAGATGCAACAGTCTCGGTGACTGTTACTAGCTGGTCAGAACATGAGTCTTCATTATGATCTGAATGTTCGCCTGTAGTGACAGTGTCTTGCACTGTTGCTGTTCCGGAGGTGGATAAAACAATGGTTGGGTCTGTTACTGCTTGGGGAGAGGAACATGTAGTATCGGTGTTACTAACTATTCCTTTGAGTTGTTGTTTACATTGGCAGGTAACAGTCCGTCTGTCTGTTGCAGGGCGTCGTTGTTTGGAACTTCCTCTTCCGCAAACACAAAGTCTTTTCTCACAAGACCAATCTCAAATTCATCATCTTCATCCTCATTTTGTACTTGCCCAAAAATGCTAGATTCATCAAATATGACATGGACACTTTCCTCAATTAACATGGTTCGTTTATTGTAAACTTTATAGGCCTTGCTATGGTCGGAATAGCCAATAAATACCCCTTCATCACTACGTGGATCGAACTTTCCCAAGTTATCTTTACCATTGTTGTGAACAAAATATTTGCTCCCAAAGCATCTAAAATATGAAATATTGGGCCGTCTTCCACGTAGTATTTCACAGGGTGTTTTATTAATTATGCTCCTTATCATGACTCGATTATGAATATAGCAAGCGGTGTTTACCGCTTCGGCCCAAAAGTTCTTAGGTAATTTACTACACAATAACATGGTTCTAGCCATACTTTCAAGGGTCCTATTCATTCGTTCAACCACTCCATTTTGTTGTGGTGTTCTAGGAGCCGAGAAATTATGGTCTACACCATTGTCATTACAATAAGCACTAAATGACGAGTTTTCAAATTCGGTTCCATGATCCGTTCTTATGGAAAGAAGTTTGAAATCAAGTTTATTTTGAATCCTTTTCAACCAAATTAAAAACTCATCAAATGCCTCATTCTTGGAACTTAAGAAAAGTGCCCAAACAAACCTAGAGTAATCATCAACAATGACACACACATAACGACTACCACCTCTACTTCTAGTTCTCATTGGTCCACATAAGTCGATATGCAAGAGTTGTAATGGACGAAGAGTACTCACAATTATTTTGGGTTTAAAGGAAATTCTAACATGTTTATATATCTAGCACATTCATCACATACTTTATCAAAGTCAAATTTCATGTTAGGAAATCCTTCAACCAAGTCAAGTCTTCTAAGAGTATTAAGAGTTTTAGCACTAACATGTCCAAACCTTTTGTGCCACAACCAAGGATCGTTTTTCATTACACTCATGCATGACATAGTATGACCGGATAACGTGTTTAAGTCGGTTAAGTAAACATCTTTAACACGTCTCCCTTCGAGAATAATTTGATGAGTTGTGGCATCAATTATTCGACACAAGTTAGCACTAAATTCCACAATGTTACCTTTATCACATAGTTAAGAGATGCTAAGGAGATTATGTTTCAAACCTTTGACAAGCCACACATTGTCGACACAAAGTAACAATGACTTACCGACCTTCCCCATGCCTATTATTTCACCTTTCTTGTCTTTTCTAAACGTTACCTTGCCACTATTGTAAGCTTCTAGTGAGAGAAATTGGCTTCTATCTCCCGTCATGTGACGAGAACATCCACTATCCAAGTACCAATTGTGTCCGCCTCTCACCAAACCCTACACAAGATTAGACTTTGAGTTTAGGAACCCAAATGAATTTGGGTCCCTTCTTATTCTTTACATTTCTCAACATATCTTTTCTAATCCACATTTTTTTTACAACTTTGATGTTCTTGTTAATGTCATTATGTCTCTTCTTGCAAGCATTAAAGACATGACCGTTTTTTCCACAATAGTTTCAAATAATATACTCGGGAAGACCAACATATTTCTTTCTTCTAAAGTCGGTTTTAGTTGGATCCGATTTTTAGATGTAACAGTCAGACTGACTGTTCCATTTAAAGCCGAGACCGGCAACCCTATCGCATTTTTTGGACTGATTTGTGAGAAAGTTTAAAACGTTTTAACTTCCTTCCTAATTATTTGAAATATTCTTAGCCTCAACAAGTTCCTTATTTAGTTCCTCGACTTTAAAAGTGAGATACTTGTTTCTCTCCTTAGAGTTTTCAAGCTCTTTCTTCATTATGACATACTCAGATTTTAGCTCAATGAAAGTTTCAGATTTTTGTTGAACATTAAGCTTAAGACTCGAGACGCATCTATCTAGGTGAACAATTTTGGATCTAGATGAACTACATTCGGGAGATTCATGTTGAAATTTGACAAATTTTTCGTGAAGCATCCTAATCTCCCTCTTGTAGGCATCTATGTAAACCTTAAGACATTCATCCTCCTTTGATAGGTTAGTGACAAGTTCATTCGAAGTTTCTTTGTTAGTGTCAGAGGTGACAGTCTGAGACACTATTACTTTAAGTTCGTCTACTTCATCAACTAGGTCATCGATTACACCTTTGAAAACGGATTTTTCTTTTAAAAGCTCATCACTTTCCTTGGTTATCATGGACATTTGCATAACTAGCGTAGTGTTGATATTCTCAAGGTCGGAGACATCGTTGGGAGTCGACCTAAGACACTCAAGTTCTTTAGACAATTCTTTGTTCAGTTTGTTCACTCTTTTTACTTCATCATATGCCTCAGAGGTGACAGTCACACTGTCTGTTGCTTTCAATTCATTTTTGAGGTTAAAGTTTTCTTGAGCAATTTCTTCTATTTCGTCTTGCATGACATCTAGCTTTTCTGCAGTGTAAGCTATGGGGACAGACACAATTTGAACAAACCCTGAAACAAACAAAGAGTAATTCTCAAGGAATGCAGTAAACTTGGGGATTTTTGTAAAAATAGTAAATGGACTTGAAAAATTATGAAAATTGGTGACAATTTAGTTAAGATGACAAAATTAAACTGTGCCAAAATTCAGAATTTTACAAACAATCTAAGTATTTTTAATAATTGGAAAACCAGACTGACATAGGTTAATTCTCAGACAGCTTCCTCAGTTTGATTGAATGACTCTTTTTGTGACTTAGGCTCTGTTTGGTAAATGGCATATTGGCCAAATTTCAGCATATTGGAGAAGTTTAGCATGTTTGACTTACGAATATGCTATTTAGAGCGTTTGGTTAATGGCATATTGAAATAGCATATTGGGGTCCAATATGCTATTTTGCAATATGCTGCTCCTACTAGCATATTAGGTTAGCGGATTGGAATGAAAAAATATTGTCATATTTACCCCCTTAAAAAATATTACCTTTCCTTTTATATATTTAATAAATAATTTATTCATATCCTTATTTGTCATTTTACAAAGAATCTAAACAATCTGCTAATCTAAAACTGTCAATTACCAAACACCTCTAAAACAATTCTGCTAAATAAATCTGCTAGTCAAATCTGCTAAATCATTATGCTAGTCAAATCTGCTTTCTAAATCTGCTTCTGCTAATATTAATCCGCTGTTTACCAAACAGGGCCTTAGAAACCTGGATATAATTATCAAATTTACCCTCAAGCAAGCACAGAAGGTTAACTTAATAATTTAGGGTGATTAAGATTGGATTGTTCAAGCAAGCACAGAATCAATTCAAGCTCAACTAGACAATGCACTTAAAACAGTTCAAGCAAGCACATACCTTTTCTAAGTAACACCACAGATCCTTAATCAATACCTAAGCAAGAATAAGGTATTATCAAGTCTGACTTATAACTAAGACTCAGCAAAGTTAGAAGATTTGCAAATTTTGAGAGAAATCTAAAGGGTTTTCATTAATCAAAGTCTGAGTAAAACAAACTGAGGAATGGTCCTTATATAGGCCTTCCTGTGAACTCTCAGTACAAATGAAACCCTAGATAACTCCATCTAAGGGCCAGGATTAATCTTAGGAAGCAAACAAAAGTAGTGGAAATATTTTACAACGGTTACGAAATGATTTAAGATAAACTGAAATAAGAACAAAAGAGCTGCAGGCATGATGGTGACAGGTTGTACTTTGATTGTTGTGTTCTTTGGCTGGGTGTGTGAAGGTCAAGTGGCCTTGGTTCAGGAACCAACTGAGGCTCAAGGTGCCATCTGAGGAGAGATGGAACAAGCCAAGAGTCCTTTTGCTAAGAGTTTTCCCTTGTTTGGCCAAAAATGGCAATTCTGCTTTATCCATTTTACCCTTCCCGCAACTTGCTTTTCAGTCTGATTTTTGTGTGCAATGCTTTATGAAATTGACCTGGCTCCCTAGGATAAACTTATGATTAGTTGAACAAAGATTCAGCTGGGCAAGGTGGCAGCTGGTGTCTAGCCTGATTGTTGCTCTTATGGCCTGATGAACTTGGACTGGCAGTTGTTGTTGCCTAATTGTTACTGCTGAGTTTGTTGTTGGCCTGATTTGTGTCTGGTATCCCTGGCAATATTAGGGCACTTTTGGTTTGTCCCTGGCCATCCTCTAAAGTATTGTTAGCCTGGTTAACAGCTCCTACTACAACCCCTCGTGGTTGAACATGGCTTGTCCTTAAGCCTGGATCCTCCTCCTCAGAATCTTCATAGAATGGACTGAGATCACCCACATTGAAGGTTCCATGAACCCCATAGTCCCCTGGCAAGTCAATTTTTTAAGCATTTGGACCAATCCTTTCTAAGACCTTAAATGTCCCATCTGCCCTAGGCATAAGCTTATTCTTTCTTTTTGATGGGAACCTTTCTTTCCTGAGGTATAGCCAGACCAGATCTCCCTCCTCAAATTCCTTCTTCTTTCTAGGCTTCTTGGGCTTCTTCTTGTATAGCTCATTAGACATCTCAATTTGTTTTTTCATATTCTCATGCAGCTTTAGTAGTTATTCAACTGTTATTTTGGCATCAGGATTAAACTCTTCCCTTGGGACAGAAGACAAGTCCAAGGGCATGCGTGGATTAACACCATAGACTACCTCAAAAGGACCGTGACCAGTAGTAGTAGATGGTGCTCTGTTGAATACAAATTTAGCTGCAACTAGCTTTAAATCCCAATCCTTCAAAGTCTTGCTAACTAGACACCTTAGTATCCTCCCCAAAGCTTTATTGGTGACCTCAGTTTGGCCATTTTTCTGTGGGTGGTGGGAGGTACTGAACAAGAGCTTTGTCCTTAGCAGCTTCCATAGGGTCTTCCAGAAGTAACTCATGAACTTGGTATCTCTGTCTGATACAATTGTTTTAGGAATCCCATGGAGTCTCACAATTTCTTTGAGATATAACTCAGCAACACTGGCAGCATTCTCAGTTTTCTTGCAGGTGATGTGACTCACTTTAGAGCATATTTAGTCGCCGAATTAGCCTCGTTCCTATGCTTTTTACTGCATAATTGGGTCATTTACTATCTTTAGTCTTTCGTTTTGCATACTCTTTGAGATTTTGATCCCTTGGTAGGAAAGGAGTAAGAACCTTGCATTTTCATGGCAAAATGGAGCTAAATTGATCAAATCTAATGACCAAGCATCAAAGTGAAGACAAGACTAGAAGGCCTATGTAAATAATGAAGTAAATGGGAAATGATGAGAAGATCCTTGCATCTCCAACAAGATCCTTGAGGATTGTTGGAGAAAGAAAAGAAGAGAAGCTGACTGGCTAAGAATCCGGGCGTCGCAGTGCACGAGACGAGCGTCCTGGCCTGCTACAATCCGAGCGTCCGGTGGCCAATCCGCTCATCCGGGTCCCTCCCAATTCGAGCGTCGCCCTTAGCAAGCCGCTCGGATTCCTCTCCAGTACATGCCGTCCCTCCCTCAAGCCGCTCGGGATGAGCATATTCTATGAAGACTAGCGAAGCGGAGATGAGCATCTCCTTCGAGAGGAGCACTTCCTCAACTTTTCTTAAGGGTCTTAATCATCATTTAAGCCCTTAATAACCCTAATTTATGTACCTAATCCTTAGTATAAATACCCCATTGTACTAATTAGATTAGCATGTCCTTATTATACTCTTTTTATGTTATTCTAATCTCATCTTAATCTTGTAATCAACTCTTAATTAAGCATTAATACAAATCTCATTTCCTTAATTTCTCTATTGTTCATCATTTATTTTGGGTAATTGAAGATTATTTGGGGTTTATTTGGAGGATTGACAACCTTCCATCAATCATCAAGTACTTCTATTATTCTTTGCTTATTATTTTGGAATCATCATTAGGTATAATTCTCTTAATTCCCTTTTAATTATTGTTAATCATCTTCATTTATTCATCATGTTTTGTCTTGCTAGTATGATTGACAACCTTGTTAGCATGTTAAACTTGATAATGAGTGAATACTGAGTAGTCATCTTAACTAGGGTTAATGGGGAATTAGGGGAAATCAACATGGGGATTGATTCATGCTTAATCTAATATGCTTTCATAATTAATTTGCTTGTTTGTTGTAATTTCAACTTAGGCACATGTTATGTTTGATGAAATGCGAGCCTATGAATCCTTGCATTTTTTACCCATCACTTATCTTTTCAATGAGACTTGTAAGACATAAACCAACTCGAGTCTCATTAGATCATGCATATAGTGGGATATGGAGGATTAAGTCGACTTGTAAGTGTTGTACAATCTAATCGATTTGGCTCCGGGACCCAAACCTTCCTAGGGATTGTAAGATATACACTAACTCAATCCCATCACAACAATAATTGCTTCCATCTAGTAGAAAACATGTTTGTATGATCAAATCCCATGAATCCCCTATGAACTCATGACACTCTAGTGCTTTTAATTAATTGTTTACATCTCATTTTAATCATCTTGCTTGTTTATTTACATTGTTATTTAGTTTAGTGATCTCTTATCTCAACCCAAATTGTGACACCCTTAGACACGACCATTTGCAATCGAAGATCCTACATCAATACCCGTCCCTTGGGATCCGACCTTTACTTACCTCTTTACTAATAGTATAGTAGTTTGTGAAGTTATAAATATTGTTTTGGTCTAGGTAACTTTTGACGACGAGTAACAAAACCGACGAACCAAAAATGGCGCCGTTGCCGGGGACGGTGTTAACTTGATTTGATTTTCTTTAATTGTTCTTAGTTGTGTCTTTCTTTGCCTTGGAGAAGTAAAACTCTTCAAGGTATGTTCTAATTATTTTCAAGTTGTTCGATATTTTGCAAGATGAATATTGTAGATTGTTTTGTTGAGGACCACTTGAGTATACCTTTCTTCAAAGACCCCTTGCAAGCGTTAGAAGCCTTAGAAGCAAGTGAGGCCAAAAATATGCATTGGGAATTGGAGGTAGATCTTCTTGAGGTCGCTCTAGCCAACAAAGAACATACTCATGAGCAATCCGAATTAGTACATAACATCCTTGTAGAAGCATATCAACCCATAGAAGAAGAACAAGCAATCGAAGATGACATCATACAAGCCGAAGAGCAAGAAGAATTTGTCATGAAATTTGAGTATGATGAGATTAGTGAGCTTGAAGAACAAGTTGAATATGCCATGAGAATGGAATGTCTAATGGAAATGGAGCAAGTTCTTAATGAACCTTTAATGAAGGAAAGTGAGGTACAAGTTCCAACTCTAAAACCCCTTCCCCCAAATTTGAAATGTGCTTATCTTGATGAATCTAAGACCAAACCCGTGATTGTTAATGACAAACTTGATGAGAACCAATTGGGAAAATTGCTTGATGTGTTGAAACAACATGAAAAGGCTATAGGTTATAGTCTAGATGACCTTAAGGGGATAAGTCCCAATTTTTGCATGCATAGAATTCATCTAGAAGAAGACCATAGACCTACTATCCAATCTCAAAGGAGATTAAACCCCCACATGCAAGAAGTTGTTAAAGGAGAGGTTATGAAATTACTTGATGCAGGAATCATATATCCCATATCGTATTCTTTGTGGGTTAGCCCCGTTCAAGTGGTACCTAAGAAAGGAGGTACCACGGTGGTAACAAATGATAAGAATGACCTAATACCCACAAGGAAGATCATCGGTTGGTGTATGTGTATTGACTATCGAAAATTGAATTCCACAACAAGAAAGGATCATTTCCCCTACCATTCATTGACCAGATGCTTGAGAGGTTAGCCTCTAACAAGTTCTTTTGCTACCTTGACGGGTGTTTTAGCAGGATTTTCCTGAAAGGATCCGGCTTAATTATAGAGTAGTCAGGGTATCTAGTTCTATAAGTTTGGTATGTTGCAAATGAATAATGAGGAAAGACTAGGAGAAAAGAATAGTGTTTATATTATTTTGATAAGCTGAATACAGATTTTGTTTGAGTAAGTGAATGCTAATAAAATGACGAGAAGATAAGTAATAGACTAATTTCACACTAATGAATAATCAATGACCTTGCCAATGCTAGAATTACAGTATTTATAGTCATAAAAACGAACGTTGTACTAGTCTTCAACGTCCTTCCCTTTTGTCGGAGCTGTTACCGGATTAATAGGGCATATTCCCTATTAATCCGGTTGACTCGTTCCTATTTGATTGATCCTTAACTTCCTCTTCCTTTGCACGTCCAGGTTCATGGGCAATATGGTTTTATAATTAGACTTAGTCTTCCTTGAAGATAGGACACGAATATATATTTTTATATAACCGTTTTGCTTCTTCTTTGGCTTAATTTAGCCTGCTTTAATACTCTGCCAGGCTATTCTGTGCTTACCATCAGGCTTCTCTTCCAAAGATAAGGCAACCTGATTGCAATAACAACTAGAATTGTCCGGTCTTCGTCTTCTTGATCGGACCTTGTAAGGTCAGGCCACGTTATGGTCGAGGCCAGGCTAACTGGCCTAACAATTGCCCCTTGACATTTTACCGTCTTTGCCGGATCGGCCGGGGGTGAGATGTCAACTTTACCGGTTGAATAATAAAGAGAATTATACTTAATCAATGACTCTTAGACTCCTAGTTACCGTTGAACACTGTAACGGCTAGGTGATGTCATGCTGAGAGTTTTGCAATTTCTAGGGTTTTCATACCGTTACACATCTTCTATAAATACGGTATTTGGGACGAGATTATTCTTCACCAATTTTCCTCCACTTTCTTTGCTAAATTTTCTTCTGAAATTCTTCCCTACTTCTCAGCAATCTTGTTCTGCTAGTTTATACTCTTTAAATAATTTAACTTCATCACAATAAATCTGACAATAAAAGACATGGGAGCCAAAAAACGTCCTTCATCCCAGAAAACTGCTGCTGCTGTTGAGCCTGAACCCACAGACGTTCAAGAGGAAGAGGTGAGGGAAATTGATCCTCCTGCTCGTGCTGTGGCTTTTAAGTACCAGGATTCTATTTTCACTGCCCTTCAATCTCTGGATTCTTCTTTCCCTGAGGAAAACTTACTAAAAACAAACTATGACAAGATTCTAAGGGAGAAGAAAATAATTCCCGAGTCAACTGAGGTATGGATTCTCGAGTCTTGTCCATCGGGGCTAATTGGGTGTCACCTGGCTGGTTCTGTATTTTTGAATGGGCGTTCAAAGCAGGCTGTAAGTTACCTTTTACTCCCTTAATGATTGACACCATTCGTGCTATGGAGGTATCTCCTTTTCAGATTATGCCAATGGTTTGGAAACTTGTCCATTCTATTGAAAATTTATGTGCAAAACACAATCTTGTAATTACTATTAATGATATCAAGGCAGTATATCATATGAAAAATCCTGTTGATGGTCGTTTTAATTTGAGAATTAAATCGAAAATGTCTCCATTAATTACTAACCTGGACTCTGGAGATGATAAAAATTGGGCAAAGACTTTCCTGTTTGTCCGGACTGAGACTTTGGGATCAGGCTTTGATTATCTGAGATATCCTCCCTTGGAGAGTGGTAGGTTCCCTGTACTTTTATTTTGCAATATACATTACATGAAATTAATGGATTTTGATTCTTACCTGTGTAATTTTGACGGTTTTTGCAGCTCCTGATTGGAGTTTTGATCCTCTTGATGAGGAAGCTATTTCCAGGATAGAGGCTTTCCTTGCTATTCCTGAGGAGGAGAGGACCTGGCCAGCTAGTTTGGGCAGGGAATTGTTGCCCCGGTATATGAAGACCAAGTCGATCGGGGTCGAGTACCCAAAGGCAAGCCTAGTTCTACCGCTTTCTTTCTGTACGTCTTCTATATGTTTTTATGTTAGCTGTTATCTTCTTGTCATTTCTTGTTTGATACTTACGTATATTTTTTATATATTCAGTATTTAGGTCTTCTGCTAGGCTGGCCAGCTTTTCTGCAAAGGATTTGAAGGCTGGGGTGGCTAGGATTGCTGAACAGTCCAAGAACCAGGAGGCTAGTGGGAGTGACAAAACGCTTGATATCCTGGTTTCTGATATCCAGCCTTCTCAAGATCCACCCAGGATAGCGTCACCGGAGGTCGTCCAGGCTCAAAAAAGGAAGAGGGAAGATGTTATCCTGGAAGAGGAGGAGGGAGAGAAAGAGCCTATCCAGGCTCGGCCAATCAGGAGTATAAGGCAAGTGCCTGCTAGGATTGATGACATGGATGATGCCCGGCACGAGATAGATGAGTTTTTCGCAAAAATGAGCGGCCAGCTATTGTCTGCTAGTACTCTTGAGTCGTCTACCAGAGTGGTTTCTATTCTGACTTCTCTTGTGACAAAGGTCTTGAACTTGCTTCCCAGTGCTAGGAAGGTTAGTTGTAAAGGGATATTTTTAATTGTTCATGTGCTTTTTGTTTTGCCTTGTATTTGGTTGATTGATTTTATATATATGTAGGGATTGGATGCGGGTTGGCTACGCTTGTCGGCTCGGGGATGCCCAGGACAGGGTTTCTAGTTTGGAGGAAAAACTGGATAAACTTAACCGTGACCTGCACACATCCAGGGGTAATGAAGTAGTGCTTCAATCTCAGTTGGGGACATCTAGGGAGTCAACCAGGGCCGCTATAGTTTGTGAGGTGGCTGCAAAAAATGCTGAGAAGGCTGTCAGGCAAGAGTTGGAGGCTGAGAAGCGGGCAATGCAGGATCAGTTGAGAAAAAATGAGGAGCTTGCTGCTGAAAAGGAATTGGTGGAGGCGAGGTTGGCTGATGCTGCTCAATACTTCTTCGGGAAAGGCCGGGTCGATGCTATGAGGGATCCGGAATCTGACCGAGCTAATTGGAATCCGGACCGGGATGAGATAGCTTTGGATGCTCAGTATCCTGATTTGGCCAATATGGGTCAAGAAGAAGAAGTGGATTCTCCTCCTTCCAAGGCAAAGTCTGATGACCAGGAAATGGCGGATGGTTGTGAGTCGGTCACTGGCTCAAAGATAGCTTAGTTTTGTTTTTCTTTTAGGTTTTGGTCTATCCAGGGGGAATGTCCCTGGAATGAATATTTAGAAACATTTTTTGGCCCATCCAGGGGGGATGTCCCTGGAATGGGTGGTTATTAGGTGTGTGGTAAGGCCAATTATTTTGGATGAATAAATATTTGGTCTTTGTTTGTTTCTTTTTGTGTTTTGATAAGGTACTTTTGAAATGTTGGATGTGTCTTGGATCGACTAGTTTTTTGACCGGATCGGGCGATTTTTTTGTCTTGGATCCGCCAGTCCTTTTTTTTTGTATGTTATGGGTGGGGTTGTTGCCTGTCTGGAGGGCTTACGTCCCCTGCCTGTCTGGAGGGCTTATGACCCATCTATGTTATACAAGTCAGGAAGGAGTTTTCCAGCTTTGTATGTTTAAGTGGAGCTCAATATTTAAAGACCTGTTTTGCAACTGAAATTTGGATATCGGTTGGATATTTGGTGGGGGTGGCCCCCAATCTTTAAGATTTGTTTTTTAAAAATGCAATATGTAAAACAAGTATTGAAGATTTCACTAAGTAAATATGAGAACATAGATAAGTACTTGGGCACATAATTTGAAGAAATCATATACGACATTTATTCATATAGTTGCAAGTATCATACATGTAGTTTCCAGGCAAGAAATGTCAAGGTGAAAAGTTATACCTGGATTGATAGATATGTTTTATATGTGAAATAGTTTTAAATGTGCAATATTCCAAGCTCTTGGGCTTATTTCGCCGTCCAGGGTTTGTAATCTATAAGCTCCCTGGCCGAATATTGAATCAATCAGATAGGGACCTTCCCAGGTTGGGGCCAACTTGCCAGCATTCTTTTCTTTTGTGTTTTGGAAGACTTTCCTGAGGACAAGGTCTCCTACCCTGAATACCCTGGCTTTGACAGTCTTGTTGTAGCTTTTCGCAACTCTTTGCTGATATTTCGCTAATCGATCTTGGCCGCATCTCTTAGCTCTTCTCGTTAAGTCCAGTGTCCTCCATTAGAGGTATATTGCTTGTTATTGTGTTCAGGCTGCATCTGGCTGATGGAATGTCCACCTCAGCCGGGATTACTGCTTCACATCCATAGACCAAGGAGTAGGGGGTTTGGCCTGTGGATGTTTTAGGCGTGGTTATGTCAGCCCAAAGGACCAGAGGGAGTTCTTCAGCCCATCTGCGTTTTCTTCTTTCCAGCTTTTTCTTTATGCAGCTAATTACCACCTTATTACTGGATTCTGCCTGACCGTTGGCTTTTGGATATCCTGGTGTGGATGTTACCAGATTGATGTTCCATTGAGCACGGAAGGTCATTTGTTTCTTTTTCCCACAAATTGTGTGCCATTGTCGCATACTATTTCAGAGGGGATGCCATATCTACATATGATGTTGTGTTTGATGAATGCTATGACATCCTTCTCCTTGACTTGCCTGTATGATTCAGCTTCTATCCACTTGGAGAAGTAACCAGTCATTGCTAGCATGAAAACTTTCTGTCCGGGTGCTTGAGGTAGTTTTCCTACTATATACATGCCCCACTTCATAAATGGCCAGGGTGCGGATATGGAATGTAGTTCCTCAGATGGCTGATGGATATATGGTCCGTGAATCTGACAAGCTTTGCATTTAGAGCTAAAATCCAGGCAATCGGCTCTCAAGGTAGGCCAATAATAACCTATTCTGAGTACTTTGCTTGCCAGGCTTCTTCCACCTTTATGATTTCCAAAGTATCCTTCATGGATTTCGATAATATCCGCTCACTTCTTGTGGTTCCAGGCATCCGAGGTACGGCCTGGCTGCGATTTCTTAAAAAGCACGTTGTCAATAATAGTATATGAAGCGCTTTTATTTTTAGTGCTTTGGCATCTTGCTTATTTAGGGGAAGGATTCCCTGTTGTAGCTGATCATAGTAGGGTTTTGTCCAAGAATTGGCAATATAAATTGGGAAGCTTTCATTTTGTTTATTTATTGCAGGTTCTAGTAAATGTACGATGGGTATTTTGTCGAAGTCTAGGGGACTGAAGTTGGATCCTAGGCCGGCTAGAGCATCGGCCTGGGTATTCAAGTCCCTGGGAATTTGGTCAATATTAAAATTGCGAAATTTTGATTTTAAGATATGAACAACATCTAAATAAAGCATCATCTTTGAGTCTTTAGCTGTATATATCCCATTTACTTGGTTTGAAATAAGGAGGGAATCAATATGTACCTTTAGGTTTTGTACACCAAGGTCAATACATACCTTTAACCTTGACTATTAGGGCTTCGATTCTCGCTTCATTGTTGGTGGCTTCAAATGCACAGCTTATAGCCTGTACTATCTTATCCCCCTGTGGCGATTTTAGTACTACTCCCAGGCCTGTGCCCCTCATGTTGGCTGCACCGTCGACAAATAGGGTCCATTCTAGGTCTGTTTGGTCGCTGGTCAGTTTATTTACTTCTTTTATTAGGTCGGGTTCTAGGGTCGGACTAAAATCAGCCACAAAGTCTGCTAGTGCTTGTGACTTAATTGTTGTTCTTGGTTCAAATGTTATGTTGTATGTGCTTAGTTGTACTGACCATTTACACATTCGTTCGGATAATTATGGCTTTCTAAGTACAGATTTGATAGGAAGATTGGTTCTGACTATTATAGGGTGGCTTTCAAAGTATGGTCTTAATTTTGTGCAACTCATAATTAAAGCTAAAACATATTTTTCAAGCAGGCCATACCTGATCTCTGCGTCCAGTAGACTTTTACTTACATAATAGACGGGGGTCTTTGTTGTCCGTCCGCTTCTTTGACCAAGACGCACCGACGACAACGGCCGTGGATCGACAGGTATACTGTCAGGGGCTCATCTTTGATTGGTTTTGCCAGCAGGGGAGGAGAGGATAGATATATCTTTAGGTCTTCAAAGGCGGTCTGATGATCAGGAGTCCATTGAAAGTCCTTGTTCTTCCTTAACAGGTTATAGAATAATTTGCACCTCTCTGATGATCTTGAAATGAACCTGTTTAGGGCCGCTATTCTTCCAGTCAGCTTTTGTATGTCTTTGACTGTTTTTGGTGGTTCTAGCTCCAGAATAGCTTTGATCTGTTCATGGCTGGCTTCTATTCCTCTTTTTGTTACCATGTAGCCCAGGAATTTGCCTGCTGAGACTCCGAAGTGGCATTTTTGTGGGTTGAGCTTCATATTGAATTTCTCCAGTATTTAAAAGGCTACTTCCAGGTCTTTGACGTGGTCTTCTGCCTTTTTTGACTTGACTACCATGTCATCTATATAGACTTCCATGGTGTCTCCTATCTGGTCTTTGAACATCATGTTGACTAGCCTTTGGTAGGTTGCACCGCATTTTTAATCCAAAGGGCATAACAAAGATAACAATATATACCTCTTTCGGTGATGAAAGTCGTGCTTTCTGTCTCCGGGTGCATTTTTATCCGATTGAATCCATTGGAGGCATCCATGAATGTTAACATTTCGTGGCCTGCAGTGGCATCTACCATTGCATCGATGTGTGGCAGGGGAAATGGATCTTTTGGGCAGGCTTTGTTTAAGTCGGTGTAGTCTACACAGACTCTCCATTTGCCATTTTTCTTTTGGACGACTACCACGTTTGCAAGCCAGTCAGGGTACATTACTTCCCTGATCATTCCCATGTCCAGTAGCATGTCAACTTCTTGGTTGATGATTTCATGCCTCTCTACAGCGAATTTTCTTCTCTTTTGCTGTACAGGCTTAAAGGATTTGTCAATGTTCAACTTATGAGTAATAACATCAGCATCTATACCAGTCATATCAAAATGTGACCAAGCAAAACAAGACATTTTAGTTTTGAGAAAGCTGACCAGATTTGGTCTGATTGAGTCGGGTGTATCTCGACCCTACAAGTACTTTCTGTCAGGGAATTCTCGGATCTAATATGACTTCTCCTGTTTTCCATCCGTGATTGTGCTACATATTCTTCCCCGACAGGTGACTTTAATTGCTATGCGAGGGACTTACCCGACTTTGAGGGTTTAAAAGCCCGAGTGTAACATTCCGAGCCGTCCTTTGTTCTCCTCTCGATGGTGGTTATCCCCATTTCGTTGGAATTTTCACGCATTGATGGTATGTTGATGGGATTGCTTTGACATTGTGGATCCATGGTCCGCCTGTGAGGATTACATTATACGAGGATAGGCAATCCATTACTCCAAATCTTTCATATGAAGCCACGCCTTCCACATAGGTAGGCGGTGATTTCTCCCAAGGTGTTCTTTGTTTCTCCACTGAATCCAACCAGGACGCTGGATTTCTTGATGATCTTCCCTTCGTCTATCTTCATAGCTTTAAGGACGTCAAGCATCACCAGGTTGATTGAACTGCCTCCGTCTATCAGGATTCTTGATACCTTTGCTGTGCCGATTTGCATGGTGATTACCAGGCTGTCATGGTGTAGATCTGATATTCCTTGCAGGTCCGAGTCATCAAAGGTAATAGCAGGCAATGACTTGGGCCTGGAAGGAGGTTGAAGTCTTGATTCCCTGGATATTCTTTTGGCAGCTGAGCTGGTCAGACCACAGATTTCTGATCCTCCATTTATGAATTTGACTTCATAGATGGGGGAGGAGGAGGAGGGTCTCTGCTGCTTCCTGGATCTCTCTTGTTTTGTCCTTCATCTTTGTTCTTTGGTCTTTGGATTAAGTCTTTTAAGTACCCTTTCTTTAGAAGATATGCCACTGTTTTCCGAGTTGGATGTATTCTTCGTGGTGTGTCCGATGTCCTGATGGAAGTCACACGATCTTGTTGGATCTTTCCTGGGGTTGTCGGATTTCTTTGGCCATCTGACCGTATCTCCCAGGTTTTCCAGGCGTTTGATTAATCCTGCGGTATTAATAGAGAAGTTATATTCAGGAATAGTTGGAAGGCTAGAAAGGTTACCTTTATGTTCTTGTGCCATATTGACTTGGATCGTTCGGGCCTGGAATAGGGTCCGATCTGGGATTGCCTCCTTTCTCGGTAGGAGCTTTTCTGTTAGTGTGTCAATAGCCTTGCTTTCCTCCGGATGAGTTCGTCCTGAAGTTGAGGTCTTCTTCCAATCTAACATGCTCTAAAGCGATGGATTGAACAGTGGCAAAGGTCGGGCAAGCTTTCTTAGTCGTCCTGCATAGATGTCTTTGTCAGCGGGACTCCTTGCTCGAAGGCTTCCATTGTTTCTTCATCACACTGGGAATGGCCACCTTTTCTTTGACAAATCTGGCCGAGAAATTCTTTGAGAGATTCTTCAGGAAGTTGTTTTACCCGAAGCAGTTCTTGGGTCTCTTGGCCATATCTCTGCGCTTGCGAATTGTTGATTGAAGGCATTGATCAATTTCGCAAAATTCTTGATACCTCCATTTGGGAGATTGATGAACCATTGTAATCTTTGCTCCAGTCGGGGTTGTACCAAAGCCCTTACACATGCGGACTTGCGAGTTCACTGGGTATTGAGGCGCCAATATTTTTTTGTTTGAATATGGCAACGTGATTTTGTGAATCAGAAGTTCCATCATAAGTTCTCATGGACGGAACAAGAAATTTCTTGGGAGATCGATTTTTGCAATTTCATCGCAAAGGGTGAATCAAGTCGTCAACTCTTCTACTTGACCCACGTGGTCCGGCACTCCGGGTATGTCTTCTATTTTGTTGTGGAGTTTTTGAATTTCCTGAAGCATGGCCATCATTATTCTTCGCTTGATTTTGTTTGTCTCATCATTGGGAATGGTTGGGGTCGGATAATGTATCCTTCTCCGGGGTTCCAAAATTGGAGAAGTCTATGTTTTTGATAATGGATGAAAATGGGGTTCCTGGTTCGAATCTGGTCTTGGAGCCCGAAGCTTGATTTTCCAATTTTTTCTTCAGGCTAGACTCAAATTCTTTCAGCCTATTGATTTCTGCTTCTGCTTGGGCTGCCTTCTCTTGGATTGTCTCCAATTCTTTGATCTTGGCCAGGGCAGCCGCTAATTGTTGTTCTGCGGTGAGTTCCACCATTTTTGTGTGTGAATATTAAATGAAAAATGATAAGGGGAATTTTATTGGTTGAAGAACTAGATGCCCCACGGTGGGCGCCAATTGTTTTAGCAGGATTTTCCTGAAAGGATCCGGCTTAATTATAGAGTAGTAAGGGTATCTAGTTCTATAAGTTTGGTATGTTGCAAATGAATAATGAGGAAAGACTAGGAGAAAAGAATAGTGTTTATATTATTTTGATAAGCTGAATACAGATTTTGTTTGAGTAAGTGAATGCTAATAAAATGACGAGAAGATAAGTAATAGACTAATTTCACACTAATGAATAATCAATGACCTTGCCAATGCTAGAATTACAGTATTTATAGTCATAAAAACGAACGTTGTATCTTGGTCTTCAACGTCCTTCCCTTTTTGGGAACATTCACGGATTAATAGGGCATATTCCCTATTAATCCGGTTGACTCGTTCCTATTTGATTGATCCTTAACTTCCTCTTCCTTTGCACGTCCAGGTTCATGGGCAATATGGTTTTATAATTAGACTTAGTCTTCCTTGAAGATAGGACACGAATATATATTTTTATATAACCGTTTTGCTTCTTCTTTGGCTTAATTTAGCCTGCTTTAATACTCTGCCAGGCTATTCTGTGCTTACCATCAGGCTTCTCTTCCAGTATAAGGCAACCTGATTGCAATAACAGCTAGAATTGTCCGGTCTTCGTCTTCTTCAGTCAGCCTTGTAAGGTCAGGCCAGGTTATGGTCAGGCCAGGCTAATCTGGGCCTAACAACGGGTATTCGGGATTCTTTCAAATCCCCATACACCCGGATGACCAACACAAGACCACCTTCACATGCCCTTATGGTACTTTTGCTTATTGGAGAATGCCTTTTGGTTTATGTAATGCCCCCGCTACTTTCCAAAGATGCATGATGAGCGTCTTCTCCGACTACCTAGAGACCATAATGGAAGTTTTTATGGATGATTTTAGCGTTTATGGAAAAGACTTTGACTCTTGCTTGCATAACCTTTCTCTTGTATTGCAAAAATGTGGAGATGTTAGTCTCGTTTTGAATTGGGAAAAGTGTCACTTTATGGTCAATGAAGGAATTGTTTTGGGTCATTTAATCTCGGAAAAGGGCATCGAGGTCGATAAAGCTAAGGTTGAGGTGATAGAGAAACTCCCACCTCCCGTGAATGTTAGAGGGGTGAGAAGTTTTCTCGGTCACGCGAGTTTCTATCGCCGTTTTATAAAATATTTCTCAAAAATCGCGAAACCCCTCACTCAACTCTTACTTAAAGATGCCCAATTCCATTTCACTAATGAGTGTGTTGAAGCCTTTAATAGAATTAAGGAATCACTAATCTCGGCACCGATCATTCAACCACCAAATTGGGAACTACCATTCGAGATTATGTGTGATGCTAGTAACTACGCCGTTGGAGCGGTTCTTGGCCAACGGGTAGGAAGGGCTTTGCATTCTATCTACTATATAAGAAAGACTCTTGATTCCTCCCAAGTGAACTATGATACCACCGAGAAAGAGCTCCTTGCCATTGTCTATGCATTAGACAAATTACGTTCCTATTTGCTTGGATCCAAGGTGATTGTTTTTTTGGATCACCGTGCTCTTCGACATCTCTTGATAAAGAAAGAGGCAAAACCAAGGTTGTTAAGATGGATTTTGCTACTTCAAGAATTTGACTTGGAAAAAAGAGATAAGAAAGGGGCCGAGAATCTAGTAGCGGATCACTTGTCAAGGATCCGGTTTCATGATGAAGGAGAAACACCGATCAATGACTCTTTCCCCGATGATATCTTGATGGCCATACAGACACAACTTGAGAGGCATATTACTCCATGGTTCGCCGATTATGCCAACTATATTGTTGGAAGAGTAGTCCCTCCAAACTTAAACTACAACCAAAGGAAGAGATTTTTGTTCGAAGTCAAGAGGTACTTTTGGGATGATCCAAATCTTTACAAACAGTGTAATGATGGGCTCTACCGAAGGTGCATCCCTCAATGGGAAATTCAAGGAGTTTTGGAAGGATGTCACTCATCCCCTTATGGTGGACACCATGGAGCAAGAAGAACCATTGCGAAAATTCTTCAATCGGGCTTCTTTTGTCCTACTATGTTCCAAGATGCTAGAGAATTCATCCTTCATTGTGATGCTTGTCAAAGAACGGGAAATATCTCTTGGAGGAATGAGATGCCACAAAGGGGATACAAGAAGTAGAGATCTTCGACGTTTGGGGGATCGACTACCAAGGACCATTTGTGACATCCAAAGGGAACAAATACATACTTGTGGCCGTAGACTACGTCTCAAAATGGGTGGAGGCAATTGCCACCCCAACCGATGATGCAAGAACGGTCACTAAACTCTTCAAGAAAATAATCTTCCCAAGATTCGGAGTCCCTAGAGCAATAATAAGTGATGGAGGAACGCATTTTCATGAAAAGAATCTCACATCCCTTTTCACCAAATATGGTGTTCAACATAGAACCGGCTTGGGATATCACCCTCAAACAAGCGGTCAAGTTGAAGTTTCAAATCGAGAGATGAAGCAAATTCTTGAGGAGGTTGTTAACAAGACTTGTAAGGATTGGAGCATGAAGCTTGATGACACTCTTTGGGCTTATAGGACGGCCTATAAGACTCCCATAAGAGCCTCCCCTTACAAACTTGTCTATGGAAAGGCATGCCACTTGCCAATTGAGTTAGAATAGAAAGCTTTTTGGGCAATCAAAGCTCTCAACCTTGATCTCAAACTAAGTGGTCAAAAGAGGATGATACAAATTCAAGAGTTGGAAGAATTCCGACTACAATCCTATGAGAATGCCACGATCTACAAAGAGAGGACAAAGCAGCTTCATGACAAGAGAATCAAGCAAAAAGCCTTGCACAAGGGAGACAAAGTCCTTTTATTCAACTCCCGATATCGACTCTTTTCCGGGAAGTTGAACTCTAGATGGATGGGTCCTTATGTGATCACCGAGGTAGGAAAGTATGGAGACTTTGAGATCAAATCGGAAGATGGGAGCAAATTCAAAGTCAATGGTCAAAGATTGAAACCATATTATGAAGGAGCATTCATTGGAGAGGTCGAGGTCACCTACCTCGGGCCTCCTCCTCCTTGAAAATATCATCAAAGAGAGAGTTTGGTGGAGTCCTCTCCAAACCACCACTTGTAAATATACTAACTCCTTTAACTTGTATCTTAAACTTTATTGCATTTTCATCATAAACATGATTCTTACCATGAGAGTAAGTGAGGGAGCGTCACTAATCATTTTGATTAATGAAGGATTTAGAATTCAAGTGTGGGGAAGCACTTTCACCATATTGGAGGAAAAGCAGGACAAACCCGAGCGACCCGCAAGGAATCCGCTCGACCTAGCAGATGATCCGAGCGTCCTGGGTGAAATACGCTCGTCCTAAGAAAGCTGGGAGGCAGCTATTTTGTTCTGACTAGAGATCCAAGCGTCCTTAATGACAATCCGCTCGTCTCTCCAGGAATCCGCTCGTCCTGATGGTATTAATTTCTGGCATTTCCCCTGGAAGAGAATCCGAGCGTCCTCTTTTGAATCCGCCCGTCCTGTTGCAGTAAGACGCTCGTCCTGACCAGCATCCGCTCATCCTGGCTACTTCAAAAATTGGGATCTGTCATGGATGACAATCCGAGCGTCCCGTGAGGAATCCGCTCGTCTCCATTGTACACGATCCGAGCGTCCCGAGAGCGAGCCACTCATCGCCTTGCGTCTTTTATTCCCGTTTTGTGACACCTCATCCTTCCTTCCAATTTATAATATAAAACCCCCCCTCTCTTATGATCCAAATCATATCTCAAGCACTCATTCACCCAACGAAAACAAAACCCCCCAAAATCAAGGGTTTCAAAAGATTCAAAAGAAGCTCTAAATCACAAGGAACATCTCCTTATTTCAAACAAATCAAATTCCAGATCTACATCCAAGAATGGGATCAAGAGGATCATTATTTAGAGAAAGAAGAAGACCAAGGGTAAGAGGAAGCTCATCCACTTCTCATATCAACACTTTAAGAAGAGAACATGAGGAGATGGTTGACCTCACCAAGCTTGATGAATTTTCCAATATAGAGTTTGTCAATGATGTTCAAAGGCTCGTTTTCCACCGATTACTTGGTAAGAACATTCTTCCTACCAAATTCATGTGCCATAAAACCTTGAGAAAACTTGGAATCTATCACCAAACGAAAGCTCTCTTCGAGTCATTTGGTCTTTCTACTTTGTTCCATATGCATGAACAAACATATCGGTCTCTAGTCCTTGAATTCTTGAGTTTCTTAAAAATTACCACTTTGAACAAGACAATTTGTGTAGAGTTTAGATTGGAAAGTACAACTAGGATGATGACCCTTGTCGAATTTGCAAGTGTGCTTGGGCTAGATGTTTCGCCTACCCAAACATCAAGGCCGAAAACTTATAGTGTGGCACCCTTATGGAGAGCTATGACGGGTCGAGATTTCTCCTATATCAAAGAATGTTTAGCCTTTCATATCCAAAACCCCATTATATGGCTCCCTTACCGATTCCTATTCGGAACTCTTCTTGCTCACCGAGATCCGGCGATAGTAAATGAGCGAGACCTTGGCTTTATGGAATCCTATCTTGAGATTCAAGGGAGAAGTGGGTACCATTTCAACGCCTCGCTTGTTCTCCTAGAGAAATGGGCAAAATTCCGAAACGGGGATGATGATGGTATGAAGCATATTGTAAATAGGGGACTCATTACAAGACTTGCAAAGCACTTCAACCCCAAGTTTAATGAAAACAATGAGTATACACCACTTCCGGGAAATACGAGAATCAACGGGGAGTTAATTCTTATACAACACGGGTTATGAGAAGAAGATTAAATGGATCACCAAGGGGAGCAACCCCATTTACCTATCAATGGGGGATTTGCTAAGAATTTCACCAAGAAGAGGCCCTCTTTCTCCAATCCCATCATATCTCATCCCCACAAACTCAAATCAAGCCAATCAAGCACCACCTCCAACACAACAACAACATGAGCAACCAAGAAATGAAAATGAGAAGATTGTGATACCACCTTACCCCTTCCAATACCAACCCTACAACCACCCAAATCCTTTCATCCTCCCTAAGGATGATTTCATGACGGGGATCCTTCAAAATATGCACCTCCGCCAATTCGAGGCCAATGTGGATACCTACTATGCATTATATCCACAATTTCACCGATTGGCTCGACAAGGGATTATTAGTGAAGAGGGAATGTTTCCCTCTTGGGCTCAAATGCATATTCTTTTCCCAAATTCGGAGAAAGCTAACGAGGGAGCACATGTTCAAGGAGGTGAAGGGAGTGAAAACTCAAATGGTGGAGATATGGTGGAGCTAGATAGTGAAGAGGATGAGTTTATGGATTTCCATGGAAGCGATGCATCGAGGGAAGCTTAGAATAGTGATTTGGGAGGGGATGATGGTGACCTTTGAAGAACACTTCATGAGCTAGATGGAGCGGGCGCGAGGCACCCATCAAGGCAAAAGTGAAGTTTCTTTTTCTCCCCCCCCCCCTCATTTCTTTCTTTTTCATGACAAGAATTTTATGTTTTGTTAACTTACTTCATAATTGATTGTTTCATTTTTTTTGGGGTGTCCTCGAAAAAAGTAGGACTATCATTCCACCTAGGCAACATTTGGGTGATGATAAATAAATTGTTCCCACATTCAAAATCCAAAATGACAAATTTTAGTTTCATGCATAACATCTTTATGCATGAACTCCCCCAATTTTTGACATTAGAAATAGTGTCTATTTTGGTTTGGAGAAGTTTATGCATATGCATTGGGAGCTAATCTAAATTATTCTCTCCAACATAACAAAAAAACCATGCATCATATAGCATAGCTTAGCTTGCATTCACTCTTGTTTATATGTCATATAAGTTGCATTTGGCTTAGAAATCATGCATTTTCATATAAATTATATAATTTCCTATCGTATTGGCCATTGGGGACAATCCCCATACTAGTGTGGGGATGGGAAATTCTAACTTGACTTTTTAAACAAAAATTGAAAAAATTGAAAAATTTCGAAAACAGCATAAAAACTTGAAAAATTGAAAAATCCAAAAACATGTTCATTTCCTTTGTATAGTAGTCTTGTATATATTGTTTTGTATATATTGTGTTTTTTCATCCTTTTTACATTGACCGACTACGCCACATCCGAGACACGAGGATATAGAAGACCGCATGGTATGATCTTTCCAATCTCCTTTTTCCTCTTTATGTTAATGATTATGTGGCTTTATTTTGATTGATGCGGTATAAACAATGTGATTATACGATTGCATTTAGTTTATTTGGCATACTAGTTGGTAGAACCATATGCATTAGGTTGTATAAATGTTAGTTGCATCATGGCATATAGTTGCATTTAGGAAACATTTTGTGAAACCGTCTATTTGGGAAGCTTGACAAGTGTATATAAGGCCCTTTTAGATACTTTTTCTTCTTAAGACTTTGCTTGTTAGAATACTTGTAAAACACCCTAGGATGTGTCATGCTAGTATCCTTTGACCCACGGATTAAGGCCTAGTCAAGAGTACCTTGTGGTGTGATAACTCCTTGGCTACCGTTTATTCCAAGGTGACCCTTGAAACCATGCAACCATCATCCATGTTCTACCACATTTTGTCATCAAAGGGAATGGGCACAAAAATTGTTCAAAATTTGAGTTCAAGAATTGAAATGAAAAGTCAAGAAAGTTTGCAATTGCATCAAAAGAAAAGGGGAGTAACAAAAATAAAAACTCCTATGCTTCAAATATAAGCACCCTCACTACAAATTGGGTGACTTTGAAAATGTTCAAAAGAAATGCAAAAGTTGAAAGTGGTCAAGTATTGAAAATGCCAAACATCAAACGAAATGGTAAAGAAATGTTCTCAAAATGTCAAATGCCACAAGTAATTGGGGGGGGGGGAAACAACAACAAAAGCAAACTCCCATTTGAAACTCAAATACAAATGATCCCTTTATCCATCGAATCCACTTTTGTGCATGGTAGAGAGGGGAGGTCCCTTCTTCTTGTTTAGGCAAGAAGGAGAATTCCGTGATCCTCCAGTGTTTCTAACACCATAGGGAGTCTACTCTTGACGAAAGCATTTAACGATTGAGGACAAAGGTACCCTAGCTTGACACACCTTGGAGGTGATTTATTGGTATCCTTCTAGGCTTAGTAGTTTGAAGAAACCGTATCTATGATAAAATGTGTACCCATGAATTGCTTCCCCTTTAGATAATTTCCGCCACTTAGATGAGGAAAGTGGCTATTCTTTTATAGATGCATCCATTACTTGTTTTGTGTGCTTAATGCTTGGATGTGTCGCCATTTTGGCAAGCCCCACCTTGTCTTGCAAGAAGGCATCTTACCTCATGGTTGTCTTGTTGTGAGTTGAAGGGGAGGAGTGAGACCCGCTAATTATCTCACATCAGCTATATTAGTAGGTTAGTTTGAATAAGGGTCCTAGTTTTTGTCACCTCTTTACTCGGGACGAGCAAAGGTTCGGTTTGAAGATATTTGATGTGACTCATTTTAGAGCATATTTAGTCCCCGAATTAGCCTCGTTCCTATGCTTTTTAGTGCATAATTGGGTCATTTACTATCTTTAGTCTTTCGTTTTGCATACTCTTTGAAGTTTTGATCCCTTGGAAAGGAGTAAGAACCTTGCATTTTCATGGCAAAATGGAGCTAAATTGATCAAATCTAATGACCAAGCATCAAAGTGAAGACTGTTGGGAAATGTGTCCTCAACAATAGTGCGATCATATGATTTAAATATCATTATTAAATCTCATTTTAAAGAATACAATTGGGAAGTATTTTTTACTGTCAACTGGTCAACATATATCGGTAATGATTGGCTGACTAGAGTTTGACATTATTGTCGTGCGACGGTGGTGATCAGTTGACCCCCTAGGTCATACCTATAGGGCAATACTCTTAATTGATCATTTAATTAATCGTATAATGTTACGAGTTAATTAAATTACCTGAAAAATTGACGGACGATTTTGGAAGTAAAATTTACGTATCAAATTGAAATGTGATTA